>NC_142383.1:15277500-15645000 GCF_059441005.1 Hippichthys cyanospilos | reverse complement strand
AAATTATGGAGCTGTGTCAAGGTTTGAAACAAGTGGCTTCGCATTTCAGTTTCTGAGGCTAAATTAGTATTTTGTGAAGTAAAAATTAGCATTTTTCACCTTATCAAAACACAGTGAATAGCAAAGGTGTGCAAATTGCACTTGCCGCGGTTATGTAAGCTAACTTATTACGTTTATATCATCTTTTCTAAGTGTATTAGCATTAGAATATAGCATAATGGCAAAGCTAATAGTTTAGCTAGGTTAACAGAGTAAAAATCTCAGCAGCTTGAGCTTGATACCAAAAAGTACAGTTTTCTTGAACCACCTTTAAAAAAAACAAAAAACAAAATTGTAGTATATCTCCAGGTCACCTTTACCGGCTACATTAGCATTAGCCTGTCATGCTGATTTCTAAGCTAATAGCTAATAGAGCACAAAACTCACTCGGATATTTGTAAAGTTCATCAGGGTTTTAGCGTGTTAGCATTATAATGTAGCATGATGGCAAAGCTAACAGTGGGCTAGCATAGAGCTAACATCACATTCATACAAGTGTGACGGCAACTGCTTTGAAAAACACAACTTAGCACAACAAAAGCAGGAGGCTAGCACAACTCTAGGCTACATTAGCTTTAGCATGTCAAGCTAAATCCTAAGCTAATAGCTAATATTGTTCAAAACTATCACCTGGACATTTGTAAATGTCATCAGGAATTTAGACTGCTAGCATTAAAATGTTACATGATGGCAAAGCTAATCGCTAAGTTAGCATAGAGCTAGCATAACACCAGCTTGAAGTACATGTATAGTTTTTACTCAAGTCTGACTGGAACAGTTTTTAAAAAGTACAACAAAATAGGAGTCAAATTTTTATACACTATTTTTTTAACATTTGGAGAGAAAATCTCAGAATTTTCAGCCGTAATATACGATTTTGCGCAATAATTAACGTATTTTGTGTGTTTTTACTCCAGAAATGGACCGGCAACACAGCTTTTATCGTCAGGTGGACGTCCAGGACCACGTTCACTACATCGTCGCATTTTTTGTGCTGGTGATCGGAACGGTGGGCGTGACCGGAAATGCCTTGGTCATGTATGCGTTTTTCTGGTAAGAAATCATTTCCTTTTTTTTTTTTTTTTATGTCCATTATGTTTTTTTTAATAAAGGCTGCATTCAAATTCTAGTGTGGCAATAACAGGGACGAAGGCATTTAATTATACGCAAACAAAGGATGTGACCAAGGTTGTCAGTAATGTAGAAATGTCGATATTACATTGTCAAATCTCAGCGATATATTGTGGTGGTTATTGAAAATATCATAACCCAATACAAATCCTACATGATTTTGAGTCTTTTGTCCGAGCGATAAAACGTGTTGAGACCTTGAACAGACTGAGCTCAAAATGTGCTCAATAGTTTTTGAGATTTAGCCATATGTAATAAAAACATGTTCACTCACGTACCTAAAAAACTGGGCAAAGCATTCTAAAAAATACTTTAAAAAGTGCCGTCTGTATATTGACAATCTGTGTAAAATGTTATGAAATAAAGTCATGTAATGTTTTGCTAAAGAGTGACTTTAACACAATCCAACAATAGATCTCCTCATGTTCCAATTAATTTGCCGTTAATTTAAAAAGGAACAAATAAACTGTTCCTGAAAGGAACAATAAGAAATAAACTAATGTCTTACATCGAGTGTCCACGCGCTGAGGACCGTACATAGAAAAATATAAAGTCATAAGGGCCATGTTTTGTATTTTTTCTGTATTTTATTCCTCACTGATTAAAAATAAATAAATAAATCAAGTAAGCATATTGTTGTATTACGTTGCCGTACTCATTGCTTCCCTTAAAGCTTGGAAAGCAGTTTTTGGTCTATATCTTTTGACATATTCAATCTACCCCACTAAGTCCCGGTGTCCTCATTTGATGACATCATGGCCTTTCTCATGTCTCACATGTTTGAGTGATTTCTGGTACCTGCCATTGTTTTGCTGAGACAAAATTGACACATGAGTGGCATATACTAAAAATACACCACTGGTCTATATAAATTTTTTTGTTTTGTTTTGTTTTTTTAGTCAAAAACATTTTCAACTCCAGATTTTAATGTTTCACCATCAAGCCTTGCCAGATATTTTTAATTAATGTCAAAACGTCATTTTAATCTAAACAGGCCGGGCCCCTAAAATATGCATAGTGGCCCATAATGGCCCCCGGGCCGTAGTTTGGACACCATTGTCTTACACAATCTTTTTTTTTTCATGTTAAATTTTTTCAATTCGCGACCACGGGACTCAGACTTACAAATAACAAATACGCCACTGTAGCGTCCGTCTGCTTTCGAAAAATTCATGTGAGTTGAAGATTTGAAGAAACGAAAAAAATAACAATAATGCTGCTCTTGATTCGGTGCGCTTCAGCGACGTCACAAGCTCAGACACACGGTGGCCTTTGCGAAGGCCGGCGGCCATTCGATAGTCGGAAACGACAAAGTGATTTGCTAACAGGATTGCATAAATCAATTAAAAAAAAAAAAAAAAATAGGCGTGCCAAGCATGTGCAGTCAACTTCACTCGCATGTCAACAATCCAATGAGGTCCAATAAAGTGACTGTAGTGACCGAGGGAGATTCCATACCGCTTTTTACAGACCAATACCAGCATGAGTACCGATACCAAGCGCTGATACCACTCACACACAAATATATATATATATATATATATATATATATATACACTAGCATACTAGCATGAGTACCGATACCAAGCACTGATACCACACACACACACATATATATATATATATATATATATATATATATATATATATATATATACACTAGCATACTAGCATGAGTACCGATACCAAGCACTGATACCACACACACACATATATATATATATATATATATATATATATATATATATATAATTTAGATGTTTTATGCACAATACTTACAATATATGTTTGTAGTAATATTTACAAAAATTACATGTTTTGTTTTGGAGGTTTTATTCTGAAAATATTGTGTTGTTTTGTTTATTAATCTCACCTAATTTGCGGGTTAAATAAATGAGCCGAAAAGTTGGTTACCTCCTTCTTTCAGTCAATTGCGTCAAAAACAGCCATTTTTTTAATTATTCATCTAATAAAGACAACAAATACATAAACAACCTAAATGTATATACCAAAACCCAGAACATTCTATTTCTTTGGTTCTTTGTTTTATATATTTCATAACTCAGTCCCATTTCCACCCTACTGCTTAAAATATCTTTTTTTTACTTTTATATCTTTTTCTGTGTCCCCTTATTTACCCAGAGATTGCCCCCTGCTGGCTGGTAAAAAAATAAACCGCAGATATGTCCCACTGGAGTCAAGGGCTCAAAGCATGAGAAAAAAGTAGCGGCTTATCCTCTGAAATTGACGGTCATTTAACGCAAAGTTTGTCACCGCTCTTCATCGATACGTAAAGACAATCCGGCCGGCGGCCAATGGGTTAAGGTTTGACTGATGTTAAGCTTTGAAACGCCGAGCGGTCGATGGGACCCCGAAGAGCGTCGGGCACAACACCGAGACTGCATTAAGTCGCATCCTCCGGGGGGACGGAACGTCTCCAGCCGCTTGCCTGACAGCTCAACATACAAAAACACTCGGGCGGGATGAAAGAAAACGTGGACTGGATTCTCCCAGAGTGGCTCACTTAACAATAGCGCAGAGGTCTTGAATTCCCTCACGATTGCGGACCCCCAGTCAATCCTTTTCGACTCATTCAGTGCCATCGCCCACTTTAGACGACAAAGATCCGTTTGTTTTGAAAATGTGTTCGCCCGATTTGTGTTTCAGTAACAAGAAGCTGCGGACTCCTCCCAACTTTTTCATCATGAACCTGGCAGTCAGCGACTTCCTCATGGCCATCACGCAGTCGCCCATTTTCTTTGTCAACTCCCTCTACAAGGGTTGGATTTTTGGCGAAACCGGTATGTGTTATTGTCATGACTTCATGTACCTCAATAAACTGGGCAAAGCATTATAAAAAAATACTGACACAATCTAACAATAGATTTCTTCATGTTCCAATTAATTTGCCATTAATTTGAAAAGGAACAAATAAGCTGTTCCTGTCAGGAACAATAAGAAATAAACTAATGTCTTACACCAAGGGTGTCCACGCTCTCTCTCTCTCTCTCTCTCTCTCTCTCTCTCTCTCTATATATATATATATATATATATATATATATATATATATATATATATATATATATATATATATATATATATATATATATATATATGCAATAAAAACATGTTCACTCATGTACCTCAATAAACTGGGCAAAGCATTATAAAAAATACTGACACAATCTAACAATAGATTTCCTCATGTTCCAATTAATTTGCCGTTAATTTGAAAAGGAACAAATAAACTGTTCCTGTCAGGAACAATAAGAAATAAACTAATGTCTTACACCTAGGGTGTCCACGCTCTCTCTCTCTCGCTCTCTCTCTCTCTCTCTCTCTCTCTCTCTCTCTCTCTCTCTCTCTCTCTCTCTCTCTCTCTATATATATATATATATATATATATATATATATATATATATATATATATTTAATCCCCCTTTAAATGTAATTTTTAAGGGTTACAAAAATGCTGTGATGAAAACTACTTTGGTTTGGAGATGAAAATGGAAATGGAAGCGTCCATTATTGCGCTGACAATGCTGTTTGGGCAGGTTGTAAAATTTACGCCTTCTGCGGAGCGTTATTCGGAATCGCGTCCATGATCAACCTTCTCGCCATCTCTATGGATCGCTACATCGTCATCACCAAGCCCCTGCGGGCCTTGCGGTGGACGTCCAAGCGGCGCACTTGCTTCATCATTTGCCTGGTGTGGCTCTATTCTCTGGCCTGGAGTCTGGCGCCGCTTCTCGGCTGGAGTACGTCACTTTTTTTTACGCTTGAAATCCATTTTTTTCACTTGCTGTTCGTGCACTATTTTGATCATCTTTGGATCGTTTTCTTCCACATCGCAGTATTTCACCATCTGGGTGAAATTTCAGCTCCCTGTCTTTTTTAATGCTTCATTTTGCGGACAATGCCTTTGATGTAAAGATCAAAGGATTGGAAAAAATTATTCTATTTTGACCATTTTTGGGTCATTTTATTCACTAATTAGTTGTGTCATTTTGAACTTTGACATGTTGTCGCCATCTGGATGAAATTTCATCTCCAAGTATCTTCTCTTAATGCATATGAAATGCCTTTGATGTAAAAAAATCGCTGGATAGGAAAAAAAATACCGCACAAGTGTTCATTTGAACCGTGAATCCTTGGATCTTTACATCAAAGGCATTTCGCATCAAATGAAAAGAATTGAAAAAAGAGCTGAAATTACACTCAGGCGGTGACAACATATCAAAATTTAACATGGCATGAAACTTACAAGAGTGTGTCTTCCTTTAGCTAAATTACTGCGAGAATGATGTGGAAGAAACTGACCCAAAAATGATGAAAATACAGCATAATTGTGTCTTCCCTTTGATCTTTACATTAAATCATTTCATATCAAGGGGAAAGCATTGAAAAAAAAAACAACTAGGAAGCTGAAATTTCACCTGGTAACAAGTTCAAAATAGTATACAACCAGAAATAGTCCCTTGACTAAAATACTGCGGGAATGATGTGGATGAAAATGACCCGAAAACGGCCAAAATCCAAATGGATTTTTGACGTCTGTAGCCGTCAATGGTAGCGAAGGACTTAAATATTTGACGATGTTTGTCTTGAAGGTTCTTACATACCAGAAGGCCTGATGACCTCGTGCACGTGGGATTACGTGACATCGACACCGGCGAATAAAAGTTATACCTTAATGCTATGCTGCTTCGTCTTCTTCATCCCGCTGGGCATCATCTCCTACTGCTATCTGTGCATGTTCCTAGCTACGCGGCATGCTAGCAGGTGAATTTTTTTTAGCTAGCAAGCGTGATTAGCGTCATTCGTTACGGAACGACGCTACTATCACATTGGGACGCTACTAGTTTATGTTTGAATAACTTGGTTACAGTATTAAAAAAAACGTGATACAGATGCTATTCTTTAGCCTGTCTATGGCGTTTTCCATTATGTGTTAGCATTAAGCTAACATTAAGGTAAAGTGGTCGTTACAAATTTAAAAAAACGCAAATTTTCTTTGTTTATTTTGACAGAAAACTTCGACCCTAGCTAGACCGTATAGCGCTAGCATCTTGCGTTTGAAGCTAGCAAAAAAATGAGCCGAATGATGGCTGCATACTTTTTACGAATGTTCTTCTTGGTGCTAGGGAAGTGGAGAAGTTGGGCTCTCAGGTGAGGAAATCAACTCTAATTCAGCAGCAGACCATCAAGACGGAGTGGAAGTTAGCCAAGATTGCCTTCGTGGTCATCATCGTCTTCGTGCTGTCATGGTCGCCCTACGCATGCGTCACCCTCATTGCCTGGGCCGGGTAATTAGAAAAGACAAAAAAAAAAAAAAAAGATTTACCGATTTACCGGTTCTGAGATGCCAAAAACGCCTTTCAGATACGCTAGCGTCCTGAACCCGTACTCCAAAGCCGTCCCGGCGGTAATCGCCAAGGCCTCGGCCATCTATAACCCTTTCATCTACGCCATCATTCACTCCAAATACAGGTGAGAGCGCCATTTTTAAGTCATGTGATGTGGAAAGCCAATAATGGCCGTACTTCCACAGGGACACTCTCGCTGAAAAAGTCCCCTGTCTCCACTTCCTGGCCCAGGCCCCCCGGAGGGACGCCATGTCAGTGTCACAGAGTCAGACCTCCTTCAGGGACTCGGTCCTGAGCAGACAATCGTCTGTGTCCAAAAACAAGTTTCTGCAGGTTTCCTCGTCCTTGTCCACGATGGATACTGTGAGTTAGGCTCTGTCACGATTGCGGTAGTCCCCCGCGTACTCACTATTCACGATTGGTGATCTTTCTAAAATGCTCTAAAATTGCAACAAATGATAGTCAAAATAGGAAATTAGCACAATAATTTTACAGTGTTTATCCAGGTTACAAGTTAGTCTGAAACTGATAAAAAAGACTCATTGGATCTACACTACTAAGTCCTCCAGTCCTCATTTGAGAACATCCGGGCCTTTCTAATGATATCTCAAATGTTTGGGTGAAATGCCAGTAACTTTCATTGTCCTGCTGAGACAAAATTGACACAATAGTGGACACAAATAAAGAGATATCGCAAACTTCTGACCTTCGGGTCATATTGACCCAGAGACATCATTGCATCTCCAGAAAAATGAACATTGCTCTGATTAAAATAGTTTGGATTCGAGCATGTTTCAAACACATTTGGGTGACTAAATTCAACTCGGGTCAAAGTGACCCGGAGACATTTGTGCTGTTTATCGTAAACAAACATAACAGGAGGGTTCATCTGAATATCACGTTTGGACTCGTGGAGGCACATAGAACATATTATTAATTTATCTTATCCTCTAATAAAAAATTTGAGCATGATTTATGTCAGTAATTTTCCCCATTTTGCATAATTCTTTTTGCCTTCACTCTTCTCAAAAAAAAAAAAGGAGTAACAGCCCCCTCTGGTGGTTAGCCTCCTGCAATTGATGCAAACGCTGATCCGACGACGATCGAAAACACATTCTGAATTGTGCCCATCATTTCCTTGTGCAGCAGGTCTGGAGTGACGTGGAGCTGGATCCAATGGACCAGAACCCTTGTACCAGACCCAGCTATTCCCTCGGAGCGCTTAAGGATCCAAACCAAGACAAAAAACCACAATGATCCTGCAGGTGAAACGCGTCTTCAAACTCGAGATGAAATCGTTTTTCATGCCAGTCACAAGATCGTAAACAAAGATCCCCACTGAAATCCTAGACCTCTATCCTCGAGCCAAGCGCGCTCCAAACATGTGACCCGAGTCACGGTTCCGCTCCAGGAGGAGGCGGAGCCTGAAGACTCGGTCTTCGGACCGGAGACAGCGGGTATACATGAACCAAAGAGGGCCGGACGGAAGGAGACGTGAAAGTCAGGCGGGTTCCCGTCCAGCCGGACATTTTGGACGACGCTGAAGTGTGTCCCTCCCACACCATCGAGGCAGAGACGCCCGATTGTGCGGGAAAAAAAAACGAACACTTGATTTATAAGGTTTAGCCTGGATTGTCAAAGGCAAGTCTCGGAGTTAGCGAAAAAACATCCGTTGTAAATTTAAAAGTACATCGAAAGCATGGACAATCAAATACGCTGCATAAAAAGGTAATACGTTCGACTTGTAATTGCCAAATTAATCGATCATTTTTGAGGGTAAACGATTAATCGTTTCAAAGACGTAAAATTGACAAAAGCTCAGAATTTCAGGCTCTCGACTTGAAATTTTCTAAGATTTCGTTAGTCACCGTATGGAAGTAGAAAATCATTGTGGTGGATCAAAATAAAACATTCCAAATGATCCAAATGTTTGCCGATTTTCGGACCAAACCAGCAACCAACAAAACAAAACACAAATTTTGGAATTGTCAATTTGAGAAACAATTGGCATTTTCTTTTTAATAAAAGAGCGTAAATTATTTTTCTTCATCTGAATTAGTGATTGAATAACAACTAATTAATTACTAAATTAACCAATAATTATTTTGGATAATTGAGTAAATGTTTCAAAGACATGAAATTGTCCAAATGCTCAAAATTTCAGCCTCTCAATTATTTATTTTAATTTCTATATAAACACACGCTATTGTTGTGTTGAATCAAAATAAAACCTCTGCTTCTACTTTGGAAAACAATCATCAAATTTTTTGCCGATTTTCTGACATTGCGAACCGAACCAGCGAACAAAAAAAAGTTTTTGGATTGTCAATTTGAGAAAAATGTGCCATTTTTTTTTGCATAAAATGTATTAATTCTTTTATCTGGATCATTGATTAATCAACAACTACTTAGTTACCAAATTAACCGATAATTAACCGATTAATTCTTTCAAACACATAAAATCGTAAAAATGATCAGAATTTCAACCTCGAAATATTTTCAAATTCCCTTCGTCCTGTACGGACGGCAGACAATCATTGTGTTGAATTATTTTTTTTAAATTAGCTTTTCACTTTAGAAATTTTTGCCGATTTTTGTGACGCTTTTTGTGACGTTACGGACCAAAACACGAAACAAATACAACACGTTTTGAATTGTCATTGTGAGAAAATGTGCCATCTTCTAAATAAAATTGAGTTATTTTTTTTAAAATCGGAATCATTGATTAATCAACAGCTACTAAATTACCAAATGAACCGATCATGATTTTCGGTAACCGATTACATTTCAAAAACATAAAATTGCCCAAAAGCTCAAAATTTCAGCCTCTTGACTCCTAATATTCTCTGTTTTCTTTATTCTTCCATAAACGCAGACTATCATTGTGTTGAATCATTTTTTTAAAATCTGCTTTTCGATTTAGAAATCAATACTCAACATTTTTTTATTATTTTTTTTTACACAACGGAAAAAACAGCTACCAAAGTCATTTAAAAATATGTTTGCCTTTTTTTAAAATGTTCTTTTATTTAATAAAAGGAAGTAAATGGAAAAAAAAATCGTTCATGAATTCACTTATTTAGGGCTATACACATAAAATTAATAAATTAATAACATCGATTTTTATCTGGCAGTTAATTGACAAAATAATTGATTTTTAACGTCAATTCTGGTGTATATTCATTTCTATTATATCATTTAAAAAAAGAAATAAAGAGGTGCCTGTAATCATTTCCGCAAAGCGCTTTACGTCAAGAAACGGTTCGATAGTTTTGCACTGGGGGAATTTGCAGCTGGCTGAGCTTGCCGTCACTTTATTACCATATATTGACATGCTTCACATGCCTGCTCAAAGCAGCTGACCCGGCCGGCAGCCCCGGGCAAACATGTCATCCCCATCTACTGTGCTGCAGCCCTGAGCTTTAAAAACACATTTGCAGTCACAAAACACAGTCAAGAAAAGTCTGCGCGGGGAGAAGGAATTCTAAGAAGCTGACTTTCATTTGTCATTTATTACACACGTTTTGTTTTTATTTCATTTAGTTCTTCGGGCTTTTATTCCGGTTTATTTAATGTTTCAAACCCCTCACCATCATTTTCCCGGACAGACATGAAAATTTTCTCACGTTCCTCTCGCTTAACTATGCTTCCAAAATCAAACCTTGATGAAAAAATAATCTAAAATCTAAGTCGTGTTTAAGGTGACCACTAGAGGGCACTGTTTAACCCTGTTTAACACTGTTTAACGTATTACACACGTTTTTTCATTTCATATAGTTCTTCAGGCTTTTATTCACATTTATTTCATGTTTCAAACCCTTCACCATAGTTTATCATATTCCCGGACGGACATGAATATTTTCTCACGTTCCTCTCGCTTAACTATGCTTCCAAAATCAAACGATGAAAAAAAATCTGAAATCTAAATCGCGTTTCGCTTTTATTGCATGCACATTTTTAAGGTGACCACTAGAGGGCACTGTTTAACCAAGTCATTTAATATTGTATCTAAGCGTAGAAACACAGGAGGGTTATTGTTTTTTTTTTATTTGCATTCTCAATGCCGCTTTTCACTGTGAAGTCACATGAATACAAACAAAAAGGAGCCAATAGCAAAATTTACAAGGGAACTTTACAAGCTGCTAATGTATGATTTTTATTGGCACATATGCAGCCACACAAGAGAACATTGTACCTAAATATTAATGATAAAAAATATTATTTTTTGTTGATTACTGTATGAGTATGACTCGTCTATCATTACGGTTCTTATGGACGTGCGCCCTCTTGTGGAGTCCATGTGGAGATACACGATGTTGGGGTCTTTGGGATGGAAAATGTTAAATTGCCCTTTCAATAATCTAAAGGAAAATGCCATTAATTATACAATTTCGGAAAAGAAAACAAGGGAAAGAGAAACATGTTAATGACACAAGTATGTGTTATATTTTTGACCAGATTCGTTGACAGTGGGAATGCCACTGCCCCACCTAGTGCCGTAGATGTGCAATTACACTTCTTGAAATTACACTTCCGTGCAGTTACACTTCTCCAATCAAGAAGTGACTTATTTCGTATTTTGAAAACTATTTTCAAGCATCATTTTCTCTTGTATTTTTTTTAGATTTGGTCTCAAAACAAGTGTTTACTCAGAAACGGTAGGTTTCACTATTTTGTATGTGGATTATTAAAAACTTGATTGGGGGAGAGGGGGGTGAAAATTCTAGAATGACCCCGTATTCACAAACATATTCCCGCACACAGTTTATACTTTGTACTCACAAGATAAAACAATTCAATAGTCACGGAGCCACAAGCCTCAGCCTGCCTCCGAGTGTCGCCCGAGAATGGAGAAATCCACCCCTCTCCCTCTCCCCTCCCCTCTCCGCCAAGTTGGTACGCCCCTCCTCCCGGAAGTGCCACTTCCGCTCACTTACCCTCCAAAGAGAGAAGCGAGCGAGCGGACGCGTCTCTCCCAAATTGAGCACCGGTGGACAGCGGCTTCTCAAGTCAAGGTAAGCCGGGCACGACGCGTCATACTCGGGGAAGATTGTATACTCATGTCCCCTCTTTGGACGCTTTTACGTTCCGCCTTCATGACTTTGAATGACTTTTATTGATAAGGATAAGCGAAATTAACGACACTATTGGCGTTTGGTGTTACTGTGACAAAAGTTTTTTTAATTTGGTTTGTTGTGTAATTTAAGACTTGTGTCAAGTAAATCCTTCCGTAAACAAGTAAACAGAGACTTATTTATGACTTTGTCTCATGACTTTTAAGTGGGGTGTGGCTACACGTGTCTGGTCTTACGAATGTTATTTTGTTTTAAAGATATCGCTATTCGTTATGGTTTCGTATAAAAATGATAGGAGTGACTTTTTGAACAGAAAGTGCAGTGTTCCCTCGCTACATCGTGGTTTGGTTACTGCGGTTTTACCCTATCGCGGATTTTCATTTATGACTCTTTTCTATTGCAGGTTTATCGCACTATATTTTTGTTGTTGTCGTTTGTCTTCCTTATAAGTCTGACTAGCAAATAAAAATTGATATTTTTATTTATATATTTTTAGTTATAACCCCCCACCACCCCGGAAAAAGCAGAAAAAAAAACAAAACTTCAAACTCTTTAATGTGGATTTTCATTTGTGACCAAAACTTTATTGCAGCTTTATTTACCTCAAGTTTTCTTGATATTTTTCCTCCTTTCTAAGTCTGAACAGTATCAGTAGAAACACGTGTTTGACGTGTTTATAATTTTTTTTAACAAAAACACGATTCTCGATGTTTATAATTTTTAACAAAAGAAAGACAAAAAATAAAATGGAACAAAAGCAAAAACGACTTCAATCTCTTATTTAAGGATTTCCATTAATGACCATAAATTTGCAAACATGTACACAAACGTCTCTGCGATTGAGTCAATCGATAAATCGATCGTTAATCTTGAAATTATTTGACAACTCCTGATAAGCAAACTTTTGGAGTTAAGTCCTCAATTTCAGCTTCTCAGCATAAAATATTTGAACATAAAATGCATATTTAGCAGAAAACGCAAATTGGACAAATATCCTTATTTAGAATTCAGGAACGTAACCCCTCAACCCTGCGATATTTTCTTGGGAACCAACATTTTAATTTGTTCCCACTATAATCAAATTGTTTTGTTTTATATCTTTTGATTAATTTGAGCTACCCTAAAACATCCCAATTTGCTTAATAGAAGACATCCTAGTCTTTCCAATGTTGTCTCATCTGTTTGTGTTCTATGCAAATAATCTGCTGTCTTCCTGACACAAAATGGACACAACAGTGGACACAAACCAATCGGCGAGGGGGAAAAAAAAATCAGTTAAACGACGTGGAGTCAATGGTCCCTCTGCTCAGATTTAACTCAATGGAATTTTGGCACAAGTATGTTGAATTTGAGAATCTGGCTTCAATACATCACCGTTATCAACGTGTGTACAAAAAGCTGTCTCATAAATTCAGGTTAGAACACGTTGTCCTCCCTTCACCAGACCAGCTAGAGGTAATAAACAACACGTATCGCTGCCAAAAATGGTCGCTCTGACGGTTTGCTGTCACACAAGGTCGGGTCGGGTCGGCCGTGGTTGTAAAGACGCGCGGCGCCGGTTCTGTTTGAAACCGCAGCGTGTAGTAGTCATAAACGGAATGTGAAATGAACCTTGTGAGGACATACAATGGCGTAAGCATGCCGTATTGCCACCTGACATGTTGTGGAATGTGCCCGACGTACGTATGAGATCAGCCACAGAAAATTTCGAAAGACGCTTTCTTTCTAATCGATACATCAAGTTTTTCCGCAAGATTTTAATGCGAACAGCACTTGGAATAAAAATTGTTTGACTTGGCTTGAAGGCTTTTTTGGAACTTTAATAAACTGCCGAAAGACACATGGGACTTTAATTTGGATCGTTTCTGATTTACATAGTTATTTAAGGGTAAGAAAAATATTTTTAAGGTTCAGAAAAACACGGGAAATTTCAGGATTGCTTGTTGAACTCGGGAAGCCATCGGACACGATCGGAAGCAGGATCGCGACGATGTTTATTGCTGGTGGGGAAAATGAAGCTTCATGAAGCCTTTGTGATTTTTTTTTTCACTCCTCTGCGTGGTGCACTTGGTTTAAACATAAATGTTATCGCAGCAGGAAAAAAAAAAAAACACTGCCTGTTTGAAAACAAACGGGTCATCGATATGAGTCGAAAAATATCACAGGTGCTTCGCGAAGCTTCATTTGGCCTTAACTCTTTAAAGCAAAGGATATTTGAACACAAATGACGCAGCAACTCTTGTAGACAAACAGTTTATCAGAACTACTTAAAGATTTTACACAAATCTGATTGGCTGAAGTTTTTGTATGAGATATAATACGATTATCGGGCTGACAATTTCTCAGGGTCCATATTCAGGATTTTGACAGATATTTTCCCCCAAATCTGAGGGCCGATAATACATTAAAGAAAAATCAGGAATAGGTTTTTAAAAAAACATATGCTTAAATAGATTTCAGCAAAAATTTAGATTTAGGTGTTATTTTTCATTTAACTGAAAGTAAATGTATCGACTCCAAATACCAATTATTGGCCTGAATGACTAATAATCAATATCTAGATGTATCGGCTCCGGGAATTTTTTTTTTTTAAATGAGATATATTGGTTCATTTTTTTTTCGATCCATTATTTGTCAGGGTTTTTATTTATTCATTCATTTTTGTACAGTACCGCCACACTCATATATTCTTTATCCTCTGTGAAGGAACGAGTTCAACAATCTCAATTATCAAAAGCTAAACACTGTTAGCCGTGAAGCTTATCATACAAGGCTGGGCCTTTTTTATTTATTTTTGAATAACATATCGTGAATGTAATCATTTTAATCTCTGTTTTATATGAGCGTGAGAGTGCCGAAATACGAAGTGCGGTAAAGTAGCATTGGGCGAGATAAGGCTGAAATGGAACGTAGCCAGAAAAGCGGAGTGGAACTGGCCCGGCCTGCCCCGCCCCCTTTTATCTACTTTGCAAAGGCGTGGCCAATCATGTCTACACATGATGCCGTTCGTGGCTGCAAAGCGAGCAGAGACATGAGCGCCATGTTTGTCTTTTCCATATTTGGGCGTATGTCAAATGATACGTGACTTCTTATCAAGATTTAAAGTGTCCCAATTGGTTATGAAATGCAATAAATGCAGGACTCCACCGCAAATAACTCGTATAGTTTTCTCGCGTCCCTTAATGGTCATGTCTCACAGTTGTGTAAGAAAAAAAAAACACCAGCACACCAGCAATAAATTAATTTGTAATTTGGTGGACATTATCTAGGGATTTTCTCATTTAGACCGGATTTAAATTGAATTGATTGGAAATAAGTGTAGTGTTTACTAAAACTGTAGTATTGTTACCATGGCAACTAGTAGAGGGCGTGTCAAATTGTCAGAGGAGTTGCGTTATTAGTTTCCTGTTTTACAACGACTCGTCAGAGTTTGCACACGGTAATGAAAACTAATGTTTTGACGCACTTAGCATAGCCGGCACAAATTTGTTACACTCACGGAAAAATCTGTTGGACATTGACTTTGTCATTGAAAGATGCCTTAAAATGTATAAACAAACAAGCGAAAAAAAACCTAAACGAGCCAAAATAGAGGATTTTTGATTTTACATCTAATAAATGATACTTAAAATACTATGCCCACAAATTTTAGCAAGTTTCTTCAACCTATCGACTCGTATTGAAACGTATTTTAAGTACCTTCCAATGTATTTTCAAATATGCATATGTACATATAAATTTGAATATGTTTTGAAATAAAGTCAAGCATATTTGCGCCAACGGTCGTATTCTTACTTAGAATACAATAATTTCCATAACGGGATAGCAAAAAGGTCAATTGGCTGTGCAGCTAACAGCAATTCTTCTTAGCTAATATTTTCAATGAAAGAAGCAAGCAGGCCGAACCGCCGTCCGAGTCCATCCTTGTTCACACGTAGGAATATTATTAAAACAAAAAGTAAATGTTATGATGTCTCCAGATTATTCAATTAAGAAGTTAGAGAAGACGGAAAAATATTCAACAGCTTCAAACGCATTTAACCGTTACGCTGCCGCTGCATTCCCTGACTGCTCACAAGGTGGGAAATCTGAAACACACCTAACCCCCAACGAATATAGAACTGTAAAACTATAAACAAGGATTTGGGAAAATGAGATTTATTCTGTTTAGCTCAAATTTTTACGGAGTGTCTTACACACGGTAACATAGAAAATACCAAAATGTCATCTTCAAATTAAGATTTAAATTTATAACCAGTTTACATTCCGATACACGGGTGCGTCTTATATTTGGAGAATTACGGTAAATTGCAAATACACTCAGATGAACTTTTAAACTCCTTCGAATAAGTTTGCCAGTGAAAAATGTTATCCCCGCGTTGTTAGCTTAGCGCTTTTTTTACCTACCCCGTTTAGTTGAAAGCATTATCGCTCCGTTTTTTTTTTTTTGTCATAATAGCCCCGGGCAGGTTTCAAATCTGCAACAGTTTTGCAGGACGAGGGACTTGTGTTTCCCATTTCTTTTCCATGTTTACGTTGACGAGCTGACCCCGCGTTGCCCCTCTTTCCACATAATTACGCTAACGACGCGGCTTTCGATGTCATGTTTTCATGTCGGCTTCCACCCTTCCCGTCGGGCAGGTCGCGGCGCTCTGATTTGTGTTAGCGGATTTCACGCCGGCTCTCGGCCGGACGCCGTCATAAAAGTCACGCCCCGGTGTATTACAAACCAAAATATGACAAAGCAATTATTTCCCCGACCCCGCAACGAGAAAAGCGCTAACATGTGACAGCGCTTAAAATCGTCTTGCGATTTTCAGTGGGGGGGGACGCATGGCGAAAACCGGGGCTTAAACCGGTGAAATTTAATCGCGCGTGAAATATCCGAGCGGTGAACGTACGTCTCACGTTTGGCACATAATCGGGAGAAAATCGTTATTTTTCCGTTTAGGAGATTATCCATGCGAATCTTCGATCTTGCGCTCAGTCAAAATCGAGCGCTGGCATGTCGGTGTGTCTTCAATCGGGACTTCAATTTCTTCATCGGCTGAAGAAACGAGTTTTATGGATGCAGACTAGAGCCAGCAGGATAACGTCTAGACCACATTGGAGATGGAAGCCAAAATGTTTTTAGAAAGGAAGAAGATACGATTGCCAACCCATTCCGAATCCAAATCCTTCTCACTAAAAGATATTTAATTGCATTTTGGCTCGCTTTATCCACTTTAAAATATCATAGAAAATGGTTTTCACTTTGACACTTGTGAGCCACGTTTGGTTCGCTGAGCAGCTACTAAGATAATCAGGCTGAGATTATCCTAATGTAAACGAAAGCTTAACAGGGATTCAGGTTTTTTCAAGTCTTGTGAGAGGATTCTTAGCCCTTTATTGTAAAAAAAAATGTCTAAATAAACTTCAATAACAATTATAAACATTTTTTACTCTTGGTTCCAGATAAATTGTTAAACTCATGTGAACAATTGTAATATGAGTCAGGTTAGCATTTTTGTTGCTCAGTTCAACATTGGGAAGAAACATGTTTTGACAGCATAGGTCAGGCAAACGCTAGCCAACTTTCGGCATGTAACAAGATTTTCTTCTCGTTTTGTTTTACCTATCAAAAAACTGGTGAAAAAAAAAGTTTTAACTCAGAGTAAAACCATGATTAATTTTGCTAATGCTAGCCAACATGAGGCATGAAACAAGATACCTTTAATTCAGGCTAAAATCATTATAGCTTTGCTCATGTTAGCTCACGTTTCAAGCTAACGCTAGCCTACATGCAGCATGTAACAAGATTTTTTTTTCTTCTTGTCTTACCTACCAAAAACGGGTAAAAAAAATAACACCTTTAATTCAGGCTAAAATCATTATAGCTTTGCTCATGCTAGCTCACATTTCAAGCTAACGCTAGCCTACATGCAGCATGTAACAAGATTCTTTTTTCTTCTTGTCTTACCAACCAAAAACAGGTAAAAAAAATAACACCTTTAATTCAGGCTAAAATCATTATAGCTTTGCTCATGCTAGCTCACATTTCAAGCTAACGCTAGCCTACATGCAGCATGTAACAAGATTCTTTTTTCTTCTTGTCTTACCAACCAAAAACAGGTTGAAAAAATAACACCTTTAATTCAGGCTAAAATCATTATAGCTTTGCTCATGCTAGCTCACATTTCAAGCTAACGCTAGGCTACATGCAGCATGTAACAAGATTTTTTTTTCTTCTTGTCTTACCTACCAAAAACGGGTAAAAAAAATAACACCTTTAATTCAGGCTAAAATCATTATAGCTTTGCTCATGCTAGCTCACATTTCAAGCTAACGCTAGCCTACATGCAGCATGTAACAAGATTCTTTTTTCTTCTTGTCTTACCAACCAAAAACAGGTAAAAAAAATAACACCTTTAATTCAGGCTAAAATCATTATAGCTTTGCTCATGCTAGCTCACATTTCAAGCTAACGCTAGCCTACATGCAGCATGTAACAAGATTCTTTTTTCTTCTTGTCTTACCAACCAAAAACAGGTTGAAAAAATAACACCTTTAATTCAGGCTAAAATCATTATAGCTTTGCTCATGCTAGCTCACATTTCAAGCTAACGCTAGGCTACATGCAGCATGTAACAAGATTCTTTTTTATTCTTGTCTTACCAACCAAAAACAGGTTAAAAAAATAACACCTTTAATTCAGGCTAAAATCATTATAGCTTTGCTAATGCTAGCTCACATTTCAAGCTAACGCTAGCCTACATGCAGCATGTAACAAGATTCTTTTTTCTTCTTGTCTTACCAACCAAAAACAGGTTAAAAAAAATAACACCTTTAATTCAGGCTAAAATCATTATAGTTTTGCTCATGCTATCCAACATTTCAAGCTAACGCTAGCCAATAAGTTGCATATAACAAGGTTTTTGTTCCTTAATGTCTTACCTACCAAAAACTTCTTAAAAAACATTTTTACTTTAACTTAACACCATCTGGTGATATTTTTTTGGCCTCGGTCTCTCGCTTATGGGTCGAGTATTCCGATGTCTTTCTGTCTGCTAGCTAATCAAATCTTGTTGTGTGTCTCGCAGGTGAATCATGAGCAGCAACTACAGTGTCACCCTGGCCGGTTCGGCTCCTTGGGGCTTCAGGTTACAAGGAGGCAAGGACTTTGGTCTTCCCCTCACCATTTCGAGGGTGAGTAGCCGGTATGCCTCCCGGATAACCTCTCAGGATTGTGGCTCGTCCGCGCTGCGCTTGTGTGTGACATACAGCGAGTACAGTGGTACCGTGGTACCATGACCTACAATTGACACGTTAGCTTGGAAAAAACACACAAAATGAGAACATCAATAGGACTAGGGGTTGGACTAGCCATAATATTAAGCCACACCCCTTTGAAAACACACTTTGAGCACTACGGCTTTTGTGACTTCCAGAAAAATTGACATTTTATAAAGTAATTATCTCTTTACATTCTATTTTATTATTTTCTATTGGGATTTGGGATGTTTGCTTCCACTTTTTTTTCAGACTGATACCAGTATGAGTACTCCACTCTTTTAGTCACTTCAAGTCCTGATATCAAGATACTTTTGATACATAAGGGGAAAAACAACAACGTCATTTTATAGAAAGATAATGTTCTTGAGGTCGGTCTCAAAACGCTTTTGTAAGGGTCTCGAGACCACAGTCAGAACCCTTTTTTAAGGGTCTCGGTCTTGAGATAACAGTCAAAACGTTTTTTAAAGGTCTAGATCTGGAGACCATAGTCAAAACGCCTTTTTAAGGGTCTTGGTCTCGAGACCATAGTCAAAACCCTCTGACTCAAGACTATAGCGAAGACCCTATTTAAGGGTCTTGGTCTCAAACCCTTTCAAGACCCCTTTTTAAAGGTCTCGAGACCACAGTCAGAACCCTTTTTTAAGGGTCTCGGTCTCGAGATAACAGTCAAAACTTTTTTTAAAGGTCTAGATCAGGAGACCATAGTCAAAACGCCTTTTTAAGGGTCTTGGTCTTGAGACCATAGTCAAAACCTTCTAACTCAAGACTATAGCGAAGACCCTGTTTAAGGGTCTTGGTCTCAAACCCTTTCAAGACCCCTTTTTAAAGGTCTCAGTCTCAAGACCGCTTTCGAGAACCCTTATTAAGGCTCTTTGATTCTAATGGTCTCACTCACCAAAGGTCACGGAGATTGTTTTGGTCTCGACCTCTAAATGTGTTGATCTTCTCTCTGTCTTGACTTTTCAAAGTCTTGATCTTCTCTCAGTCTCGGTCGACAAAAGTCTTTGTCTTGTATCGGGATCTTGTCTCGGTCTTGATACTTTCGAGTCTCAAGAATGTCTTTCTCAGTTGATATGGCATTGATTCCAAAACTAGAAAGATCTCTACGGTATGACATTTTTCTCAAAATTTCATAAAATTAGTCGAACTTTTCTATTTCTCCATTCTTTTAATATCCTAACCTTGAAATAGGGCCTGATATTGGTCAATTTCTGAAACCTGGGTATCGGTACTACATTTTCCATCAAAATGGTCTGGTTTCGCTAGAAGTGCTTCAATAGCAATGTAATTTACCAACTATAATGTGTTTCTCCTACGAAACTACGTTTGCTATCATTTTGGTCATTCAAATCTTGCTGGTGTTTGGCCCGCAGTGAAAAACTGTAAACTTTAAGTACCGGTTCTCAACTTTTCCATATGACGGAAACTTCAGAAAGCTGCTGCGGTTGAGTAATAACTATTTCTACCGTAGGGGCCGCATGGTTTTCGAGTAATATTAAGGGAGAGGTCTCTGCCTATCCTAAACATAGTTGCGCTGTTTCTGTCGCTTGTGTGAGGTCATGAAGTGCAACGCGCTCGATTGTTCCCAGAACGAAAGGAGGATCCGATCCCGGCAACGAGCGGTGTTATTTAGTTGACGGCTTCCTGTTATGAAGTTGTAATCTCGGTGTGGCAGCCCAGGCCGCCAGCCGTTTATTTGTTGCCGGCCGCATCGGTTACAACTCTTTTGAGGAGCTCCCGCCATCTGCTTGGGTACAAAGTCGCCGGCCCGGCTGCCCGGTCTATTTACGTCCCGCTTCCACCACGATAAACTCGGAATGCGTGACATTGCGTCGGCACGCCGGCATGCCCGTCTTAGTAGCGGCATTCCTGTCGTCGATATGTCATTAGAAAGGAACACGTGCGGATTGACGGCGTATTTAGTTTGACCGGCGCCGCTATCACGCACGGCATGCACACGACTCATAAAATGTTAACGAGTTGTCAGGAACGTGACTCCCGGCTGTGATATTTACTGGGATTGACTATGTCATGTTTTACCGGCGGGTTAAATATAATATCAGTCAGCTGACTTGGCAAGAATGCGGAGCTGGTGTCTGTTATGTTAAACATTTGATGTTTTTTTTTTTTTCATCATGAAGACTTTGCATGCCAATCTTTGGCATATTTTCCTCACAGGGAATGTGAATGTGGTTTTGCCAGGAAAGAGTCTTCCTCTTGTTTGTTTTTCTTATCTGAAATACTACCCCCACATGAGACATAAACAGAAGAATGCAAAACAATTTTGAGAGACGTTTGTCTAAGGTCTTGTCTACACGTAACCAGAGCTATTTAAACCCGCAAATTCTACCCCGATGATTAGTGTATAAAGCAATGGATTACTTCAGTACTTAATTATCCAAAGTAATTGCTAACTTTACAACATAATTCATTTCGTACGAGAGCTATTTTTAGACAATCCTTTAGCAAATCACCTGAATTCTTTTTAAAAGAAGACAACCTGGGATTGAATGTCCAGACTCTTAAAAAAAAAAAAAAATAGTTTTGTGTTTGAATGAGTTAACGGGCCTATTGAAAGCATGCGCACATTGAACAATAAGGGTCTCAGGATTGACTCCTGTGGAACGCCACAGGTAATACATTTGGTCTGAGACAAATGTACCCGTTTTTACAAAGTATGTATGTAAAGGTATCGTTAGTTTTTTGCAATAATTTGTGATATAACCTTTATTATTAATAATTCTAATTTTGGTTGTATACTAGGATAGCAGCAGTTTTAGTGCTAAACATGCGAGGAAGCTTAATAGTAATAACTAAGGCCTTGTTTCTACTAATTCTAAACGAATACATAATATTCTTTCCTCGACATAAACTCAGGCCCCCAGAATGTATTAAATAATCAAAGACCGGTTAAATTTTGAATCTGGGGGATAAAAATCCATCCCAGCTACAAACAGAAATGTAAACGATGTCAACCGTGACCCATGTGTCCAGAAAGCAAGGTTATAATTGACATCCGGAAACATCTGCCACTGATTTGAACATCCATCGACTTCCTGTATTTGATGAGCGAGGAGAAAATTGTTTGGCCGCAAGCTTGTTTCACGGTCCTTGATGCAAAATAGACCCTGCTCTTGGTGCGGTATGAAGCACGGGCATGGGTTGATTCTTCTCTGTCTTTACCTCGGATTTATGATGTCATTCGCCACAAGGTACCAGCGCTTGATTATGTACGCTGAATTATGTAAGGCCGGTTGTGTAGAGGGCAACCACAGATGCGTCCCCCTTGTAGCCTTGAGGTGGACTACATCGCGTACGCCATATGCGATACTGAGTGTGGTGTCGCAACATGACGAGACATTGATTCATATTGTCAGTATTGATCATAAACATATGTGCATTGGCTATGTGAATAGGATGCTGAGAACCCACAGTATGGCATGGATGATTTACGGCCCTTATTATTTCTGCTTTAAACTCTTATGTGCTGGTTTAGGTTATTTACATTCTGTACGTTTCCACTGGGAAAATATGCAAACTCAACTTTCAATAACTGTAGGGATTTGAAAATATTCACTTACTATACTAACAAAAAAAATGATTATGATAGTCAAGTTGCTGCATGATGCGTATTTTTTTTTAGTGATCACCGGATGCCCGGATTCCATAGGTCAGATTACGTGTAGCGCTATTATTAAAGTCAAATTTTGTTGAGGTTGTGCGAAATTTCCTGGAAAAATATGCATTCAATGCACGATGCCGTGTGGGATTTTAGCAAATCTAGTGATAGAACTTCCACAACAGCAATGTAAAATTTGAAATGGTAAATGGACTTTCGCTTATATAGCGCTTTTCTACCTAAATGTTACTTAAAAGTTAGCTTTTGAGTTAGCTTATTACGGGAAATATGTATTAAAGACAACAAATCAGTCTATTCCGCTTTTTCCGAATTTGATGTGAGAGATTCAGTGCATGTGGTGTGCTCATACTGCATAGCCAGTGACATACGGTTGAAAATTTTCCTATGTACTCTATCTATGCATGCACGCATGAAAGAAATCTTGCATTGAATTTACTCCATTTGATTTCATCAAGTGGGTAGGTACAGATGAGTTAATTGCGTACAACCCCCTGACAAATAAGAAAATAAACATTTTTCTGTGTATACATTTGTGTCCATATGTATACAGTACATACCTATATCTATATGCGTAATTATGTATATGTAGATAACTGTTTCAGCGTGATTATACATAAATACATCATGTACTGTACATAATTTGTTTGAAGTACATTTTTCACAGTGTTTTTATCCGCCGTAAAATTGACTGTTACCATAATTGCAGACACTTATAACTTGTAAAGCTCCCGAAACCAAATCAAATCACCGTATGATGGCGAGACCTAACTTTCGGCTCTCGAAAAAATCCAAAGGAAAAGCACAGAATTAAATAGCTTGTATGTTAGCCCTGCTGCCAAACGGCTCGATGTGTGTTTGTCCACGGTGTTGGAATCTCTTGATTTTGCGCTATTAGTCACCATGCCTGCTAATACAACTATATACTTAGTGGCTTCCCACTATGATCTGTCTAGTGTCCGAGGTTATGTCGAAGTCATCTGCTTTCAATCTCGATTATAGCCAAAATAAATGGCCATGGAGTGGTTGCTGCTACCGCCTCCGCATTAGTATGTATCCATACTTGGATATCTGCGCTTCCAGTTTCAGCGATTTCCCCGGAACTCATTAAGCAAGACTTGTTTTTAGCATGCTTGTGAAGAGAGTCGTTTTCGGATGAATTTTTAGAATTCGTTCAAGAAACTGGAAGTACGTCCCGAGGATTTGATGCGGTTACTTGTGGCACACTGGAATCGCGAGTGAGAGCGCTAGATGTTTGCCAAAGCGCTATCGGGTAGTTTACAGGGTTAAGGCCAAGTTTATTTTGCCCCTGGAGTTAAACAAGTTTCGCAGCACAGCAACTCTACCCAGTCTATAAATAGGGCTCTTAATTTTTCCAGCCTGATTAACTGCAATTGTCTGCCTGTCAACGCATGGAATGAGCGGCAATGAGCCACCGCTGACTATTAGAGCTCAACTGGCCAACAGTTGGCCGACTTGCATGAAAAGAAATGAAATGAACTGTTTTTGCTTTTATGGCAGAGTGTCTTAGCTTTCTTGTCACATAAGCTCAAATACACATCGTGTTATAAAGAACACCTCAGGGGAGGGAAAAAAAAAGGATTCCGGATTGGCTGGTCTTGCAACGGGACTCCGCTCAAGTCCTTTCATATCCTCTGGCTTGTTTCGGACCGGACTACGGAGTGATCGGTGTGGAAGCGCGGGGTTGCGCGGCTTTTGTGTTGTTTTGTTTGTGTTGTCATGGCAATTTGACTAAGCGCTCCTGTTTAAAGTCGGCGAGGCACGGCGGCTTTTCCAAGGGCCTCATTGAAGTAATAAGAGGCTGTCGTCAAACCATGACAACCGTGCCTTGAACCCTCCTGAGCTCTTAATTGGGACATTTGAATGACGGCGTTTTTGGCGCCCCCTGTATTGTTGCGTTCGGCCTCTTCAGATTTGAGAGAGAGAGAGAGAGAGAGAGAGAGAGAGAGAGAGAGAGAGAGAGAACAAACAACATTAACATAACATTCTGATTTACGAATACATCTTTGGTCATTTATTATATAATTACCACGAGTCAATCTGCTTTGACTCCCGTTGCTATGACATCATGTCAGGCAGCGGGTCTTCTACCATATAAGGCCATCCATCTTGGCGGACTTGACGGCGCGCAAGCATCTCCGCTCGTATCGCAAAGCACTTCCTGTTACATGATTTCTGCTTTGCGAGGTGAGCGCGGCCCTTTTCCTCATGCCGTCCTTTCGCTGGCAAGAGACAGGAAGTGCCGCGGCGGGGAAGATTAGGAACATTCCGAATGATGTGGCCCAAGGACGTGCTTTCCCTCGTCTGTTTTATTGCTCTTCTTGACGAATGCGTGAAATAGTCACATTTGTTTTTTGTTTTTGTTTTTTTGCTGTGAAGTGTAATTGCAATTAAATGAGGTTTTTTTTTTCATTTCAGGCATTTTTATGCTTGTTTTTTTTCAGTTTTAGACTAACCTGTAACCTGTGTAAATTGTATAAAGTTTGCTAGCAGAATTTATAGTTGGCTGCTTGCAAATGACTCTGCTTTGAATTTGACACCTTTACGTGTCTAAATCAATAAATATGGAGAATTTTCATGATATTGACCACTTCTGGGAGACTATTGGACAAGGGTTTTCCAATCAAAATTAGGTTATGACGCTGAGCACACCGTGTCTTTTTCGGGTGTTACAAAATGGCTCTCGAAACACAACTTTTTATATAATAAACACCGTATTTTCCGCACTATAAGGCACACCCTTAATTAATGACATATTTTAAAACTTTTTCCATATATAAGGCGCACCGGATTATAAGGCGCACCCTCAATTAATGACATATTTTAAAACTTTTTCAATCACAATGTAGTAATACTCAAAGTAATAACAATAGTAACTCAAATATTAAGTATAAACTCTCAATAGCATAATAAGTCAATGTCAATATAAGCAACCTTGTTCAATTGTAAACACACAAAAGAAACAGGTAAATCTTTGTTACTTCATTCCCCATTTACAAATCCCAATCTCAATATTGATCCATATATAAGGCGCACCTGATTATAAGGCGCACCATCAGCTTTTTCAAA
Source organism: Hippichthys cyanospilos (assembly GCF_059441005.1). NCBI lineage: Eukaryota > Metazoa > Chordata > Actinopteri > Syngnathiformes > Syngnathidae > Hippichthys > Hippichthys cyanospilos. The sequence continues at coordinate 15,619,390 of NC_142383.1, read as the reverse complement.
AAATTAAGGCTTTTAGGTGCGCCTTATAGTGCGGAAAATACGGTAGATTGTGTTTAATGGAAAAAAATAGAGCTGTAATTTTAACATTGTAATCCTGTGATATCGGCTCATGCCTAGTCCTTAATTAGTTATATAATAGCGTTTGTCTGCATATTCCATTTTGGCCGCAGCGTACATCGAGTAGATAAATCTAACTCTTAAAAGGAAAAAAAACAGCTTTCACCAACATCTCCAGTCTTGCTTGTAATTTATAGTGTGTAAATTTGCACCATTCCTTTTAAAGTATTTCTAAGTAAACACTTAGATGGATCTATTTTGTTCTTTTATAGCTATATTTGAGAAAGCTGGATTGAAGACACATGGTGGAAAGCTGTTAATCTGTCCGGGCTTATTTGATCTGCGCTAAACTGTTTTTCGTGGGATCTTGAAGAGAAACAGCTATATGTTATCTCTATTTTACAATAGGGAAAATACGCATACATCAAAGCGCTTTGCAGGTTTTAATTCAATCATCTTTATTGCGTTTCGGTCAAGATTTCAAGTGGATGAATCAGTTTTGTATTGTGTGGTAGTCTTGAATTCGAGTACGGAGTCTGCATTGCGGACCACAACGGTGATTTTTGTATTTTTTATTGTGGCGAGAATTTTTTCCGTAAACATTTGGAGGGATTCTTAAGCTAGTTGAAAACATTTGGACAAAGTAACAGACTTTGCGCTCCTCGAATGCGTACGGAAGCTCAAATGGACTCCACCACAAATATATTTTGTTGTTTGCTCATGTAAAAGACGTTTTTATTCGATTAATCGACAGGAAAATTGGTTAAAAAATATTCAATTTTTGTTGTGTACAAATGCATTCATGCGATTAATGGTTCACAAGACAATTTACCAATTTCCAAATAATCAATAATTATTGTCATCGATTAATTGTTTAGACAGCAAAAATGGTCTAAATGCTCAGAATTTCAGCTTCTTTGGGTACATATTGTCTCAGATTTTTTTTTCTAGTATTTTACAGATGCAAACTACCGTAATCCCCCAAATATAAGACACACTTTTTTTTCTCAAACATGAAGGCCGAGAGTCTCGTAAACGCTAACTTAAAAACTTCAAAGCCAGACTTGTACTAACAAGAATCACAGATGTTTTGGCTCGTACGCCGGTATTATTTCCTACTAATTTAGAAATCAGAATAATCAAAATGATTTTGAAGCCACTTCAAAGTCAAGGTATTCTTTTTTTTTTTTCTTTTCTTTTCCCCTGCTTGAAACGTCAGCTCAGTTTCATCACGTCCCTTTTGGAAGGAGACGCAATCGATATTCATCAAAACCACATTGAGAAAACATCCTCCTCCTTCCCGTGACAGAGTTGGAACATTACAGCCAAATTTCCACTTCACTTCTCTTTGTCATTCAAATTTATTACAGATTTCACCTGCCAGTAACACTCATTTGTTCTGCAACTTTGTGCGAAAGCCCGACTGTAAAATGTTCACCGCAGCCTGCGTAATAAACACGGCTAACCACCACGTATAAAACCATTCACAATCCGCTATTCCCTTTTCCTGCCTGCAAATAGTTTGCTTGTAAATTGACCATATATAGATGTACGTATTGTTTTTTTTTCTTCGGTCCTGACATGGGTAGAATTCTTTGTCACTCCCCATTAGCTTTACAAGCCACAAACACGCTAATGCTAGGAGTCTAGACAAAGAATCCAGCCGTCCAAACGGCAGCATTCTTTCTGCAGATTTTCTTGTTGAAATTTCCTGTTTTGGTAAGAAGCGGCAGCCGGTTTGTTGAGGTGATTGTACATGGCGCAAAGAGCCGCTTTTGTGCGGGTGAGCGAGTCACGACGGACACCGTAAAAGCTAGCGAGAGGTCGCGCTGAGTCAGCTGAGGTATTGAGGTCGCCGGTGTCATGGCCGCTTAACACCTCGCGACTAGCGGCGTAGATTTCCGAAACGGCGCTTACGTAATCTTCCGTTACTCATTGGAAGCTCCCAAGCGTGACTCCAAAGAAATGAGTCAGTGCCCCTGTAAGTTTTGGCCTCCACCTTTGTCCACTTCCTCATTCCTTCCAGCTCTTATTCCCTTATTTGGGACATTGTCAAGTCAAACACAATGGCACATTGTTTTGTTTTTTTCCCCCCATTGTCTTGTTTTTTTTTTTTTTTTTTTAACCAGTGGAAGCAATTACGCAAAGCTAAATGTAGAGAGAAAAGGTGTGAATTAGTTCGTAAACAAACTAATGGTATAATGGGGAAAAAATGGGGATATTTGGGGGGAAAAACAATTACACTGACCTCGGAAAAACTTTTAATTATCCCCCAAAGGTTTTAATTATACGTGAAGATTACATTTAATTTGTAAATCTGTTGTTGGAGTCGTGAAAATCCCGCAAACATAAATATTTTTCATGAGAAAAGTTGTCACTAGTCTACAATTAGTTTAAAATGTTTATTGCTTTATTTTATCTGCATACACGATTGTTGCTAATATTTTTATAATACAAAAGAAACAAGATGAATTCTTCATTCCTAATGTTCATATTTTGTGAATAAGAGGTTTAAATTGGATAAAATATATATATTTTTTTCTTTACAGTCTTATTTAAAGTGCTTTTTTGAAGTAAAAGCCAAGGGGAAAAAAATTGGCAATTTTCTACGTGAGTCTATTATTCTAAACTAAGGTTTGACATTAATCAGAGATTAATTAGGCTATTAATCGGTAATCTTTTTTTTTTTCAGTCAAAAATTGGCCTAGATATGAATTAAGCAGCCAAATCCACCCGTTTTTATCCGTCACGGGTGGCAGCCATTTTGCCACTTGCCGTCGACTGAAAATGACATCATAGTTGCTCAGGGCTCATGTGACAACCAATCATGGCTCATCTTAATGTCACATGACCAAAACTCAGAAAATAGGTTAGCCCAGAGCGACTTTGATCTCGTTTTCATTCAAATGCGAAAACAAAATGTCCGTTTCTTGAGAAGGATGAAAACCGAATCCTGGTACTCGACCATGTTCTCGTCTTTTGTGTTGGATTTATCGAACGACGTGGAGTTAATGACCTGCCACTCAAGTAGGACTTTTTCAACGTGTCACTCCGCCGCCACGAAAGATTTGAAGCCTTGATATCATGCGGTGCTTCTCAATTATATTTTGCAAAGCCCCCCACTGACTGCGGTTCATATAAATGAGATCGTTATGTATGAACATTGTAAAAGAATACTAAGAATTAACAAAAGAAAAAAAGGGATTTAAATCAAATTTAAGCAAACATTTTTTTTAATAATAATTTTACTAATATACAGATTTTTTTTTCGAAATCACATCGACTTAGGAAAAAATTAGCAAAATGTTGACTTTTTTCATCAGGTTAAATGTTCATTTAAATGGTATCACAATTACATTAATCTTTAATTGGTTTTAGAAAAAAACGATCACAATTTAAAGTTTCTATCACCTGCACACGTTGACAATGAGCGCCACAGCACCATCTGGTGCCATAAACGTGCAATTACAATACCCAGCACAAAAGCAGCCGGTAATCTTGCTATCACATTGCGCCACCAAATATTTGAGAACGATTGATGTAATGGAATAAACCGAGTCAAAAAAAAAAATACTGTAAATCATAAGTATGCAGAGTCCTTTCCTGCTCCAACATGGCTGTACAGGTTTTCAAGTGCGTAAACAAGGTGCGTTGAGTGATTCACGACGTGCGTGTTGCCGTGTTGCCACGCCCTGAATTCAGGCTTCTCATTGTGATGAAGCCGTGAGATATTTTACAAGAAGCCTTGACGTCATGTTTTCGCAAAGCGAATATTTTCTTTCCCTTGCCATCACGATTGGCAAAGGCCCACTGATAGAGGTCTCAAAGTATGTCTTTTTATGTCGTCAAAGAACTATGTTGATGCGAGATGAGGAGCTCCCTCAGTGACTACAAAACGTGTTAAATTCGATAAAAAATATTTTCTTGTCTTTTTGCATTTATCCTCGCAGCTGACGGATGGAGGAAAAGCAGCCAAAGCCAAGTTGAGCATCGGAGATGTCATCCTCTCCATTAATGGCATCTCCACTGACAACATGAACCACCTCGAAGCCCAGAACAAGATCAAAGCTTGCTCGGGCAACCTCAGCCTAAATCTACAGAGGTAAGCAATGCTTTATTGCAGACGTACAACCAGAACAAAGCGTTTTTGGTGTCCGATTCAGTCAACTTTTTTTATTCGGCAAATTCAGAATATTGATCGTGGCGCATCTTCTGTTTTAGTTCTAGATTTGTCAGAAAATGGCGTCACTAATGAAATAACGCATCCATATAAGACTTAAAATTATAGCACATGTTTTGCAAAGAAATAACACAATTTAGCAATAAGTTGATTCATGTTCCAATCAATTTGCTCTTTTATTGAAGAGAAAAAATGTACTGTTCTATTCCTGTCGTGGATAGGAATAGGGCTACCATGGGATTATAACAGGGTTGACGGTTTACCGTGGTGCTAAAATGTCATGGTTTCAATAACCGCCAATACGTCTATAACTTGTTCATCTAACAAAGAGGTCTTTAAACAAAGCAGTGATCTCACAAAAAGACAAAAAAAGTGCTCATTTTTGTTTAGAAACAATTTATGATCACGCTAGTCAAACTAGGTTGCTTTCTGGCCGATCTTAATGGTTACAAGCGATAACTTAAGTTATTTTGAAAAGATTTTGTTTTAGAGCATTTTTCAAAGTCCAGGGCGCCTCACAGTGCACATTCCCGTAAGTGCGGTGCAGTTCAGCGATATGGTATCACTAGTGCTTGCAGAGTTGACTCAAGAAGCAGCCTCTGAAAACAATCACTTTATGGAAGATATGGACTAGGTTTTAGGCTTAAAAATTGCTTACCAGAGACTGCACTGTGAATTAATCAGAACAATTAACAATATCAGCCCCTGCCGAATCATTCTATTAAATTAGATTTGCAGATACTCACAGAAACCCTCTTACATACCCCTAGAAGTGCTTTTAGTTTTCATGTGAAAATTACTGGTTTATTGTGCGCAGGCCTGCGTACTGTATTACTGCTTTAAGTTATGTCAAAAGAAGTCTTCTGTGTCTTTTTGCGGCACTGAAATGTCTGCTTTTTAACACTCTTAATCAGTAGTGCGGACAAGCTCTTAGCGGACCGGCTTCTTGTACAGACCCAAGTCTGTTGAAGTCATCAGCACAGGGCTTCAGCTTTGGTTTATGTCACGTCGCGCTGAGTGCAGCTAGCGTTCCTCTGCTCTGCCCATTAGGAATAGGAAGGAACCTGGAATTCCATTGCCTATACTAAAAGTTTACTGACTGTGATCCACCACATGAGCAACCGCTATCAGTTTCATCTGTCTGGAGTCGAACCAAAAAGAAAACATCAGGCTTTTTGCAGGTCCACGCCGGCGCTGCACTTTTTATCCGTGATTTCTCAAACTGTGATCGTATTTGCCACCACTCATCAATATCGGCTTGTTTTTGCCGTTTAAGAGATTTATGTTGTTATTGTTTTTGCTAGGCACGTTATGGCCCCCCAGAATGCCGCCCTATGTGGTCGCGCTTACTGAAATGATCAGAAACTGCTACCGAGACTGATATGTGCAGCTTATCAGAAGCTAAAACTGATTAGCTTTTGGCTAATCTGCTAAACTAGGCTGCGCAACTTGGCGGGTAGATAGTTTTCGGTTCATTAGCCGCAATTTTGCGAATGCATTTAAGTGACCCAAATACTCTTTTTATATACAAATTAAAGGAAATTTTCCACAAAATGTTCCATTTAAGATTCATTGGCGTGACTATGTTAGCCCCTGCCGATTCTGTTGTGAGTTAAGGGACTTGTTTTGACCACCGTCTCTCAAAATTACACTTTCCACCAGTGGGAGTTTCCTTGGATGACGAACTCAAATTGCTCACGCTCGCACGAGACCAAAAAAAAAAAAAAAAAAACATAGCGTGTCATGCACTCATTCCAAGTTGTAAAAGGTGACGACAGGAAAAAAAATCCCAGGTTGTTTCACATGGCCTGTTTTATCAGCAAACGAAACTGGAACGCTGCCTTGCCACTTAACGGTGAGAAAACCATCCAAAAATATCTTGGTGCCACAGCTGGCTATAATCTTCCACGGGCAACTACATCAAAACATTGTGTTGACGGAGAACAGGTCTCCAAATATATACACAAGGCTCGTTTACAACTTTTAGCAGAGTTTGCAGCATTACATTTGCGCGTCATTCAATTCTCCTGGAAAAAAAAGTGCTATTTTGTCAAGCCCGTCTTTCTCCAGCTACGTCCTCAGAATGTGATTCCGGATCTTTAGGCTGACAGATAAGACTCTTGGGTTTGTGATAATATTCCTACAAAGTGTCAGAATATGATTTATGATCATAAAATTTAGTCCCAGCCCCCAACTCTCAGGAGGTCGACATTTCAGCCTCTAGTCGTGTTTACCTTTGCCGCTTTCCAAACAGATCATGTAACCGCCACTGCTTTTAGCGTTCATAAATGAAGATAAAAATTCCCATTCTCTAAAAATAAATAAAGGGAATAAACAATATCAATAATACGGCACTATTCTTGTAGCTATCCTGACAAAAGGCCTTCCAAAAACCAAGCAAATTCTCAGTTGCTAGCACATAGCCTCGCGCGCATTGAGTTATTACAAAATAAGCAGTCTTTCTGTATATTGTCTGGTTAGAAGCGAATCTGTGGTTTATTGATACTGACGTTATTATTCCCTTGTTGCTAGGTGAAAAAAAGCGCTCTTAGGAGCACCTTTTTTTTAAAAATCTCTGGTCACCAGACGTTACGAAATTATCAAATGCAAGAGGAACAGATGACCGAATCAAAATGCTGAGCTTGAGGTTTTTCAGGTTTTTTAGGGGACTGTTTTGTCATCTGCTAACTTCAATGGCTGCGTTTTGTTCGCTGGTAGAAAGAAGCTTGTCCCCAGAGCAGCCCAACACTTGGGTTACACAATACAGCTGTGGGAACGGGCCTTAGGAAAGAATGATAATTGCTGTTTATTTATTGTCATTGAAGTATGCAGAAGGTTGTAATGAAACACTTCTCCCCAGAGGTTGCATTTGGCAGCACCTGCTTTGGGCAGATAATACCGATCCACAGAGCTTGAATAGTGATTCAACCACATCCTTGGATATTAAGTCGCATTGGAACCTTAAAGTTTGAATAGCATGGGCAGATTTTACACCCCCAGTCTAAAGAATGACTTCCCTGCCGATCACTAGGGGGATCATGCCAAATATCTGGTTTCAACGCCGGGTTTCTGTGCGTTTGATTTGTATCAGCGCGTTGTGAACTACAGGTGCTAGCTTCTTTCAGAGCAGATTTCTCAGTGTGCCGTCCCAAATTTTGAACATAGTGTTATGCAAGATTTTATGGACGCTGGCCACCCCAAAATATCAAAATAGTTCACTTCAAACTCAATCCGAAATGTTCCATGGTGAAAAACATCAGAAGAAGCTAACCAGCTAACTAGCCTCCTAGCTAGCTATTTCCCGCAGAAATATTTGTTTCCAAATCCGAATGATTTCACGGTTCACAAGAGACCCAGGACAGAGAGAGCCTAAACTTTAGCTAGCTAGCATGCTAGAAAGCTAGCTAGCTAGCATACACTTTAACTTTACGTCAACCTTGGAATTGTTTGGGGTTTGAAACAAATATTCCTTTCATATTTCAGAGTATGTTTTACCCTTAAAAAGACTGTTTGGTCTCAGTCTAAACATAATACAATTCACATTTGGATTTACCCTGTATTCCAAGTAAAAGTTTTACTTATTAATTTGTCCCTGTTTAGACTGGGACCAAATAGTCTTTTTAAGAGAAAAAAATGTACTCAACAAATTTTACTGATACTACAAAACATTTGTGAAGATTGTAAGGCGCAGTCTCTCAATGAACAGGTATTTTTTTGAGAAATTTACGCATATAGGACACACCTGGTTATAAAGCACAAGGAAAAAAACAAACCAATACAACAAATGAGTCAAACTTTAGACAACTTCAATTTGGCGTCCATGTATAAGGCGCACCTGATTATAAGGCGCATTGTTGTTTTTTGATAACGTTAATGGAGTTTAATTGCGCAGTCAGAAAAATGTGGTAATTACAAAAAAAAAAAAAAACTAATTGTGATGGAACTGGTTCTTTGGCAAAAACACATACCGATTTACAAATTTAGAAAAAATCATGCTTCCATTGCCGTCATAGGACTTGAACTTGCAGTTTTACCCCATAGTCTCAGGTTTTGGGATTTGCTAAAGCACTTAAGCAAAATAAACCCAAAACTTGCTCGCTCAAAACCATCAAATGTTGCATGATCATTGAATGACTGATTTCAGACAGACTGACATTCCCATGGAAATGGTTCACCCCAAAGATCTGGAGTCAGAAGACCGCACCTCACTTGGAATTTATAGAAACAGCCCCTCTGTTTTTGATCAATTCTATCCCACAAGTAGTACTTTCTCCACACTTCATGATGCATTTGAGGCTGCGGGCCACTTACGGTATTTGAACTCTAATCAAGGCACGCAGCTGCGGCTCGAACATGCATACGTATCCACGTCGCGCGAACGCGATGGCTTGGCCACGGTTGCGACGGGGGGGGAGAAGATGACGCTCTAATGATGCCTGAAGCTCCGACTGACTCCTGGCTGCCTCTGCCGCATGTGGTCCAGTGGTCGGAAGAGAAAAATGAGCGGACGGGAGCGCCTCCAATCGTCAAACACTACGTCGCCACTCGCCTCGTTTTTCAACCCGTTCGGCCTCTGACGTGAATCGGATCGTGCTTTTCTGAGGAATAATCGAGTTAAAAAATGATCTTAAAGTTGATTGCGTAATATACACATGACCAAATGGTTCTTAATTCAATATGTACTCATGTGATGCGTTTTCACAAATCCAGCCTCATCTTGAGGAAATTAGTTTTCAGTTATTGACGAAAATACACATTTTCAACAGAGATGTCAATTTTTAGCAACTAGCTTGTGCAATTTGATCTATTTAGCCCCGTGAAAATAAATCAATTCAAATGATTGGTCTACTTTAACCCTTGTGTAGTATTTTGTTTAATTCTTTGAATTATGGATCAAAGGTATTTCATGTCATTGGGATAAAAAGACCAAAGAGAGCTGAAATTTCACCCGGTTGGGGACATCATTTCAAATTTCAACATGGTACGACCGCTTTTTATCAGTTTTTTTATCAGTGGATGAAAATGACCCCAAAATGGTCAAATTACTGCACAAGGGTTAAAGTCAATTAATGGAAAATTGTCAAAATATTTGAATTTTTTTTTTTAACATTTCTAGTAGTTACAATTCATTGGCTTAGTCCGAGCAATAAATAATCAATGAAAGGAACGGCAAGACATTTTTTTTAAAAAGTGCTTTTTATCTTGTTTTGGGAGAAGAACCAAACTTTTCAGTCTATTTGAACCACGATTAATATGAGATTTGTCTGACAATGATTTTGGCAGTTTGTCTACATTTGCCTTCATTTCTCTGTGAATCTTGAGTAAATATACTGTACTTGGCAGCCATTTGCAAGAGGTGCACATGTGAAGCAATCCCATTTGGGACCTGTCCCAATTTTCACATGGAGGTCTCCCACCACGCTTTAACATTTATCACTCACTACAGATCGGGTGGATTTTGTTGAGCAACATTTGGGAATAACCAAATCTGTTTATAATTCTCAAGTACTTGCTGCGATATAAATACCGGGTGTCTTATTTTAACGTGGTGAAAATATGCCAGTTAATGGATGGCAACGGACCGTGGCAGATGTTTGAAGTCCGAGCCGCACGAGGTTCCGCTTAAATCGGTCGACTATCAACCGGGTTATGCGTCTCCTCGCTTCACCGTCGTTAGAGCGAATGCCACGCGCCGCCAAACTGTTTCTCTTGGCTCCCGACGAGATGAGGACGGGATGGAAAAGGTTGCCTTATCCACCCAAGGTTTATTCCTTCGCTTAACCTTCACAGTATTTCCTTCAGGATATCTTTCTGTACGTGATCAAGTCGGTTCACAGGGAAGTCAAGGTTGATGAGGAACGCTTAGCATCTCTTAGCTATGCTGCCTCTACGTAAAGTGAAATATAATGGAGCTATTTAGGCAACGATCCTTTATGCTAACGATGGCACCATTTCAGCCAGGTTCCTATCATGTAGCTTTGTAGTACAAGTTCATCATTTTAATCGCGAAAAAGTAATCTAAATAGGACTAGAGATAGAGCAATATATATTTTTTTAAATTCTAGGTCATCATTCCATGTCATAAACCATCATCCACGTCATAAACCCGGCTGAGTATATACCAAGATGTGCAATCCTGTGACACAGTATTTGATCAAGCTTGCCATTCTTGATATTTTTGAATTCTAGGTCATTCCATGTCATAAACCATCATCCACATCATAAACCCGGCTAAGAATATACCAAGATATGCAATGCTGTGATACAGTATTTGATTAAGCTTGCCATTCTTGATATTCTACAGCCATCAACCAAATCTCATTCCATGTCATAAAGGGTCATCCGCATCATAAAGCCTGCGAATATACCAAGCTGCTTAAAGCTGTGATCAAAATAGAATGGAACTATTAATTCTTGATAATGCAAATCTGTAAATGCACCATGTCATAAAGCGTCATTCACATCATAAATCCAAGTGACAATGTGCAAAGGTGATCCAGTATTCGATTAAGCTCGTCATTCTTGACAATCTACAGCCATGAATCGATGATCATTCCATCTCTTGAAGCCCCATCCACATCATAGCTGCTTGTGAAAATACCCAGATACTCAAAGCTGCGATGCAAAAATTAATGGAACTATTCATTCTAGATAATGTACACCTGTCCATGCAAAGTCATTTCAGGTCATAAAGCATCATTCACATCATGGAGCTTACTGAGAAAACATCAAGATGCTCAAAGCTGTTATACAATAATTAATGACCTATTAACAATGGACAAAAGTTAACTGAAAGTAATTCCATGGCATAAAATATCAACCACATCATAAACCAGGCTGAGAAAATATCAAGGGAGTCAATAGCCCTTTTTTAATGCAAACCAAAATGTGCTATAAGTCAGAATCGCTAACCGATGCCAACACAGTAGCAAAGTCATAAAGTGCGGCAATAATTGAGCAAAATGTCAAAAATGTTACACGCCAGAATTCTTTCCCGTCACGAACGATCAGATTTGGCACTTAATTATGACCCGCAATACATTCTAGCTATTTTAATAGCCATGATACTATATTACATGACGTAATATGGGGCCATATTTCCACACACATGATCCATCTCCCTTTCCAAAGTACGCCATGTCCATGTCGATTCTTGGTCAAATCATCGAGACGGAAAGCAGAAGAATCTTCCTTGAGCAGATGTTCACAGGACCACCCTACTGGTGTTTTTTCAGTGTGCCCTGAGAAAAGACAGATAGGGTTTGAAACCACCCGCTCGCGGCGCTCCGGGTCGCCGATGTCACACACGTCACCATCGTCCTAATGGAATGCGCCATTTGATCTTGACGCCCTTCGCTGTTTTCTTTGGCCCGGCGTGGCGTTGCTCCCAAAGTCAGCTTTCTCATTAATAACCGCTAAATGGAAACACTAAGTCTAGGTGCGCACATAAATGGCATTTACATCTGGTTGAGGGCGGGGCTTGCTGATACGCCGGCGTCGTAATGCAAATGCATACGACTCTGTTTTCTTAAGCGTGAAAGGAGAAGTTTAACTCATTCGATCCCAAAGACGGAGTTTTATGTTTTTAAGGAGTCCGAACATTCAATCTTTCAAGTTTTTGGCTAGGGGAAACTTTGAAAATTGCTGGTATTAAATTAATTAAGTCCTAAAGTTTTATTAACGTAATGATTAACATTAGTGCTTAAGGTTGAAAGTAATCAATTAATTTTAACATAATTCATCTAGTTAGCAGCCGCTTAATTTTATGTTACCGTCAACGCAAAAAATAAAGTTGTAATCACATTATTGAGTGTTTTAAAAGGGAATATTGTTTATAATTGTGATTCCTCAAGCTAATCCCTGGATTGCGTATCTTGTTTTTTCTTGTCAGCTTTATGATGTGGATAATGTTGACTTTCAGTTCACCGCTGTGCATGTTCAAAAAGCAATAGCCTGAATTTCTTGATTGTGTCTTTACAGAGCCTCAAGTGCTGCCCAAGGAGCCTCAAAGGTATGGTGTCAAATATTAACTTCCTCCTTATGCAGTGTAAACTCATGCCCTTCTGAGTTAATGGTGGTGTGTTTTGCATGCTCAGCTGACCCTCAGGGGCCACATTTTGTTGTCACAACTTAGCATGTCTTTTATTTAAAGGGGACACGTGCATTTCTCTCATTTTAGCTGTCTCAAATGGCGAAGAAATCACATACTTTTACAGGAATACAGTGTTCCCTCGTTTATCATGATTACATCCTAAACGAAAATAAGCACAAGGCGTAAAATTGCAGATATATTTCCAAAAGCTACCATAGATATTTTTTTGCAGCAATACAGAAACGACACTGCAATGTCGTTTGGATGAGATAGGTGTCACCAAAGGACAGCGCATTGTCATTTGGAATAGATAAGAGTACTCAAATAATATCTATATGATAATGGCAATCGAAGGGATTGAACTACTTAAAGGCAGCATTTCAGATATGCAGGACAAATACAGTACATTTGAATTCCACAGGCAAATAGCAATCATGAGGAGGCGGTTTGGAGGACGCCCACAGCCAAATACTGTATTTAAATTCCTGAGTGGTCATGTGTAATTTATATATATATATATTATCATATGTATTTACACCACAAAAGGTGAACCGTGATATAACCGTGATATAACAAGGGTACACTGTATACTAAAATAAAATCCAGTCAATCTGTCCCCTTTAAATATGATCACACCCTTGGAGTTTGCGATGATGAGTGCTGCTTTACAGTCATGACAGCAGATTTGTCTTCTTTTGTGCACGCCGCATGCTGTGTGTCCCTACCTATGTAGGTTGAACCGCAAGAAATCATTAAACCCGTCCCAATCAGCCACGCGGCTCAGAGCACCACTTACACAAAGCCATCAAGCCAGGCCACTCCCGCCTACAATAAGACCGCCCGGCCATTTGGAGGCGACAGAGGCTCGCCCGTGCTTTCCTCCGTCCCGAAAGTGGCCTCCATCCCCTCCGAATCGTCAGCATTCACGCCAGCTCAGCCGGTGTCTCAACCTGCGCACCCCCCCTTCCCGCTCAAGTCCACCCTCGCCGCCCCGGACTCTCTCCCGGCGCCTCAATCGAGCCCCACTCGCTCCACCATCAGCTCCCCGTCCTCCACCTCGTCCAGTTCGTCCTCTCCAGCCAGAGTGACGGCCCCTTCCTCCCACCCGTCCGTGCCGCAGCCGTCCGTCTATAACTCCCCCATAAATCTCTACTCCAACAACAATGCCTGCGAGGTGGCCATGGGGCAAAGGCGAGGCCTTCTGGAGAGCCAGGGGCTTTCCGAACACTTCAACGGGTAGGTACCATCGGTTGGACCCGCATCGCAACCCGTGGCGGTCAATCAAGGCCACATTTGAACCTTTTCGCTCCCTTTTAAATGTTTCTTTTTCAAAAATCTTTTTTGCGCAACGTGCTCGGAAAACTGCACATACGTATGAAATACTATATCGTCATCGGTTATGTTAAAAATCGGTACCCCACTTAAGTGCACTTCAGTCAGCGGTTTCCCAAGACAGCTGCGGTTCATTGAGGCCTCCGCATATTACGCCACTGGAGAAAATGAACCGTGCCACTCGGCGTTGGGGCGCGTCACGCCCGTATTCCTCCTTTTCCAAATGCATCAATCATCGCTAGAGTTTTCACCCAAGGCACAATGCACATCTTGTTGAAGTATTCTTTAGGGATTGGTCCTGGCAGAAGAACACAGGATAGACTTCATGCTACCTCACCGCCGCTTTGGCGCTAGTTTTATGATTGAGCACAATCTTGGCAGCTGGGTTTCTTTTCGGAACATGCCGGAGTTGCTGGACTCTGCTTCATCTGCTGCAGGCTTAATAATACCCTAATAAATAATGTCGTGGACTATCTTGGAAGAATTTTTTCCCATAGTTTTATAAAACTCTACGGACAAGAATATGGAGATGGTGTAGTCAAGATGCTGGCGTGTGTATGGCCCGTATCTCCCACGCTTCAACAGGGTATGTGCAGTTTTTGACATGTGAGAGACAATAGGCAAGTGTGTTCTTAATTATTTAACACGTGCGGTATTTTGACCATTTTTGGATCATTATCTTCCACATCATTCTCGCGGTATTTTAGCCGAGGGATGGCACACTCCTGGTAGTGTGATAACTAAGCGGTCATACTATGCTGAAATATGACATGTTGTCACCATCTGGGTGAAATTTCAGCTTCCTAGTGTCTTTTCAGTGGTTTCTTAATGATGTAAAATGCCGTTGATGGAAAAAATATAGATATGACGAAATACCACACACCCGCAAAATATACGCTGACATTTTTTTTTTTCAGCTAATTTCCCATTAATCAGTCTAAAGCATTTTGGAAGAATAAAAGAAGGTAAAAACCGTAGGTCACTAATGACTGTCCACAGCCGTATAAATCTTAACAAAATAAGGGCTTACAAGGTTTTGCAAAGGAATCACTAGAAAATAATTTAGCAGTAAGTTGCTTCCTGTTTGAATTCATTTACTCTTAATTTGAAAACAAAATCTTGCTGTCTCTGTCTCAGCATTAAAAAGCATTGAATTATATTTGCTAATAATAGCTGCTACTAAAATCTCACCTACCCCCTGTGGTGCTCATACCCCCCTTTGAGAACCACTGACTTGGAGTATCAAAGACCTGACACTTTAATCAATGAGTGATGTTTGGCTTTGGGTGTACAGTACGAACATGTGTAAAAACATTTTGACAACATATCGAGATAAAACAAATATAAAGGCAACAGCAGATGATATTCTGACAGTGCCTGAAACTCATAATGTAGTTATTTACATTTGAAACATTGATCAAAGGAATCTCTCTAATTGCAAATTCCAAGGCAGTCTTTGGAAAAGTCATCATATTCGCTTTTACGTTCAAATATCAAATATGAAACCTCAGATGTGTATTTTTTTTTTTTTTTGGTAAGTGGAGTTTTCAATGTTTTCTTTGTGTCTGGTCTCCAAAGACCACAGCTTTTAAGTGTTCATACTTTGAGGGTATATAATAAAAAGTGTAGACATATTCACAGTGAGAGAACTAAGTCGCGCTGTTCATTCGTCACTTCATTTATTTTAAGCTCAACAACCCACTGTTGCCGCATGTATGCATGTTTTGTTGTGGATTTTCTCCGTTCGCATTTTCTCAGAAGGGCTTTCCCAAATGGCTTCAGTTTTTCCCAATTGTGTCCTCTCTTTGCCCACAGGTGGGATCAGATTCAGACAAGTTAGTCCCATGATCATTTATCTCCTAAAGTAACTGCGGTTTATGATTAACCGAAGCATGTTTGCACTTTTTTTTTTTTTTACTTTTGTGTGTGCGCAACTATGCACGTACATAGCAACCTGCTCATGTATACGGACTGTGTATACGGATGTCAAAGTCTGATATATAATATAGATGAACGGGTCTTAAATCACAGCTTGAGAATCATCAGACAAATTAATTCTTTTTTTAGAGGCCTCAGCAGGCCCCAAACTCACAAATTTCATACCATAAAAACAACTGATAAAGTTCAGTCAGTCGTGTTGACGAGCTCACCGCAGGCTCCATCTGTTTCTGTTCGTGTCGTGTTTATTCAGGGCCCACGCAATCACTGCTTCTGTTAAAAGCAGCCAGACGTGTCAGGGCTTTGCTTCATTTGACACAGACAAGGTCTTTTTACAAATTGCATGCATGTATATACTTCATAAATACTTCAAGAAGCTTACGTGTATGTTTTCTGCATTCACACGTTCGTCACCGCCTTCTTCCATTATTTTGACGTGCATCTCCTTCCACGTAATTCATCCGATTCACATCATTTCGATTTTAACATATTGTAAGAAATGACGCCTTGCAGGCTATTACTTTACTCATTCCTAAGATGCACCGTTTTGCCAAAATGCAACATTTTTGACCTCAAAATTTACCATTTATTCCCAATGGGACAATTGACATTCACCTTAGAAACTTGACAGAAATTCCGTTTGGCTAAAAATGTTTTCTCCACAAAGAAAGCCAATCATTCCCAATGATAAATTCAACAAAATATTCACACCACTTTCACCTTGGGAATGATTTTCCTCGTGATAAAAATTGTCACGTCCCACAGTAAATGCCCATTCCACATAAATAGTATAGTTATGGTGTAGTATAAATGGTAAAATTAATCTAGAAAATTAATCCAGAAATTGCAAATGTCTAGTTTACTTTTGATCCATCTCGTCTTGCATCTTATACTCGTGTAAAAATATGCACTTTGTTTATGGAGTGAAGTGTGTCACATAATATGAAGCACGGTATCCCCATCTTGTGGTAGAATATTGGCACTGGCACTTTTTTTTTTTTTTTCTCAAATGCAGGGTGTCTGCAGATTGTTAAAAGTCATTAAGTATGTCATTTGATTTTTGATTTTTAAGACACTTAAATAGGTCATATTTAGTAAAATAGAAGTCTGAAGTTTAGATTTGTTAAACCTGCAGATACCCTGCAACTGAAATTCCACCTCACTGACATTAAATGTATTTCACAAAATACCGCATGTTTTTCCAGAGCTGAAAAAATAGTAAAAGAGCCCAGACACTAAGCTAATTCAAAATTGTAATGAACACACAGGAAAGAGTCGGACCCGAATCACGCGTCTGCCCTGAGTGAAGCCAGCAAGAAGCGACTGATTGAGGACACGGAAGACTGGCACCCGAGGACCGGAACTAGCCAGTCTCGATCCTTCCGGATCCTGGCGCAGCTCACTGGCACGGAAAATGGTTAGTCTTTAACATTGGATCGTTGACATTTTTTTTTTCTTTTTGTGCCGTTGTCTCCTTATATATGAGTGCGAATATAGGAGATTTTCGATGTCAGACAATATACGGAATGATACAGAATTACCTATAGAAATTTTCAAAACCACTTTTTCCCAAACCAGAACAGGAAGTCAACTTCTGTGTTGTCACCCATACCAAGTACCAATATCTATAATACTGAAAAAAGAAAGACCTATATATTGCAAGATAGCATTTTTTCCTGTAAGTTTGTGAAGTGTTTCCCCTTTAATTCTTTGTATTATTTACTTTGTGATTGTAAAAGGCAGTTAATGATATCTTGAAATTAAGCCCTATACTAATACTCAACAATCCCTAATTTAAATAAATACTTCCCTAAAATTAGCAGTTTTAAAATGATTCATTATCGGCCGTCAGATTTTTAATTTAAGGGATGTTTGTTTTGTTTTTTTAGAACGATACAAACCATACTGTGCAACCTTTGAGCGATCACTGAAACTGTTACAAAGTACCGATACCACAAGTCGAATTGGCACATAAAATTTAGCCAAAAAAAAATACCGACAGATCCTTTAAGGGAAGACTTTTTTTGAAATTTCATGAAATTAACGAAATTTTATTTTCATCCAATTTGTATATTCTAGTTTGTGATTGTCAAAATGCGCCAAGAGAGCGGTCGAAAGTGGTATCGGATACCATAGCGAGTATCGGTACATTGAAATAAGGCCTGGTTTTGGCCCAATATCCATACTTGCTATTGGTACTCACCCATCCCAAATAGAATATAATTGAATATAATCTATAAATAGAGTAATAATGTGAAGTATTTTCTTTTTTTTTTCAATTGTTTTTACAGAGGAAGCCCCTGATAACAACGGAAAGAAGTAAGTGTGTGTTTTCATTCTTGTCTCCCAAACCCTGGTGCCTAAATGAATTAAATAATGGGAAAATTCCTCTGGGAGTTTTATCGGAATACACGGGAATGTAGATAACTGCCAAAATCATCAATATGTCACTCGATGAAAATGTGAGTAATTATTCGGACTTGCCAAAATCAGCGCCGATCGTTTGTCTTTATCGCCAAAACCGACGACATTCTGATGACGTTATCCTGTCCTGTCCTTTGGTTTCCTTTTCTTCACTTGTTCTTTCTTGTCTCTTCTTTCTGTGCGCCGGTGTAAATCAGGGCCACCAAGTTGGACCCCGAAGTCGTAGAGCACAAGTACAACAAGCTCAGGGATTGGCATCACGGCGTCTCCGCAAAGGTGCTAAACATTTAGCCGGAGTTGGTTATTTAGTTTGATTTTTATAATACTGCATATGGACGTGATCTACATTCATAAAGACAATTATTATTGCATGAGAAATGCGACTTAACGGAATATTCTGCTGTATATTTTTTTCGACGGTTTGTCAAGTTTATATTGATCGTGAGGCTTTTTTCCCCCACTTTCTGTACCCTCCCGCTGAATTTTTCTGAAACCTGTTTCTACTTTTCTGTCAAATACGTCTCTCACTTCTTGATGAATTCCTCTCAATAAACTCTTTCATTTTTTCTTGTCTTTGCTTCATCTTTTAATCCATCTGGAATCCTTCTCCACACACACACCCGCACACTCACTGTAATTATCCGAGAAGTCTTTGTTAATATTAAGAATTGAAAAAAAAAGCAATACAAATCAACTTTCAATGAATATTCATTACTTTTTACAGGGTTTATACAGGTTTTAGGTTAGTCTCAAACTGAAAAAAGGTGCATCTAAGTGTCTGAAATAAAAAAAAATACCAATTGAACTATTTGATGCTGAAAAAAGAATAAATAATGGATAAATAATGGAAAATAGCAATACAAATCAACTTTCAACGAATATTCATTACCTTTTACAGGGTTTATACAGGTTATAGGTTAGTCTCAAACTGAAAAAAGGTGCATCTAAGTGTCTGAAATGTAAAAAAAAAAAAGTGTTTTACCAATTGAACTATTTGATGCTGAAAAAAAAGAATAAATAATAGATGTGAATTGAGCTGGAACATTAACACCAAATCTTATTGTTGACATTGTTTCAAAAAGTGTCCATCTCCCGTACAAACTATGACAGATAATAAATGTCCAATCCTTATTTAAACTAGAAACTTTGATAAAATGAACCATTAGATGCTGAAAAAAACTTTAAAAAATAAAATTAAATGTACTGATCTGGAACACCAACACAGGAGAACAAACACCTTAAAACGTTTACATTTTACTATCAAGAAAATGTATGAAACATTGTGTTGATTGTTTTTCATAATAAATCTAAAATGATTGTGATTTAGAAACAAAAAAGTTGGCAGCAATTTAAAAAGTTTAGCACAGACTTTGACTAGTTAAAGTTCAACATGGCACAACTAATTAGTTATCACAATACCGGGAGTGTCCCATTCTTAGCTAAAATACTATGACAATGATGTGGAAGAAAATTACCCAAAAATTAACTCCCAAAAACGTATTCATACATTTGAGGGGTCCAGAAATTTAGGGAGAAGTGAGAAGATGATTACTTTGGAAACGAAGCTGGCGGTAATCAAGAAACAGAGTACGAAGAAGGCTAGGCTAGGCTAGGCTATGCTAGGCTATCCTCGCTAGGATTATGGCCGTGAGTAGCTCAAGTCAATGTCACTCAAAGGTTAATAAAAGTCATTTTTCCTTTATATATTTTTTATTTATGATGTTATTTAATTATACATGTATATAAGTAGCACTTACTATACTGATTAGCATTAGCTAATAACCATAGGTTTCTATTGCTAGCCATACGACGATTTTGCGTTAATTTCGCGTAGCGGGGTTCCACGAGGGTGCTGAATTTAATTATTATTCATTTTTAAATGGAATTAATCTGTTGTGTTTATTATGCGACATGGAACAGGTGCAAAAGAGGAATTGACCAGCAAAGTTCTCAGCTCCATACCAACAAAATGATTCATTGCGCGTGTTCATTCTTATCATGATTTGATTTTATAGCGATGCTGCGGATAAAGCCCCCCCGAGTGCGCACGCCTTGCCCGCAGCCAAAACGTACTCCAAAGGGACGCCTCCTCGGAACGGCAACGCGGTGGCCGCTCCCTCCGCGTTCAAGAGCCCCGCGGCCCAGAACAAGCCCTCCTACCAGTCCGGGGGTCCAACAGGTACTTTAACGGTCAACGTTTTTTTCTGAGCCTCATTCAAGCCAAGACGCACATTGTTTACATGAGACTATTTATTGAAAAATGAATGATTGCTTGTCAGTGACTTGGTTATGATTTCTCATTCAACCCGTACACAACAGAGTTATTCTTTTTTTTTTTATATATTATATATTTTATATATTTATATTTTTTTCTTTTTTGACATGCATCTCCTTCTACATAATTCATCCGATTCACATAGTTACAATTCAAAAATAGTACAAAAATGCACCCCATGGAAGCGAGTATTCTTCTCATGCCAAATATGCACGATTTGTTCAAATTTTGTGTTGTTTTTTTTTTTAATTCAAAATCCCCCCCATTCATTCTTAATGGGTCTCAAGGATCTTTTATGATTCATTCAAATAGCATAATCAACATTCCACGTTAGCGTCCTTTCATTTGAGATTTAAATAATTTAGCCCGTTAATAAATTCACCTTGGAAATGGTTTTCACGCGGCCAAAAAAGTGTTTAAATTGAAAAGGTTCATCTTGGCAAAAAAATCAGATTTCCCAAGTCCCAGTGTAGTTCCTTCTTTGCCACAGGAGGGCGCTGTTGTACCTTCAATCGAAACTTCCCTGCGCTAAAGCATTTAAATATTTTGGGCTCTATAAAAACTCCGAGGTGTTGCGTTAATATGATGATTAAATTCCTTCCCAATTCCTCTTAGCTCAACATATTGTGAAATTAAGAATGCTGTTGTTTATTTGGACCACACTGTCGGTCTCAGCAGAGCTGGACCGTGGAAAGCTTCAGTCAGCAACGCGCTTCCGTTAGAGAGGCCAGGCCGCTGCTGAAAGGTACTTGAGGGAGGCCTCGTTTTTGCTATCTTAACACGTGCTTGACACAATGTCAACGCGCACGTCCAATTTGTCTCACTGAGTGTAGCGGAATTGCGCTTGTTTGTCTTGCTCTTTAACTTGCTTTTTTATGAGGGCACAGTTATGGTCAATTTTAAGATTTTTTTTTTTTTTTTTTACATAACCAATTTCCATCAAGCACTATTTTTATTTTAGGGATTGCATTTTAATTACATTTTATAGTATTTTTTGTTGTTGTTGTTTTTTGTTTTTTTTGCTTTGACTTTTTGACATGCAAGCAATAGTTTGGCATGGCGGAAAAATATTTAATGTTGAAGTAAACATCAAACAAACATGCGTCGCGAAATCTTTATCTTTAAGTTTGCGAAATACATACACATAGTCGGAAATGCCATAGACGGGCTAACGAATGGCATCAATGTAGCATTCACCACATTTTAGGAGTGGTTTTCAAAGAGAGATTTTAACTTTGCTTTTTAATGTATTAACAAGAGCAGGGCACTTTTTTTTTCATTTTCAAATTAAGAGCAAGTTAATTGGAACATACGATACGTATAGCGAAATTTTGTTGTATAATTAATAATGTTAATATCTTTGTCAGATTGTTTTTTTTGTGGTTAACTTTTAGTTTAAACCCCCCCAAAAGATTAGCGGGTAAGTAATAATTTGACTATTACTTTTACCATATATGGAAACTGATTGAGGATAACAATGGTAATTGTTTCTATTATGTAATTACTTTATATAATTCAGCATTAGGTAATCTATTACATTACATTACAGTAAAGCCCTAGAGTAATAGATTACCTTAGGTATGAGGGTAATCAATTACTTTAGGTATTATTATTTTTATTTTTTTAATTATAAGTACCTGGGATTGAAAGCCGACTCTTATAAAATGTAAAAATACATCTTTGGGATTTAATAAGTTCATGTCAAAATTCAAGCAAGAGCAGAGTGTATATCAATAAGGGTGCATTTATTGATTTTATTTTTTTTTTTTTCTGATCCCGCTGAGGCCCTCTTCTTCATAAGTCACTCACCGGAAAATACGAGTAAAAAAAAAAAAAAGTCGCTCGCGGACGGAATGCAGATGAGTTCCGGAATGAACGGCTAACGGCGGATGCTAACACTTCAAACATGTTTTGGAATAAGCCTAATAATCCTTTCACGAGGGTAAAAAAAAAAAAAAAAAATGCAGCCGTAATCAAACGGAGATACTTTTGAGCGGAGCAGACGAAGACGCGACTCCCGCTGTGATTGGCTTTTGTCGCGGTCTCACGCTGACTTCTCGCTCCTTATCTCGCCGCCGCAGCCCGTCCGCAATGACACCATTGCTTTATTGCCCCCGCCGAGGCTTCCCTCCCACCCCGTGCTCCTTTACTCTTTCAGCGTAGCAACTTTGTCAGAGATAAGAAGCTAATTTCCCTCCAGCCGCGCGCATTCGGCATGGAGATGCCATTCAAAGTCACCGCCGCGCTTTTATCTGAATGACGGCGACGCGCTTTGAAAGTATGTTAGCGTACCCCAGTCAGATATTCATCACCGTGTTGGATTGAAGAAGCTTTTTTGGGCTATTGTACTCAATTTCGACCCATTTGGGCCATTGATCTAGACGCATCTGTTAAAAAGTATTTAAAAAAACCCACTAGGGGGCGATACGTTACTATGGATTGTCAAAATGGGTAGAGGTTCAAAACAGCACCTAAATGTGTGAATTGATTGCAAAGTTTACGTTCGGGACATGGGTTACAGCACGTATCGAACTATTTTTCATTGGTGATGGCTAAATTATTGAAAGCGAATAGAAATTTTGAGTTCAACCAACTAATCCCTTTAAACGACAGGTAACGAGTGGTGGTTTCTTTGATTCTTTTAGCCAAGGGGTGGCACAGTCCCGCTAATGTGATAACAAGGTAGCTGTGCCATGTTGATCTTTGGCATCTTTGTACTCATTGTTTTAAGTTGTTTTGCAACACACTGAAATGATCTAGCTTTTAAAGTGCTAGTACACATATTTAAAAAGACATTATTTTGTCTCTTTATCAACATGACTGCTAAATTATTGAAAGCAAATAGAAATTTTGAGTTCAACCAACTAATCCCTTTAAACGACAGGTAACGAGTGGTGGTTTCTTTGATTCTTTTAGCCAAGGGGTGGCACAGTCCCGTTAATGTGATAACTAAGTAGCTGTGCTATGTTGATCTTTGACATGTTGTCGCCATCTGGGTGAAATTTCAGCTCCCAAGTGTCTGTTTTCAATACTTTCGCTTTGGTATGAAATGCCTTTGCTGCAAAACTCAACAGATTGGATGAAATACTGCACAGGGGTTAAAAAATAAAAATTTAGAGATATACGGTAGCTCCATGTTTTTGTTGTAGTTTGATGCCAAAACTGAATTTTGTTCAAATGTCAGCCACATTTTGTCAAAAATTAAGCCATGTCAATGCCATCTTTCTTTTATTCACGGAATCTTTACGCGGCGCTGTCCCGGAAGGAAGCGTAGGAAACACTTGTTATTGGACTCATCCGACGTTTGCTCCTTGTCGGCGGTGGGTCCGGTTACGTTTCCCTTTGGCTCTTCTCGCGAAGGCAGAAAAACAGGCTCCCCCATCCTGGAAATGTTTTTGTACGAGGAAAGAGGAGAGGGAACACCAGCATCCCTCGCATTTGTCTTGAGCCGCCAGCCGGGACGTTATTTTTGCAGGTGTCCACCCTGACTGTACTCTGGGGGGAAAAAACTGGATCTGGGTTCTGGGGCGGGTGGGGTCGCTCCGCGAGGTCCAGATGTCTCATGAATCATGCAAGGACAAACGGGACAATGTCAAACCTTCCGTCAGGTTCGGGCAACCTAAAACATTTCGTAAACACACGCGGAAGGAAGACAAGCGACTTTAGATTCTTTTTGCTCGCGAGGAGAAGAGACAGCGATGTGTTAAAGATAAAGTCATCAGATTCAACACTGAGATTCCCCCATCTTTTTTTGTTCTAGGCTTCCCCAAGGGTGGCCCCGCCCCTTCGTTCGGAATGGTTACCAATCCCCCTCCCAAAGGCCCGGACCGGCCCGTTCCGCAGCCGCACCCCCAGGATCTCAACACGGTGGTGCAGAGAGCCGAGCACATCCCAGCCGGAACGCGCACCCCCATGTGCAACAAGTGCAATAAAGTCATCAGGTAGGAGCAGGCCAAATCCACCTTAAAGCACACAAAAGTTCACAAGTGAATTCTGTCTTTTTTTTCTCTCAGAATTTTCACTTCACAAAAAATGTAAATTAGAATTCTGAGTGAACAGAATTCTTCCTCAGAATTCTGAGAATAGTCAGAATTTTTACTTCTATGTAAGGATTTTGAGTGTCGTTAGAATTCACACTTTAAAATGAGAAGTCGGAGAATAAAGTTAGAATTCTCACTTTAAAGTGGAAAATCAGAAAACGTATGAGAATAGAGGGGGAATTATGAAAGGCTATTTTTTCCAGTGAAATTCAGAGTAGTCAGAATTTGCCATTTGAAGTGAATAGATTTATGAGAATAAATCAGAATTCTGAAAATAAAGTCAAAATTCTCTCCTTGAATTTCTAAGAATAAAAAATCTGAACTTTGACCAGTTTACTGACTTTAGTCAGATTTCTGAGGCTAAAAATGAGAATTCTGAAAGACAAAATTCTTACGTTAAAAGTTTTTTGTATAGTCAGTATTCTAAATGGCAGAATTCTGACTTTATAAAAAAAATAAAGTAAGATTTTTGAGAATCAGAATTCTCTTGAGGTGAGAATTTTAAGAGTAAATGTACACTTCTGAAAATAAATCAGAATTTTGAAATAAACAGAATTCTGAGTGGCCGAACTTTCTTTAAAATAAGAATTCTGAGGATGAAGTCAAGAGTTCCGACTTCAGTCTGAATTTTTTGAAGAAAGCGAGAACCCTGAAGGACAAAATTCTGACTTTCAATGTTTTTTGTTACCAGAATTTCGACTTTACAAAAACATTTAAACTAAGAATTCTGTGAAGTCAGATTTCTCAATTTGAAGTGAGAACTTTGAGAGTAAAGAGACTATAATCTTACTTCAGAGTGTCAGAATTCTCCCTTTTAATTGTAAATTGTGAGACTAAAGTCAGAATTCTCAGAAAAATGTGAGAAACTTTTTTTTTTGCTCACTGACCCTAAGAGAAAGAAAGACCAACTTTTTTTTAAAGCAATGCATAAGTCGAATATGAAAAAAAAAAACAAACGACGGACGCCGGTCCCGGAACATTTCCGACGCGTTTTTCTTTCCAGGGGCCCCTTCCTGGTGGCCATGGGCATGTCGTGGCACCCCGAGGAATTCAACTGCGCCCACTGCCACTCCTCCCTGGCCGACGGCGGCTTCGTGGAGGAGAAGGGCCAGGTGTACTGCGAGGGCTGCTACGAGCAGTTCTTCGCCCCCACCTGCGCCCTGTGCCAGCAGAAGATCCTCGGGGTGAGTCGGGCGCCGCCCGCCCAAACGCCGCGTTTCCTCATCGCCGCATTTCCTCATCGCCGCTTTGGGGCCGGCAGGAGATCATGAACGCCCTGAAGCAGACCTGGCACGTGTCCTGCTTCGTCTGCTCGGCGTGTCGGCGGCCCATCCGGGGCAGCGTCTTCCACATGGAGGACGGGCAGCCCTACTGTGAAATGGGTACGCCCGTTTATAGTTTCTTGGTTTTGTTTCGTTCTCCTTCTTATTTTGACGCTTTGTGAATCCCAGACTACTACAAGCTGTTTGGCACCAACTGCCACGGCTGCGACTTCCCCATCGAGGCGGGGGACAAGTTCCTGGAGGCGCTGGGATTCACCTGGCACGACACCTGCTTTGTGTGCGCGGTAGGTTTCCGCCGAGAAAAACACAAGCGCCGCGTACGCCCGGCGTGTCCGCAAATGTTTTCCGCGTACGAAAAAATTGTGTCATAAGGCACCATTTTTTTTAAAGGGACAATGTGTAAGATTTAGACCGTTTTTCATTAAAAAGGACATTAAATAAATGTACATTCTAAAAACTTATAAATAAATGTGTCATTATGTATGTTTTAAATATAATTGTAGGTCTAGTTATCATTAAAGGATATTACATGGGGGGTGGCACTCCTCCGGAGGCGGCCATGTCTGTTGTAGCTACGGACAATGGGAAATGCAGCACCTATTGTTGTCCATCATAAAAAAAAAACTGTCTAAATCTTACATTTTTTCCCTTTAACACTTATTATATACGATAAAAATCAATAAAAAAAGAAATAAAAAATAAACTCGTGTAGATATTGAAAAAAAATATGTGACGTCGAATCTTTGTTAAGTCATTAAGTAAATTAGGATTTTGTTTTACACTATGAACTCATTCAATCCCAAAGACGTGTTTTTACGTTTTTGTTTTGTTAAAAAGTGCAGACATTTAATTTATTTAAAAAAAACCTTTAAGAAACAACTATGGGGAGACATTAATTAGCATGACATGAATTTTAAGTTAAAAAAACGGATCTTTGTTAAGTCATTAAGTAAATGAGGATTTTGTTTTACACTATGAACTCATTCAATCCCAAAGATGTGTTTTTACGTTTTTGTTTTGTTTTTTAAGAGCGCAGACATTCAATTTATTAAAAAAATAATTTAACAACTATGGGAAGGCATTAATTAGCATGACATGAATTTTAAGAGTTAAAAAAAAGATGTAATCAGAAAACGTGTCAATCCGATCTCTGTTTATTTACAAGTTTGTCACAACACAAGTCATGTGACTCTTCCCTCAGGTGTGCACGGCCAATCTGGAAGGTCAACCCTTCTTCTCCAAGAAGGACAAGCCTTTGTGCAAAAAACACGCTCACACTGTCAACATCTGACCGGGCAACATTTTCCAAAAATTTCTAAATTCCTATGACACTCAAACGCCACATATTTAAAGTTACTTTACATCCTATGTGTATACTGGTGGAATCATAACGGGTCCATTATTTTTCCTTTGACGCTTTCGGGCGATTTCGAAATCAGTTTCAGGAGTCTGGTAGTCTTCGCTTACGGTTTTTGGTGGAATTTGATCAGGTTTTGTGTCCATCCTCTCACCAAAAAAAAAAAAGACATTTCTCTGCTATTATATGAACAGTACAGTACGGCTAAAAACATACCGCCATCATTTATTTTGAATAAAATATGATTGTGTTGTTTTGGTGTTATTTGTTATTGTTTTAAAGTCTTATTAGAATTATCTAGTCATTTGTTTTGCCCGATTTTTAAGACGATAATATCTTTAGCATATCTATGGATTTGCCCTAAATGGTGACCAATTTATTCCAGGATCATTTCTTGTATTGACATAAAACAATTTTAATATATTCCTCCTGAAGCTGCCATGTTGCACATTTTTATGAATGGAATAAAGTCAGTTTTAAGTAAGATGTTTTATGTTTTCTTTTGTACCCCCTTCCCCCCTTTTAAATGCAAAGGTTCATTTGGTACCTTGTATTATATTCAAATGTTATGTTTTTAGCACATTAACAACAGAAATATGTATATTCTTACAGATGGTCTTGAGATTTTCGGATGTTCACTGAACATGACAGTCAAAAAAAATGTATACAAATAAATTGAAGTCCAAGCTTGTTGTAAAACCTGCAATTACTAAAAATATCTTTTTCTATGGCTTTGTAATACAGTATTCCCTCACTCTATCACTGATTTCCATTCGTAGTTTTTTCTATGGGAGGTTTGTGTTTGTATTTTCTTGCCATTTTTCTTCCTTTTCGGTCAGACCAGTAAAAAAAAAATAGCAATCTTATCAACAGTTAAAAAGAAATAATACAACATCTACTACTTGGATTTTTATATGACAATATCTATTTCAACTGTACCTTGCTATTTTTCTTGATATTTTCCCTTCTTAGATAAGACCAAAAAATATGGAGTTTTTGTATTATCATAAAATTTTAACAAAAGAAATGTAGAGGAACAAATAAAAACAAAGTTCTGTCCTTTGCGGATTTTGGTTACTGCGGGTGCATTTTGAACGTGACACCCGCGATAAAGAAGGGAACACGTATTAAATAAAAAACATTCAAAATGCGTCAGTATCATTCAAATTCTCTTCGACACGATTCCAAAACAATTCTCAAACCGCGTTTTCTATTTGATACTCTTTCGTTTCCCATCTTATTTCAAAAAACGAAGTTATTTCAAACGAAGGCGGAAACGTGTTCGCTACAAATCTCAGTAACGTGTCCATTAGGTATCATGTAGTTGCACTTCCCCGCGCGGCCATAGGTTGTCGCTGTTGCAGCAGTAAAACAAGACGCCAGTTGACCGGCTGGAAAATCAAGCGAACGGCAGCAGCTCCACTCCCTCCTCTCGACAACTCTTTACCTCCACAACACCGACGACGAGACGGGACTCGTGCGTGTCAGCGCCGCAACACTTTTAAAGACGAAATTGGACGTTTGGGAAGCAAAAATAACGAGGTAAGAAGACTTGTTTTCGAGTGTGTTCCGAGTGAATTGACGCTTTCGGTTGTTTATAGCGGACAGTGCACAGGTGAGTTTGATTATGATGGGGAATACGTTACGAATGTTTGTACGCGTGACGTCATGCTCATGGTCAAATCTGAGTTTCCGTGTTATAATTAAATATCCTCAGCCGTGAGTTATGTTTTATGGCGAACAAAAAAATCACTGTTTTGATTAGTCACTCGGTGTGTGTAAATATTATGTGTGTACGCGTTTTTCAAAACATCATACGGAAATTGCTAAAAGTGAGTGGGTGTCCACTTTGTCTTAATTTTGCCCTGCGATTGGTTGGCGACTAATTATTAGCGTACTGTGTTCCCTCGTTACATTGCGACTTCACTCCATCGCGGATTTTTGTTTACGAGCCCAACTTTTTCTTTAGATATTTTTCGTACATTTTTTTTCCTTTTAAATCAGACCAGTCAAAAAAAAATAGCAGTTCCATTAAAAAAAAAAAAAAAAATCAACCTCCTCCTAAGTGGTACGAAACAAAAGTATTGATTTTATTGACTGATTAAAAAAAAAAAAAAAAAACAGCAAAAAAATATGTATGTCTACTTCAGTATTTCGGTTACTGCGGGTATTTTGGGGAATGTACCCCCCCCCCCCCCCCCCCCCCCCCGCAAAAAAAAAGTCAGCATCAGCGAAGACTTTGTTAATACATTTTTTTTATTTTTGATGTCATTTTAATTCACTCCATCCTAAAGACATCATTCAACATACAATTCCAGGTATTTGCTTATACTGTAATACTATACTGACAGTATACATGTGACAGTAATTCGCTACAATCTAAAGTCTCTGAATCTCTTTGTATTTCTGCCAGTTAAAACCTATTTTTGTCATTGTTTACATCAGTGTCACTCACAATTTTTACAAACATTATGAAAATGTCTTATTTTTTCCCTGTGACTGAGCTGCGATTGACCAGCGATCATTCCAGGGCTCCAAGTTAGGCCCTAACTGTTAAAGGGAGATCAGAAAGCTCAAAAAAATAACAATTACCGTATTTTCCATACCAGAAATTGCGAATAACAGCTTTTATTAGTCTCAAAAACTGACAATCTACCCTATTACAAGTCCTAAAATCTGTAAAAATGTTCTGTGACTTTGGTAAGCCCTCCACCCGACTGACTTGGACCATTTCCGTGCTGACGCAGGGACGTAAGTGAAGAAATACACGCAGAAACGATAAACCAATCGGAGAACATTTCGTAATGTGTGCGGTACGTACGCTGGCATCAATAAGCCAATCAGAGAATATTACGTAATATGTGCTGTACCTCAACTGGCGGTGATAAACAAATCATAGAACTTTACGTAATACGTGCAGTACATAAGCTGGCAGTGATAAACCATTCCCAGAACATGACATACGTTACCTTTTACCGCCGACCGTATGTCTCAGCGTGCACCTTTTAATATTGTTCTAATAAAAGTACGGAAACAGACCCTATAATAAAGACTGCTGCACCGAATGGTGTGGAAAATACGTTTTTTTTTTTTCATATCGTACTTAATCGTAGATCAAGGATCTGGTAGAACCTACAGTGTGCAAACACATTTGCATCAAGAGGTTCATTCCTATAGCTGCGCCCAAGGGAAGAATCGAGACTAATAGGAGACCCCCAGAGTGATGAAAAAACCCACCGGTGGCCCCCGGCAGCAGTAATTGCGCCGAATGACTCTTACGTGGCACGGATGGCATGTCGAGCGTGAGCGTGCGTGGCCAGGCGGCAATTTGAGGTTTACCGCACACTTAAGAGTGCAGATTGGACTTTTTTTGTGTGTTGGTTTTGTTCGCAACGGTGATGCGCAGGCGGGGAAAGGGCTCATTGAAATTTGATTGCGGATGCAGACGCGTGTATTCGCTTTTCACCGTTTCTGCCTGCTTGTCTTTGGGCCACATGCTCAATTTAAGACAAAATTGAAATGTGATTGTTAAGGAAGTGGTGTCTCCTTTTAGTAGGATTCGGTCTGCATTTTTTTGTGAACCTTCTCATTGAGGATTTTTACCTTGTAGCCCCGCGGTGTTATGCAAAGTTCGCTCTGGTTCGCATTAACAAGGAAGTACACCTACACCCGCCATCTGCTATTTAAAAGTCAGCAGCGGGCTGATTTCTCCCAAAGTGTTGGAAGAGAAGCAAAAGCAGAAAACAAGCAGCAATGACTTCAAGCTGCCCTGCTCTTAAACCTGGAAACTCGACAACGTTCGGGGGATCGGATTGATGATTGAAAAGACGCATGAATACTTAGGAGGAGTATTTGGCGTCAGGACCACATGAGTCAAGACTTAAAGACCCTGCAACAGTCTAAATATTTCAGGGTTTGGGACAGTCAAGAAACCAAGACTTTAGGACTAACCAAAGTTTGACCAGGACTTTAAGGACCTATGGCAGTCAAAGCCAAGACAAGTGGAAGAGTTAGAGCAAGACTTTAAGGATCTGCGACAGCGTCAAAACCAAATCAAAACAAAGACATTTAAGGAGAAGAGTCAGAGCAAGGCTTTCAGGAGCCAAGACCGAGTCTCGACCAAAATATTTAAGGGGTTATGACAGTCAAGAAACCAAGACTTTAGGACTGACAGAAGTATGACCAAGACTTTAAGAATCTGCGACAGTCAAAGCCACATCTAAATCGAGACATTTAAGGAGAAGAGTCAGAGCAAGGCTTTCAGGAGCCAAGACCGAGTCTCGACCAAAATATTTAAGGGGTTATGACAGTCAAGAAACCAAGATTTTAGGACTAACCAAAGTATGACCAAGACATCCTAAAAGCTGGAGGCAAGTGATATCTAAACAAAAGATTTACGCCAGAACCAAAGGAGTCAAAATTTGAAACCAATCTCATCTTGAAATTGAATCTATGACCATTTCAATCATATTCCTCAGCTATATGAGCTCCTTTTAATAACTTGTGTTAATCTGATAACTTGATGGAAAATCCTTGACCCTTTTTTTTAACATTAAAAACCAAAAAGGCACGAAGAGAAGAGGACTATTATGTCCGCACACTATTGACAGGTATCACCAAGACTCTGCAATACGCAGTAGAGTGGTTTCACTTTGACAGCACGGTGACGAAAGTGATATCCAAAGCTAAAAGCCGTATCGATCCAACCGGACTGGGTGTTCATTTTCTTTCGGCGGAGGTAGTGGAAAGCTATAGATTTTGGCATAAAGTGTTGAGTGTGTGCGCGTGTGTGTTTGGTCTCCAGAAGCAGCCTGCTAATTGACATTGTGCTGAACACGATTAGCGATTAGCTCTGTAAAATGAACCACTTGATGAGAATCTTTTTTTTTTCTAAACTCGATGGTCCGGTGACTAGATGTGCAAGACCGCAACGTACTCTACGTTTTGAAAAAGGTCTTATTTTTGTCGCCTGAGACTGAGTCAAAAGATTCATTGAGGATCCAGGACCAAATCAAGACCTAAAAGAGAGCAAAACCAGGTTAATAAGAATACCTTTAAAAGGCATAGACTGTGAATTTGTAAGTTTGAAAAACTTAGACCAAATTAAGACCTAGAATTTAAGGCCCTGATCCCAGGTTTTTGAGATACCAAGACCAGGATGAGACAGAGGTTTTTAAGCACCCAGACCAGGTCCAAGGCTGCTAGCTACCAGTTTTTTTATTTTAGAGGCATTGAGTCAATCTCTTATTGACCAAGTAAATAATAAAGTGTTGGGACTGAGCCAAGAGAGCCCAATTTATTGTAATTTGAATATCAGCAGATGGTATTTTTTTTTTTTTATTCCAATACCGAATGCCCAGTATGGTTTAATTGGAATTCCTTCTCCATGAAGCAGTGGACTCGCCTCTGCAGGAGCCATCATAAACAGCAAAATGTGCCGCTCCTGCGGAGATCCTCGCAGTGTGCCGCGCAAAGCCGCTGCGAATAATAAAATAGTTGGACTCGGCCCACGGAAGAGCGTGATCATCTCTACGTGTGAGCTAAACGATCTCTTTACAAGCGCTTGATGATGGACTCGGCGTGACAGTCACCCGCTCCGAGCAAACTCGGGAGCCAAGTGACCGTTTATGACGGCCGTAACTCATAACTGTGAAGAATGTCAAAAATGTGAGCCTTTAAGTTTATAAGTTGCACCAAAATTGAAGCGGGAGTTAAGTGAACACGACTGACTTTACCGTAGATTTATTTTCAGTTGCTCCCTTTCTTAGTCCTGGTTTCAGGTTTCTTGTTGATAAGAGTTTTCTGGGAATGCAGAACAAATTTGCATTCTTTTCTGATTGGCTCCTGGTCAGGAAAGGCAAGATAGAAGTTTTTTCAATTCCCTTAATGAAGAAGTTTTTTAGTAAATTCAACCACTTAGCTTGTTGATAAGAGTATTCTGGGAATGCAGAACAAATTTGCATTCTTTTCTGATTGGCTCCTGGTCAGGAAAGGCAAGATAGAAGTTTTTTTTCAATTCCCTTAATGAAGAAGTTTTTTAGTAAATTCAACCACAGAAATACTTTGGTTTATTTGTATTAATATTAATATTAACGAAACTTTTTTCCATAGTTGTTGGGCATAAATGAGAACTGAAATCCACTTGATTTGATTGGCATGTAAAGCGGTGGTCTCCAACCTTTTTATCACCAAGAAGGGGTCAACACTTGAGATTTTTACCGCGGACC
Source organism: Hippichthys cyanospilos (assembly GCF_059441005.1). Lineage (NCBI taxonomy): Eukaryota > Metazoa > Chordata > Actinopteri > Syngnathiformes > Syngnathidae > Hippichthys > Hippichthys cyanospilos. The sequence goes on along the minus strand of NC_142383.1, from coordinate 15,586,185 downwards.
GGGGAGGGTGCTCAAAATGTACGAAAGTACTTTAAGTCCATCAAAAAAACTGAATTACAAAAGCTCTCAATTTCAAGGGAAATACCTGGCGAAAATGCAAAGTAGCAAAGGAGTTGATCCACAGACCGGTACCAGGCCGCAGAACATTGGTTGGGGACCGCTGACGTAAAGCATGATAATGCCATCCAGTGGACATGATTGTTACTTGCACTATTATCCCCTGCATTCTCTCAGATAAACATGATGATGTATTATAGCCTAGGGCTTTGTTTGCATAGCTGTCTTTGTTTTCGTGTTACACTTATATTACTGTGTTGTGTTTCAACTGCAGCATATCTGTAGAACCACAGGTGCAGTGTTAACTTTTAAGTGTAAGTACCAAGACAGAAGAAATAATTAGCGTAATTGCAGAAAGAAGTCGACCAGCGCCCGATGAAAGACGGACCAGAACATAGTCATATTCTGCCCTCTAGTGGTACAAATATCTATGCATCTGACAGTTTTCATAATCCAGCTGCACCAACTTTTGATTCTGTACAATCCCCATCCCCCCACCGGATTGTTTTTTTTTTTTTCATGAGAAGCCTCCTAACCCAATTTAATGTGCAAACACACACTCCAACATAAACAGACTGCCGGACTGGTAGCGTGCTAGTGTCAGACCCATAATTATGCCCGCTCTTTATTTGGAGAGCACGTGTCGGCGGGACCACCCGCTTTCCGTCCAAGTCAACCTGCCTCAACTCAACCATGTAACAGTCTTCGCAGTGTTCGAACAGCTGTGACTCAGCATGCTTTTTTTTTTTTTTTCCAAATACGCGAAATGGACTCAAGGTTAGCGGTTTTGTACTCCGGCACTAACAACCATGACCGCAGGGATTCTCAAAGTCCTTGTCAAAATTCTTCCTCTCACGGTTCTTCTGCGTCCTTGCGAATTTTCAGATATATTCCGACGTGAGGGAGGAAGAGAAGTCGGATGAAGATAAAAATGTTCGAGTGAGGGAGTCTTATCACGTTTTATTGGGTGAGTAACGTTTGTTTACAAAAGTTAAGAAAAAAAATGGAACGTGTATACTGTATACTAGGCAATATGGCTCAAAAAATAGATTATCAAGCTAATAAATCCCAAAAATATGAATCAGTAACAATATAACAATCTTTCTAACCTTGCATTTTGTTTTTCTAATTTTGTAAATGCTTTTGAAGGCGTAGTAATTAAAGTTACTTATGATTTTCTTCTCCTTCAACCACTCAAATTGTAAAGTGGCAAGACTGGTCTCTACCGCCATCTACTGTCTTGAGGTGAAACACAAGTCAACAAAGAATTTTTTGACATAGTTTGAGCGCCGTTTAAAGGAATGCTGCAAAAATCGCAGGAAAATCAATGTCGTAAATCAGTTTAAAATGCATCTCAAAAATTGTTGTTTTAATGGTTTTATATGGGCCAAAATTTGGACAATTATTATTTTTGTTCGCAAAATCTCGCACATCCCGCTGCAATGACGTAGGAATTTCAAAATTGTTGCATTTTGAAAGTTTACTCATCTGCTCGAAATTTCAGCCCCCAAGTGTTTTGTTCCCATTGATTCTTTTATGATATCATAAAGAAAATCAAAGGAATTTCCATCTTTCGTAACCACAGGAAAACCCCAAGAAAAGCTAGCGATGAGCTAACCTGCTCCAGGTCGGATCGTTATTGCAGGTGCGACGTCAAAGCAGGCTTAGGTCGTCACGAGGCCCGCATCGCAGCGGTCGCACATGATTGGTCGCGCGTCGTCGTCATTTCGGACAGAGCGGACGCCGTGGTGTGGGAACGCCGTCACGCCGTCTTGATTTTCTCCCGGTAACCCTATCGCCATAGGCAGTAAATTTCTGCCTGAGATCAAGCAAATAAAAAAAAAAAAAAAGAGGGTTGGGGGTTGGAGAAGTGGAGACAAGATCCTGAGGGGCAACGCTGGAGTTAAATCCCTTAAATTGAACCTTCATCGGCGGGTTCAAAAGGACAAAGCGGGATGAGAGCAGGAAGGTTCCTCTCCGGTCAAGACCAGCCCCAAGGGTTCCTTCTCGGGGATCTGACTTCTGTCTGAGTAAACATGTCTGGAATGGTACGCTCCATGTGTCTCGCGGGGGTGTGTCAAGTGCGCCGCATGTGAAGCGTAGCTCACGCAGTCTGGAATCGGACCAGGGATGGGATACGGTATCAAAGCTCCTCGCCGGGCTCCTGCGCTGCACCGTGACGGCGTTTGCTACAAAACTCGCCCTTTAACTCCCCCAAGTACGAGGCGCGTTTCAATTACACGGCCGAGGTCCGACACAAGCTGTTGTCGGTGTCCCTTTTTGTGTCCATTTCCAACTTTCTTTCCAGTAGGGAAATCTGCTGGCCTCGTGTATCCAGTACAGGAAACACTCATTCCAAACTAAAGTTTCATTGAAAATTTACAAAATTTCCACTGGATCTTTAAATCAAGAGTGTCATCCAGTGAGGATAAAGTGGGAATTTTCATTTTGATGTCAAACTTCACATTTTAAAGTGAGAATTTCCAGAATGAGTTCTCAGATTAAAGTGAAATTTGTCACTTTAAAGTAAATATTCTGACTTAAAAGTAAGAATTCTGAGAATCAACGTGAGGATTCTCATTTTGTCAAAATTCACATTTTGAAGTGAGAATTCCGAGATTAAAAGTTAGAATTCTCTCTTTGATGTCAAACTTCCCATTTTAAAGTGAGAATTTCCAGAATGAGTTCTCAGAATAAAGTGAATTTTGTCACTTTAAAGTAAATATTCTGACTTAAAAGTAAGAATTCTGAGAATGAAAGTGAGGGTTCTCACTTTGTCAAAATTCCCATTTTGAAGTGAGAATTCCGAGATTAAATGTTAGTTCTCACTTTGATGTCAAACTTCCCATTTTAAAGTTAGAATTTTGAGAATAAAAGTGAGTTTTCAGAATAAAGTGAAAATTCTCACTTTAAAGTCAAAATTCTATACTTAAAAGTAAGAATTTGAGATGTCAAAATTCACATTTTGAAGTGAGAATTCGGAGATTAAAAGTTAGAATTCTCTCTTTGATGTAAAATTTCCCATTTTAAAGTGAGAATTTTGAGAATAAAAATGAGTCAAATTTTACTTAAAGTGAAATTTTCTGAATGTAGTCACACTACTGCGATTAGTCAGAATCCTAATTTTAAACTGAGAATTGAGGAAAATAAAGTGAGAATACCTACTTTTAAGTTTAAAAAAAATCACATTTTAAATCCAAATTCTGACTGTGATTAGTCACAATTCTGACTTTGTGCCTTTAAAGCGCAAAAAATAAATAAATCCACTAAATCCCGTTGTATTGTACAATAGACTTTTTAGCGTAGCTACGCTATTAAGTATCACTTAATCCCACCGTTTGTACCGTTTGGTACCTTTTAATCAGCAGCTTCCGTTGCAACAGAAGGGCGATAAGGAGACGACACACTCCATTCTCCGCTATCGCGCTCTTTGACACCCCCCCCCACGCCTCTTGGGAGCCAAAACCGCAACGGGCAACCCGACACCCATGATGTCACCCCTCGGAGAGATCCCGGACTACCCAGCGGCAGTCGGTGACTCTCCCTCAAATCGGCCATACGAAATAACGCAGACGATTAGTATTTGTCAAGCGGCCGTGTCGGATTAGGTCGGCAGAATTTGGAAGAGAGTTAATCATCAAAATGTCATGGCAAAAGAATACGCTAGCTCAATGCTAACGACGTGACACTGAAGTATATACAGTACAAACACAGGATACAACAGTTAGAGAATTAAACATTTTACGAACAGTTAGAGAATTAAACATTTTACTTTTAATCAGCAAAATGTCACCGTAAAAAAAAAACGTTGCTAGCTTAATGCTAACGACGTGACACTGAAGTATATACAGTACAAACACAGCATACAACAGTTAGAGAATTAAACATTTTACGAACAGTTAGAGAATTAAACATTTTACTTTTAATCAGCAAAATGTCACCTTAAAAAAAAATGTTGCTAGCTTAATGATAACAAGGCTAACATAAAGAAGCAGTAACACATACAGAGAGAGCATACAACAAGTGACGTAAACGTTTTATAGTTAAGCACCAAACTGTCATCCTAAAAAAAATAAATCTGCAAACTTAATGCTAACAACGTGAAACTGAATTGGCAGGCTAACAGAAATTAGCAACGCATATAAACAGAGCATACAACTGTAGAGAAATAAACATATTTAAACACCAAAATAGCCCCCCCAAAAGTCTGCTAGCGTAATGCTAACAATGTGAAACTGAGTCGGCAAGCTAATTGAAATTAGCAGCAATAAATATAAACAGAGCATACAACAGTAGAGAAATAAACATAGTTAAACACCAAAAAGTCTGCTAGCGTAATGCTAACAATGTGAAACTGAGTTGGCAAGCTAATAGAAATTAGCAGCAATACTTTTAAGCAGAGCATACAACAGTAGACAATTAAACATATTATATTTAATCACTAAAATATCATCCTAAGAAATCTGCTATCTTAATGCTAACAACGTGAAACTGAATTGTCAGGCTAAGAAATTAGCACAACATACATAAACAGAGCATCCAACAGTGGCTAACTAAACATATATTTAATCACCAAAATGTCGCTCTCAAAAAATCTGCTAGCACCATGGGTAACGTATGTTTTCTTAGATATCATTTAAAAAATAACAATTGCCAATATTCTACTCCACTGTTTTTGTTAGCTAGCTAACTGAAGTCTCTGCCAACTAAGTTAGGCGGGGTACACCCTAGGCTAGCCCCCAGTCGACGTCGCTTCTATTTTTAGAAATATATAATGTACGATGTTATATCGTCGGCGGCGAGCTTCCATTCCCGCTTTGTTCCGTGAGATCACGGCGGCGGCAGATGCGGGACAAACGGGGAGCAGCTGTCCGCGCCGCTTCGTCTCGGGTTACAGACGCCGGCGGCTTTGGTCGCCCGCGCGGGCACGGGGGGCACGCCGCCGGCCCTTAATCCTGTTTGTTCTCCCGGGGTGGGTGGGCACGCTCCGCCAGGATTCTTGGCAGGAGAAAAGAGGGACTAAGGTGTCAAACGGGAGTGCGGCTGGTGACAAGACGGAATACGCAAGTGGTCGCTCTCTTCCAGAACCCGTGGCGCCGTCTGTACGCTTCGTTTGTTTTGTATTCTTCTAGTCCCAGATGATTTTTGACGCGAGGGGGGGGGGCTTTTTTTTTTTTTTGAGCCTCTTTTTTTCTTTTTTTGTGTAATTACACTGTCGAACACTAGATGGTGGTATTTTATGTATTTTTTTTATTTTTTCAGGTCTAACACCGATTATTAGTATCCAAGCAGGACTATAACCAATATAGGGAGTCAATATTTATTGTCAGTGAAATGAAAGAGGGAAATTGGCGTTAAAAAACACACATACAACCTTCAACTATTGAAAATACCGCATCAAATTAAAAACAAAACAAAACAAAAAAACAACACGTGCAAACTCCAACTGTTAGCTTTGTTTCTTAAAGCAAAATAAAAAAAGTCATACAAACACTAAAAAAAAAAACCTTTGTATTTATGTTTTGATTTAATTTTGTTGCAAAAAAAACAAAAAAAACTTTAAATTTCTAACAAAAAATTGCAGGAACCTTCAGGGTATTTAGCACGTCTTAATAAAATTTAATGAAAATTTAACCAAATAATAAATTTTTCTCCTGTAAGTTCACCAAAACCTCAGTTCCAGAAATTTTAAAATGTGACAAGTCAAAGAAAAAGTGTACAGCAGGTTCCCAGAATCAACAATCTTTTTTACATTAATAAAATTTTTTCATGTAATGTAATGTATTTCACTGAAATAAACAGTTTGAAATTAATTTCAGTAAGAAAAAAACAACAACAAAAAAGGTTAATGACAATGTCCATAAAAATGCGCCAATAATCACAAACCCGTCAATCCCAATTTTGATAAAAATGATTGAATCCTTTTCAATCCTGCTTCTTGCGCCAACAAAATTATTCGATTATTTGAATATACATGAAATGACCAGGCGCGATTTCGTGTTTCACTTTGAAGTATATGATCCGATGAAATGCTCTCCCTTGAATCAAATGTTTCCAAAAGAAACGGCACATTTATAATTCAACTTATGAAAAATGAAAACAAAAACGTCGGAATCGTACCTTCTCCGAGTGAGCCCTAGCATACCCAATCGAATCAAACAGAATCGTTTTACCTTCAAAGGTTTCGAACCGCGTGTATCGAAAACCCCACCGAATATTTTTGGTGGAGGAATACGCGCCCCTCCGAATTAGGAATCTGCTCGTCGTATAACGTTAACTTCCAAGTGCTGCCTCAGACGATACGCTAAGTGCCATAACGCTAAAATGCTAAATAATATATCGGGTGATATACTACGTCATGACGTGAGTCGTAAATCGAAGAGCGAGTCTCGTAACATCGGAGCGCGCCGGTGCATTTATACGAGCGCTCCTTCAGGTTTTGGATGGGGTGAGCCCATTAAGACGACTTTGCCGTTTTAGAATCCGTTCCGGCTTTCCGCCCCCTCCGACCGTGCCGCCACTCCCGCCCGTTTCCCGTTAAGTGAAGGAGTGATGTTTCAGAGATGGATAGCATTTCCAGCACTTATCGACTTGGGCGGCGGCGGCGGCCGGGCGTGACACCGCGTCAGGATACATTAGCCGTGGGAGGGGGAGGGCGGGGGGGGGGGGGCTTGACAATCTTCCCGAAGAATGGAGCGGCTACCCAAGCGCGGAGGGCAAGATGTTAAAAGACGCGGCCGTGCCGAAGCGAGGCATCGATCCCGGGGCCTCGTTGCGCCGCTTCCTGTGTTTTCATCGCGGGGGGCAAAACAACGTTTCTAAACGCCGTCTCGTCTCAAGGGAGAGTCGCCGGAATGTCCAATCGCGCGGCAGTACGGCGGAATGGTGTTTAGGTCGCCCGTATCGCAAACGAATCTGCGTCCTACCTTCCTAAATTGTCGTAAAATATGAACACGATTTTATTTTCAAGGCGTTCTCCATATACATTTATTTAGTCCGAGCTTTTTCATTTCTAAGACTTGCATAAAGAAAAATAGATATAGCAGTTTTTCAATGCGGCAGATTACGCAGATATAATTTTATGCGTTGCAAGATAAAACTCAAAATAAAAGCTTTCATGCAAGAGTTAGTTCTCGGATGGGAGCCTTTTGTCAACTACAAGTCCCATAATGCATAGCGAGAACAAAGAATTACGGGAGCCAGGCTAAGCCGCCCGATGAAGTCATTGAAAGGCTTGCAAATGTCATAAGGTGTCTGCTAGCGCCCCCAGTGGTTATGGGGAGTCAACATAAAAATTTCTGTTGCACCCTGTCGGCGACTTGCCGTTGACAGGATTAATACAAAAATTGGGGGAAACGCATGATAAAACATCGGCTTTTCAGGATGTCCAAAATTAACAAGATTTCAGATTTTTAATGGCAGTAAATGAGCCTGACATGGGCTAAATTCGAAAGCAGAATGTATTGAAAGTAAATATTGAAAGTAGACATGTTTTGACAATTCTAAGCAATATTTAGTCTCCTATTTTTGCATTTCTAAAAACGCAAATTTCCATGACCTATTACTGTTTTTTTAATTGCCGACTTTATTATCGTGTGGAATGTAAATCTGCTCGGGGAAAGTGAACGAAATAAGAATTTCATTGGCTAGTGTGACTACGCATATGACAATAAAAATCTAAAAATACGCCCGTACCTGAATTATAACGCATTTTCATTACAACGCTTACTCACCCTGGAAATAAAAACGGATTGACGTCACCACCTGTAAAAACCAGGAGGCACCTTGTCACGTGATTTAGTTTCTCTTCAACCTTGGAGTTTGTATCTCCTTTTAACCTACCGTTTTATGACCTCCGCCATCGAATAAAAAGGCGAAAATGACGCTTTATGTTGGGCGCTAGATTATCGTAAGCCCGTGCCTCGTTTACCAAAAGCGTGGGAAAGAACATTTCACGGCGTGACGGCGTTTAATTTCGTTGAAGTGAGCTGTGCGTTGAAGTGTGTTTCACGGTGCATGTATTGCATTGTGGAACCCCCCCCCCCCCACGCCCCCCCCCCCCCCCCACCCTCTCACCAACCACCATTACGAACAGCAGATGGAAAAAAGATCGACTTTTACAAAAGGTCAGCGTTTGTTGCCGCCCTCCATCTTGGAAGTACTTTAAAGACGCGCGCAGCTGCGGGATTGGCTCGTTTTCCAAAGCCGCCGCGTCCTCGCGCTAGAACGTTTCACTTTGAGACATAGCTACTTTATTTGGCGTCTTAAAACCGTCTCTGACACAATTGAGGTAAAATACCCCAAGGAACAATAATTACCGTCTCGGCACTCTCCGTTTTATTCCTTGAATAAAGATAGTAAGAACGTGGATTGTACTTTCAAGAGCAGAATTCAAGAAATTCAGCATCATCCATGCCATGATTTCCGTCAGAAAGGACAATAATTATGGACATAATTAGAAAATGCCGGTACAGTGGACCCCCGTGTTACAGCGTCCCTGGCTTACGTTTTTTTCATGGCCCTCTTTATGGTGTTTTCCCGGTTTTGCGACAAAAACAACTGTCATGACCCTAGGGGCTTGGCTGCATTTGTGTTGTTTTGCCTCATCTTTATGGTATTTTCCCAGTTTTGCAACAAAAACAACTGTCATGACCCTAGCGGCTTGGCTGCATTTGTGTTGTTTTGCCTCCTTTTTATGCTATTTTCCCGGTTTTGCGACAAAAACAACTGTCATGACCCTAGCGGCTTGGCTGCATTTGTGTTGTTTTGCCTCCTTTAAATGCTATTTTCCCGGTTTTGCGACAAAAACAACTGTCGTGACCCTAGCGGCTTGGCTGCATTTGTGTTGTTTTGCCTCTTCTTTATGGTACGTTCCCGGTTTTGCGACAAAAACAACTGCTTCATGTTCCAATCAATTTGCTCTTAATTTGAAAAGAACAAAAAAAAAAAAAAAACTGGCATTTCAAAGCACTAAACCATGTTCAAACCTCCCGCGACCCCTGAAGGGCCTTCAGCTACGCGTATAGCAAAAACCGCAGAGAAAATGTTCCCTAATATACCAGTAATATTTGATTGACATGTAACGATTCAATCATGAAGCGCTGAAGCAGAAAATTGTGTCGGTGTGAATCGGTGTAAAACTTCAAACCAAGGCAAACGAGACACTGTAACAGCTTAGCATTGAATTGCTTCATGCTCCAATCAATTTGCTCTTGATTTGAAAAGAATGAAAAAAACTGGCATTTCAAAGCGCCAAACCTCACATGACCCCTGAAGGGCCTTCAGCCTCGCGTATAGCAAAAAACGCAGAGAAAATGTTCCCTAATACACCAGTAATATTTGCTTGACGTGTAACGATTCAATCATGTAACACAAAAGCAGAAAATTGTGTCTGTGTGAATCTGTGTAAAACTTCAAACGAAGGCAAACGAGACACTAACCGCTTAGTATTGAATTGCCTCATGTTCCAATCAATTTGCTCTTGATTTGAAAAGAATGAAAAAAACCTGGCATTTCTAAGCACTAAACCACGTTCAAACCTCCCGCGACCCCTGAAGGGCCTTCAGCCTCGCGTACAGCAAAAACCGCAGAGAAAATGTTCCCTAATACACCAGTAATATTTGCTTGACGTGTAACGATTCAATCGTGAAACGCTAAAGCAGGAATTCGCACACCCTTCTTTCATTTCTGATCATTTTTGTCTCCCTTCGACTCCGTGGCGGCGTTGGGCGACGGTGGAGGGGTTTCGGTCTTTAAACGTTGCAAAGTAATCACGCGGCGCGCCGCATCGGCGTAATACACTTCACACGCTTGACACAAAGGAGCTTTATGCGCGCGCGGCAGGCGAGGAGGGCAGCTGGAAAATGACCTCGGCTCTCCGACCGCTTTACTTGATTCGCTTCAGAGTTCAAATCAAAACGGCGCCTTCTATATGGAAAATGTCTTCAAACTTTCTTTCGGCCGTGCATGGAGAATGTTTATGGGCACGTCAGCCATCTTGGAAAATAGGCAGATGTGACACCTTTTTTTTTTTTTGGCTGAAGTAAAGGGAAAGAACTGTGGCGGTTGTGCAAAATTATTGATATTAATCATCATTCATTTTTCTCACATTATTTTTACATTAAATCAGATACCTAGTCATAGTAGCATTTACGCAAAAAAAAAAAATATATATATATATATATATATTTATTTTTTTTATAATTTTTTTTGGATAGATAAAAGTATTAAATTGTGGTTTTCACTTTTTTGTTGCGTTTTTAATTATTTTTGTATACATAATTTTAATCATGGTAATAATAATAATAAAACTAAAAATTGTAACAAACATACAATATAATATAATGTACTGTAATATAATAGTAAATAAATTGATGAAGGAGAGTATTAAATTGTGGTTTTCACTTTTTAGTTGATATTTTCACATATTTTTTCATAATCATAATTTAAATCTTATTATTAATATAAATATAATAAACAATATAAAAAATATAATATATAATACATTGCAAATTTGTAAAAAAAAAAATTGAAGAAAAGTATTACTTTTCAAGTATTGGTTTTTACTTTCTAGTTGATTTTTTAAACATATTTTTCATCATTTTTTAATCATATTATTAATAATATAATAAACATTACAAGAAATGAATATAATATAATACATACTTGTTATATTATATAAAATATTTTTGTCTTTTATATTTTTTCCAAACGCTAAATAACATAATATAAAAAGTTTAAAAATACATTCATAAGCCAAATTGTTCTTAAATAGGAAATGGTGTATACGCTACTTGTCTTCATTAGCGCAAAGAGTCGTTAGCGCCAAGATTGTTCTTCGTCTGCCCTCATTAAATCTTTCCTGCGTCTCTGATATGGCGCAAGCGCACCAATTAACGCTTATTATGGGCTGCGTGATTATGGTAAATATGCTAGAAATTTCCCACTTAACGATGGCCCTCCTTCCTTCTCCCGAAGCAGGCAGGAAGTCGACGTTCTGCTCCGCTTCTTTCGTGTCTTCTTATTGACTTTGATGGATAAGTGAACAGAAAGAAAAATACCGACATGAACATATTTTTTTTTTTTTTTATTCATGAGATGGTTTGTACAGCTCTGATTAATATTAATTATATATTAAAAAAAATACAATACCAGATAACACGTCTGGATCAAATTTTATGCTTTGGAAGGATTTTAGTCCGAGTTGTTAGCGGAGAGTTTTCACTTCGTTTACATATACAATTCCAGGTGCATTTTTGAATATTATTTATAAAATTGTATTTACGCCATTAAAAAAGTGCACTTTCCGCAACATTGCCACATTTTGCCCCTCCCATGATGCCCCCACTTAGTGGGTTTGTTAGCACCTGCTGCTAACAGGTGGGGCAACACTTTGAGCGATCAATCTTGCAAGTGGAGGTAGAGATGCGACCCCCCCCTCCAGGAGTGGCTGGGCATGAACTTTTCACCCCCCCCCCGAGGGTCACAAATCGGTAATTAGCCCTGCTAGCTTACGCGCACTTTTTGGATCCACCATCACCTACGTTGAAATACTCCTAATATATATATATATATATATATATATATATATATATATATATATATATATATATATATATATATATATATATATATAATATGTGTGTGTGTGTGTTTATGTACAGTAAATAATATGTATGTATATTGGTATGTATATTTACGTAGGTATGTAGATATGGTTATACTTTATATATGTGTATATATATATATATATATATATATATATATATATATGTGTATGTGTGTGTGTGTGTTTTTCCTTTTAAGTGTTTAATTTGGTGTATAATTTGAACTGCATATCGTTACCATCCGCCAGCGTGAAATCAAACAGAAGACAGCTGCGTCGGCACGGTAATAAACTCCTCCCCCGATGACATCAATTTTAACCCCCGCCCCCCCACACTCACGGGAGCTCCCAAAGCGGCGGGCGGGACCGACACGCATTCCGCCGTCATCATCCGGCTCGTTTCATCGGGCGGGTTAGCCCGGGTCGCGACGACGATAAAAGGGGTTTTCTCCCGGAAAATGAAATGTGAAAATGGCGCGTCGTGGGCTCTCCGTTTCAGAAGAAAATCTTTCCGCTTCGTGTCGGATAGAATTCTGATAGAAAGTATCGTTAGGAAAAAAGGAAGTATTCGTTGGCAGTTTGCCCCCCGCCCCCTTACACACACACCTCTGAGTGCAGAACACCACGTGAGGTGCACTGCCCCCCCCCCCCCCCCCCCCCCCAAGCCCATTTGTCCCCCGCTGCTTTTTACCGCTTCTCACATCACCAAGAATTTTCCCCCTGTTGACTTTTCCTGCACCCATTTGGAAGAGAAATGCGCTTTCAAAAAAAAAACACATTCTGCCTTTGTGATTTTTACGTGCGCACGATTACAAATTAATCCTGGTAAGATTAGGATTTTTTTTTTCCCCCTCGTGGATTATCTCAAGATTAACACACTTTTGAAACAATACGGCTTTATCTTATTATTTTCATTCTCTTGTGATAATGCGTAAGAAAAATATTCTTTTTGCGCAGGTGGGATAATCGGTTTTGACTCAATGACAAATCGAATTCTAACAATTTATTAGTTGCTTCTATTAACCCCCGGGGCAAATTTTGACCCAAATCGGGCTTTTTGATGTTTTTGATGTGTGATATCAAATGAAAAGCATGAAAAAAAAACACTAAGAGGCTAAAATGTTGCAAAGATTGTCAAAACATGACGACTTTCAATATATGACGTGCTGAAGTTTCTTCTAAATGCTTGCAAACGGGAGGTGTCAAATTTAGCCCATGTCAGGCTCATTTACTGCCATTGGAAATAATTTGGACAAATTGAAAACCCCATTTTTTAACATGCATTTCCACCGATTTTTGCATTAATCCTTTCAACGGCAACTTGCTAACGGGGCGCAATAGAATATTTGGTCTTGACATCCTAAAAGATGGCGCTATTGCGCTTGCGGCCAATTTATGACTTTTACAAGCCTTTCAATGACGTCGATGATTGGCTTAGCCTGGACTCCCAAAATGCAAAAGTCTTCAAAAGTCATAGTACTGCAATTATGACATAATAAATGTTCCTATTTCAATTTTTATAGATGTATAAATATACAACGTAGTTACTTTTGCCATCATTGCATTTTCACCATTTTTGTACATAAAGAGGTTGTAGGTTCCCCCCCAATTTTTTTTTTTTTAATTTTTATTATGAATGGATAGCGCTGATGCCACTGAAGCTTTTGAGGGGTTAAAATCAAATATATATTTATCTTTGAGGATGTTATGACCGTTTCAGCCCAAAATGGGTGATATTAAGGCCAGGCTAGTGAAAAATCCCCGGACTTTCAGGGGTTAATTGTATCCAAGCCCGGCGGCTGGCACTGAATGAGTTTAGTAGTTAATAACTATTGTAGCCACTTGTCCAGCATGCTAACACTTTTGCGATTATGCTAATTCTCCAAACTTCGATTTTTTTAAAATGACATAATTAAATGAATTCAATGTATTGCACGCCCCCAATGACTAGTATTATTCTCTGAATATATAACTTTTGGATTTTTGGGGGGTATCCTACCCAACTACACTTATGACAATCGGAAAATATCGGAAAATATCGGAAAATTGTCAGAAGTCAAATGTTGAATAATCGTAAGCGTCGGGGGTGAGCGAAGGCGGCGTCAGGTGACGCCGAGCCGATTAGCGCTCACACCTCCCGTCTCGCTAATCGGCGACGCAGACGCACACGATAACCACGGGGACGCATTCCTCGCGTCAACATGGATGTTAGCAGAGGATTAAGCCGACCGCCGATTAGCCAGATTCCATCAAGTTCACTGAGAGGAGAAAAAAAAATCACAAACATGTCACAAAGGATTCTCGTCAGATGCATTTTTACATATTTACAACTGCGAAAATTCACAATATTTGGATCATTTGAAATGAAAAACGATATCAGAACGATTCCTCAATTATGAAAAAAATGATTGAATCATTTTGCGCTTCTAATATAGCGAATAACTATTCAACCGATAAAATGTGTATCTTGAAAATATGAGCATTGAAACGAGTCTTTTATCACCAAGACAAAAAAAACAAAAAGTAATTCAAGGATGTCACCGTCGAATCTTTTCCCACCCGAAGATCTTGTCGATTACGCAATCGAATAATAGAATCGTATCTGCGTATGTATGTAAACGTGGATCGTCTTCCACCGGTGTCCCCTCTCTGTGTTTTGCTGTCCAGCTGTTGCCTGATGGTAAAAAAAAAAAAAAAAAAAAAGGGACGGACACCCAGAGAGAAGTACCCCCCCCCCCCTCCCCTCCCCCCACCAATTGCGTTTCGCCTTTCTCTCCCATGCTGTCAGTGCCGGAGTGGCGCTGGACCGGGAAGGACTTGAGGACCAATTCTCCATTGCTGGCGAAGGATTTGAAAAGCGGCGTGGCGGCGGCGCCATGCTGGCTTTGCTTCTGATGGCGCTGCTCGGCCCCGTATCGGAAGGTGAGTCAAAACCAGGACAATTGCAACTTCCTATTAATTATATAACTTTTATTTTGAAAAAAAAGTACACCTATGCATGAATTAAGTCTTGTGAAAAACACTTGATAGTATTCCCTCACTATAACGCCCTTCGCGGGCTCACTGTTTTGCGGAAATCTTTTTCATCAAGGTTTGAATTTCGAGCACGCAATTCAATGAGAAATCTGAGAAAAATCCGAGTACCTGTCGGAGAATTGTAAACTGTGTGGCTAGGGGTTTTATTACTTTGGAATATATATTAAATGGGGGGAAAAAAAAGAAAAAAAATATGTTAATGTCAAAATGCAGAATGATGAAAAATCGAATAAGAAACATTTATAATAACAAAATTGCTTATGAATGAACAAACATGCCTGTACGTGAAAAGCTTTCTAGAATAGACAAAACTATATATTAAACATCAAATATATACTGTAAGTAAAAAAAAAAAAACATACTGTGGAATAATGAAAAAAAATGGAAAAAAAACTACCATACAAAATAATATTTAATAAAAAAAAATAGAATTAAATATAATAAATAAAAATAACATAGATATAAACGTCTATAAACGTCTTCCATAGATATTAAAATGAACGTCCTGAAAATGAGCAAGTGGCTAACTAGACACCAAGCTAATGTCAACAAATCTCGCTAAGGAGCTACGCTAGTTTGTGGCTCGTATCAAAACTTTTCATTGAAACTTCATAGTTATGACAATAATTTTACACATGCAGCTTGAAGTACTTGTCCTTTCTAGCCGCTACTTTAATCATTCAACACAAGAAATTTTGATTTCTAATAATAGATTTCAAAATATAGCAAAACAATTGCTAAGTTCCTTGGAGTCGTGGAGTGAATACCTATCGTATGATATATTACTTACATACTCACTTGAATAATTCTCCCATTGGCCCACGTAGCATAATAATCGCAAATATCCACTAATTCTCTCGGGTAACCGTTTTATGTATGTGGCGGCCATGTTGGCAGGGGCAACTTCCTGATATTGAAAAAAAAGTCATGAATTTGCCAACAAATTTCAACACCAATATACTACATTGAAAAGTATATATATATATATATATATATATATATATATATATATATATATATATAGGTTATTTTTTTCTACGGCGCTTTTCTGACCCTCCGCATACTCCTTTTGTGAAGCGTTTGAAGATAGACAGCCAGTTGTCTTTTTACGATGAATGCCAACAGTGTCCTGCTGGCTCGTAAGGTTGTGACAGGCGGGTGACCCCCCCCAATCGGCCATCCCGAGCCCCCCCCCCCCCAGCCCTTCAAGCGGGGCACCTCGGCATTTGTTCTCTTTCTAGTCGGGGAAAATGATTGACGGCCGACAAGACGCAGTATTGAAAAGATTTGAGCACGACTGGGGCGTTCCCGTGGGAATCGCGTCGAAAATCGTGCATGGTTGGGCACCATGGCTAATTTTTGATGTGAATTAATTTTTTCGTGTGATCATTTTGCATGGAAATACCTAATAGTTTTCTAGTCCTTTTTTGTGTGGTACCATCCAAGCGCGCAGACATTTTGGTGGAATAGTGCTAAAGATGCCGAGCAGCTGTAAAGTCCAGTCGTGTAACTTTCACACTTGGCCATGAAATAGCTCCCGTGCTTCTGCTGATGACGGGTGCCCCCACCACACGGTCTCTTATCGTAGCACATTTTTACCCTCGTGTTACTCATTCGCTGCCATTGACGGCGAAAGACGTCAAAATTCCTTTATAGTACTGTGGACCAAATTTGCCGTAATACTCCAAAATAAACCGCATTGAATTGTTTCACCAAGTATCA
Source organism: Hippichthys cyanospilos (assembly GCF_059441005.1). NCBI lineage: Eukaryota > Metazoa > Chordata > Actinopteri > Syngnathiformes > Syngnathidae > Hippichthys > Hippichthys cyanospilos. The sequence continues at coordinate 15,569,765 of NC_142383.1, read as the reverse complement.
GCAAAGGTTCTTTGCATTTCTTATCATCCGAAACATCTCAAACAAGTTAACCCCTTACTGGACACAGCGGCTTTTTAAGACATAGCCATCAACTGGTCTCTACCTCCATCTACTGTCTCAAAGTCAAACACAAGTCAACAAAGAATTTTCTGTTTGAAGGCCGTTCAACGGAATGCTGCAAAAATTTCAGGAAAATCAATGCAATAAATCCTATTCAAATGTATCTCAAAAATTGTAATTATAATGGTTTTATATGGTCCAAAATTTGGACAATGATTATTTTTGTACACAAAATCTCGCATGCCCAACTGCAGCCACATAGAAACTTTTGCAATTTTGAAATTTTACACGCTTGAATGATCTGCCGGACATTTCAGCTCCCTAGTGTTTTTTTTCCCATTGATTCTATTATGATATCATAAAAATAATTGAAGGAATTTCAATAATTTGTAACATAATTGTGAGACTAAAAAGTGTATACATTTTTGTATTAACATTTTTCAACTCAAACGTAACCCTTTGGCGGTGTTTTGTCCAATTATTGGATCTTTACGCCAAAGACATTTCACATCGAATGGAAAACATTAAAAGAAGACACTAGGGAGCTGAAATTTCAACCAAGACCTTAGTAGTCATCAGTATTTAGACAGAAAATAATCATATTGTTCTATCTCACTAGCAATGATAAAATGGGAAACTTTTTATATGTTATAAACGTAACCCTTTGGCAGTGTTTTGTCCAATCATTGGATCTTTACGCCAAAGACATTTCACATCGAATGGAAAACATTAAAAGAAGACACTAGGGAGCTGAAATTTCAACCAAGACCTTAGTAGTCATCGGTACTTAGACAGAAAATAATCGTATTGTTCTATCTCACTAGCAATGATAAAATGGGAAACTTTTTATATGTTTTCGTGACATTTAGTTCATTCCTAAAAGGTAGAGCAAATCGAATTTTGTCTTGGTGGTTGTCCAAAACCAGCGTCTCACTTTGTAGCCCGCCTGTGTTATCTTTGTGGATATCACGCCTCTCTACAAACCTGGCAGCCGCACGTCACATTTCTAAGCGCAAATCTGAGAGGCGTCGGTCCGAGGATGCGCGGGGCCGGAGGGCGGCCAAGTGCCGGATCGTCTTGTCGCTTCCCGACAGTCCTTTCTGCATCTTCTCCGCCCTCGAGTCAAGGCGGCTAAACACGGAGCAGGTTGCCGGAACGGTGGAAACAGATGACCCGGAGGGGGGGCGGAAGATGGATCGGAAGGCGCGCTCACCCGTACGTCCCATCTTTGAAGCCTGGGGGGGGGGTTAACGACCCCCGTGGCAGGTTGCTCGCCAGCCACTCGAGGGGTCGGAAGGCACCCCAGAGACACACGGAAGATGTCTCCTTTGAGCGGGAGATTTACGACGGACACCTGGAGGAACTTATCACGCTCGTCGTACTCGGAGGACCCCCGATTGAACGGTCGTTAGAAATCGGCTCTCGGAGAAACCGGCGTGACCGGACTCGGGCCCAAAAAAAAAAAGGAATTGGGCCATTCCTATATTTTATACCGCCATGTGTTAATGGCGTTGAATTTGTTGACGTTGAGTCTTCAGGATTCAGTATTTTGCTGCGACATCCCTTCCAACTGATTCCTCATGATTGTTATTTGCCTGTGGAATTCCAAGGAATTTGTAGCTGTCCTGCACATCCGTCATGGTGATAGTTCACTCTCTTCGGTTGTGATTTTTATATTTTCCTGCATTTGTCCACACTTATTTAGTCCTAATAATGTATTGCCATGGAAAAAAATATCTATGATAGCTTTTAGAGATAACAAATACAGTATAGTGAAAAAAAAACAAAACATTAATAAAACGTGAAAATCTCAAAATCTCACATGCTTTTTTGATAGCCATTCAGAAAATTTGTCATGTTCACATTTTTATTTAAATATGACAACATGAAACGTTTTGTAGGACTAGAAAACAGTTATTTAAAAAAAAAAAAGATTGAAACATTTGCTATTGTTTACTTGTTTTTCTGTCTCCGATTGAGTTGCGGTGTCGCATATAAATATATAAATACCAATATGTATGAGTAAACATAATCGAAACGCATTGTTAATTGTTTGGTTTCCAAAGTGGAGAGCCCACAACATAGCGGAGAAATGTCACAGTAACTTACATGCATTAGTGCGTGTGTGTGTGTGTGTGTGTGTGTGTGTGTGTGTGTGTGTGTGTGGAGGAGCAACAGCCTGTGGAATGCGTGGGGGATGCAGATCAGATTTCGGGGTGACCTTGAATGCGGCCGCCGCTGACATAGCAAGTCTGTTTGTTGGCTGCGCTTAACACCAAACTGTCTCCGGCCTGATCAAGACTTTTTTTTTTTTTAAGCTTTTTATCTCTCTTTCATGGCATTTTCATATCGCGACGCTATCGCTTGGATCTGCCATCGTTGTCAAAGTGCTTCCATGACAAAAGATAATCTTCCTCAGCTTTGCGGAATCTGTTTGACAATATGAAACCATTTTGCTTTTGTGGTTGCTTGTACTAATATATATATATATATATATATATATATATATATGTATATATATATGTATATATATATATATATATATATATATATATATATATATATATATATATATATATCTTAGAAATATTTATTTATTAGATTTTATTTCTAAAAAAAAAATATATATATATATATATATATATATATATATATATATATCTTAGAAATATTTATTAGATTTTATTTCTAATGTGTATATATATATATATATATATATATATATATATATATATATATGTGTATATATATATATATATATATATATATATATGTATATATATATATATATATATATATATGTATATGTGTATATATATATATGTGCATATATATATATATATATATATATATATATATATCTTAGAAATATTTATTTATTCGATTTTATTTCTAATATATATATATATATATATATATATATATATATATATATATATATATATATATGTATATATATGTGTGTGTGTATATATATGTGTGTGTGTATATATATGTCTGTGTGTATATATATATATATATATATATATATATATATATATCTTAAAAATAAAATGTTTTTTTTAATTTTTTTGTTTTGCATGTGACGACTCCGCCCCCAAAATGTCCGACTTCCGGAGTTAACCTACCTCTGTGCTCGTTTGATTTAAAAAAACAAAACAAAACAAATGCTGATAGAGGCAAAATGTAATCTAAAATGGTTTGATGACCTCATAAAGCGTTCATCTTTCGTTTGTGTGCACTTTGCTGATTAAAAAACATGAAAAGGGAAGAAAAAAAAAAGACAGCAAGGTCACTTTTGGGAGTGTGCAAAATTCCCTCGGCTTATCTCGGAGGAACACGCAGTGCAACTTCAAGGGCACAACAAAGATGACTCACATCAGGCTGTCTCATTTATTTGTATGTTTTTTTTATAAATATCCTCCTGTTATTTCAAACGGTATATTTATTGCTCATCATTCTTGACGTTTTGACCGTGACTGCGCCGTTCACATGATTTGTCTTTTATAGCACCGGAGATGGAGTGGCAATTTTGCAAAGTGGTAGTTTATAGTGCGCATTTTGTCCACTAGAGGGTGCGCATGCACTTGCGATAAAACGGCAGATTGCAGCAGTTAAAACACTTTTCTGAAAAAAGTGGGACGAGTTCGGTGATTAAAAAAAGACAAGAAATAATTCTGTTTGTTTTTAAATGGAATGGATTTATTTTTTTTACATTTGATTCATTACCTTTACTTTTAAATTGCATTTTATTTTGAACATAATTGAATTCAAATGTATGCACCTAGTTTGTTTTGATGACATTTCAATAAAGTTCTTATCATTTTTTTTCCATTTAAAAAAACATCCCTAAACCGGTATTTTTTTTAAATATTTTAATATGATATTGTAGTTTTGCTAGCTTTCTTTGCATTCAACTCTTGTGACACGATTCCACTCGGCGGATGTGGTTACCATGGTGACGGTTACAAAACCCGCTGCTTGCCCGCATCCTTGAACCTGCCCATTTTTCTTTGCGTTCCTTCCTCTGCGTGTGTAGGCAACTTGTTGGACAGCATGCTGCTGCGGAACGGCCGCAAGCGCGAGTCGGAGCGACGGTCCGAGGGGAACAGCAGCGACAGCGCGCCGCCGTCGCCCCAAACCGTGCTTTGGTGTTTCTGCAACCAGCACTGCCCTGAAGACTCCACCAACAACAGTTGCATGTATGTGACCATATATATATATATATATATATATATATATATATATATATATATATATATATATAAAATTGTGCATAAAACAGGACGGACGGTTACTGTTTCACCATGGTGGAGGAGGACGAGGAGAGCGGGCGGGCCGTCTACGCGTCCGGCTGCTTGGCCCTGGCCGGGTCCGAGTTCCAGTGCAGAGTGAGTGGGCTCCATGCCCGACAGGGCCGCAACAAAACCCATTTCAACCCAATTCCTTTGATGGAAACACACTTGAAACTTGAACTCAAATTTAAAACCTAGAGTGAAACCCTAATCCAGATGTGAAACCACTGTAGTTCACAGGTGTCAAAGTCAAGGTCTGGGGGCCAGATCTGGCCCGCTAAGTCATTTTATGTGGCCTGTGCAATATTGATTTACCTCTACGACCAAAACGAACCAATTACTATCCCTAGATAAATGTATGACTTTAGCACCAAACTAATCAATTTCTTTAGGGCTGGATTACTTTATGCACTGAATTACCTAAAGTAATTAATTACTTTGTCATTAATTCCTTTCGTATCAGCCTCTTAAAAACCTTTTTTTAGGCACTACATTTAAATACTTTAAATATATTATGAAAAATATGAATAAGTATTTGGGATCGAATGTCTTGACGTAAAAGTATGTCTTTGGCATTGAATGACTTGGGTTGTCGTGTGTTGTTAATGGACAGGACTTGTGGAGCACTCATTCCAGGAAAACGCTGGAGTGCTGCAGGGATCAGGACTTCTGCAATCGCAACCTTCACCCCGCTCTTCCTCCCTTGACCTCAGGTACCGACGATTGGAATTACTAAGATCTTCTTGAGTGCCTTCCTCCGATCGCTGTCTGCTTTGTATGCAGGAGTGCAAATCACAAAAACAAAACTAAGCAAACACAAAAAGGTAAATGTGAACTAAAAACACACCTTAGCAAAGATGAAATGCAAACAAAAACTACAAAAGATAAGTAGACAAGAAGAAAAGCAGACAAGTGAAAAAGAGCACACAAAAGAAAAAGAGCACACAAGAAAAAGGAGCACGCAGTAGAAAAGAGCACACAAGTAAAAAGGAACATACAAGAGAAAAGGCACACAAGAAAACAGGAGCACACAAGAGAAAAAGCACACAAGGAAAAGGAACACACAGGAAAAGAGCACACAAGTGAAAACGAGCACACAAGGCTCACAAGAAAACAGGAGCAGGGTTTTTTATTTTTGTGATTTGTACTTCCGGGCCACCGTAATTTTCCAGGTTATGTACATAAAACGAGAAGCCCTTTGTTCAAATAAACATCTGGCACTTCCGAGTCAACACCCCCCCTTCTACGCTTCACTAAAACCAGACAAGAAGCTTTCATTCATTTTCCCCACATGTCGTGTTTGCTCAAACAGCGGCTAGCCGGGGGGGGCGGGGGCTGACTTGCGCAACCTGCTGGCTGGGCTTGTTCTCGCAGTCGCTAATGAAAAGGACAGCCTCTCCCCGGGGCCCGCTTCACTTTCTCCACTCCAGACGGATGTGAGATGTCTGTCGGTCCATCTGTTTCCAGCTTTCCACGTGGGCGTCGCGCACACCCAGCAAACCGCCATCACACTTGCCGTTCATTTTTATACTCCGGCAAGCACTTTGTTTTAGCCTTTAGGAAGGAAGTGACAGCACATTTGTGAAGTTGCTTGCAGGGAAACGAGAGTTGTTGTTTGTCCTGTTTGCCTCTATTTCTGGAGCCTGACAGGAAAAAAAATACTGCTGAGACATACCAGCTTGTGAATTCTTTCTATCCATCCATCCATCCATCCAGATTGGTTTAGTTTTGGATTAGGGTTGTCACAAGGATAGCAGAATTTGCATCCAGCAGCAGACAGAAGCACACGGATGTGAAAAGATAGAGAGTTGTACACAAAATGTACACAAAAATCTAATAAAACGATATACTATCGTAAACTAGACTCCAACTAGACTCGGAAAGCTAGACTCATAAATCTACTCGGAAAACTAGACTCGCAAAATTAACTCCGGGAAACTAGACTCATAAATATACTCTGAAAGCTAGACTCACAAAACCAGACTCGTGTAACTAGACTCAGACAGCTACACTCGGAAAACTAGACTCACAAAGCTATTTGGGAAGCTTGACTTGGAAATCTAGTCTCGGAAAGCTAGTTTCTTAAAACTAGACTCTTACAACTAGGCTCAGAAAAAAATGTGATGAGCCTCTTTGAATACTGTCTGATATTCGTCCTATGTGGGATAATAAAGCAAACAAAGGTCGTCTCGTAAAACTCTCAAGACTCTCCTTGAGCAACGAGACTCGCACAACTAGACTCATACAACTCGAATCGAGGACATTCGAGTCTCTTTGAACTCCGGATATTCCTCCCATGTGGCATAATAAGGCAAACAAAAGTTGCTAAATACATAAAAGCGACAAATACACGCCCATAGCAACTGACTAGGATGTTGGGAATTTCTCAGTTTGAGGTGAGTTAGTTCCTCATTGCCGCTTGGGTTAGGGTTGTGATTTTTTCATAAGCGTTCTCAAGTGCCATTGTACGTGTGAGTGACAGGATCACGACCGGCTGAAAGTTTAGAACCCCCCCCGAGCTGCTTCCGGAGGCATGCCGGGGTGATATGCGATCCTCAGCGGGAAAGGGGACGTGATCGATCCTCGGCGTGGGGCTCGGTCCGGTTCTGGAAAATTTGCAAAATGTTGCCAATGTTTTTTTCCTTCAGATTACGTAGACAGCGGTGCCCACTACTTGGCTCTTCTCATCTCCATCACTGTGTGCGGCGTCTTCCTTGCAATTGTCTGCGTCATCTGCTGCGTCAGGTGATGCTCCACTCTGTATTTTGCCAGAAAGTATTTGGACTTGTTTCCTTCTTAATTGTAACTTCTGCGCGTCGCACGTGTGTAGATACAAGCGGCGGGAGTCGGAGCCGCGCTACAGCAACAACCTGGAACAGGATGACTCTTACATCCCGCCTGGGGAGTCACTTAAGGACCTCATCGAACATTCGCACAGCGTGGGCTCCGGTTCGGGGTCGGGGCTCCCCTTACTGGTAGGGCAACACCACTGCACCCTTCACGCAATGATTGCTGCTTGTGAGCAGAATATCAACTGCGGACCTCCAAAAACATTTTATCCAGCAGAAACATGAAAGTGTTTTCATGTGTTCGTGAAGGGTTTTTAAAATAATTACTTTTCAAATATATAACTACACATTTTTTCAAAAACTAACTATATTTGTGAAAAATGCTCTCTCTTGTCTGTTATATCATAAATAGTTGACCAAGCTAGCATGCTAATGTACGTAAACTAATGCAGTGATCCTAGTTGAAATGCTAATCGCTAGCTTAACACCTGTTGACGATTATTGCATTTTTCAGCACTTAAATACATTATGCTAAATTAGCACCTCTTAATGATTATTGCTCCACACAGTAGATGAGTCAAAAGTGTAAAATTGTAACGAAAACAAAATGCTAAAAATGCTATTGTAAAATAATAATAACAGCAACAAAATCCAATGCCCCACTTTTCTGTTATACAATAAACAGTAGCCTAAACTAGCATATTAACATTCACAAACAAGTGTGCTACTTTCTAGCTTAACACCTGCTGATGATTATTGTACTTTTACTCAAAAATGTAAAACCATAGAAAAATAAAAATACTTCAAAAAGATATAGTAAAAGATATACCCTCCTTCTTTCTTGTGATCAACAGTAGACTAAGCTAGCATGCTAACGTTCAGAAGCTAACGCAGTGATCCTAGTTGAAATGCTAATCGCTAGCTTAACACCTGTTGACGATTACTGCATTTTTCAGCACTTAAATACGCTTTGCTAAATAAGCACCTCTAACGATTAATGCCCCACACAGTAGATGAGTCAAAAGTGTAAAATTGTAACGAAAACAAAATGCTAAAAATGCTATTGTAAAATAATAATAACAGCAACAAAATCCAGTGCCCCACTTTTCTGTTATACAATAAACAGTAGCCTAAGATGGCATATTAACATTATGCTACCTTGCTAGCTTAACACCTGCTGATGATTATTGTACTCTTACTCAAAAATGTAAAACGATAAAAAAATAAAAACACTTAAAAAAGATGTAGTAAAAGGGTACCCTTGTACCCTCCTTCTCTTATGATTAACAGTAGACTAAGCTAGCATGCTAACGTTCAGAAGCTAACGCACGAATTACTAATCAAAAGGCGCCAACTTAACGCCTGTTGTTGATTATCTCACTTATTTACACGGTTGATTACGCAAAGTTGTTAAACTAACAAAAAAAACTACTTGTCTGTTTTAGACTAAGCTAGCATGCTAATGTCCGCGAGCTAACATTCTGATGGCTAGCTTAAATGTTATTAATGCTGTTAAGTCACACACCTCATTGATTTGTGTTCGTCAAAGTGCGTTTAGAATATCAGCAGCACACTTTCATGGCTCCTTGAGGCCAACATCAGGTTTACGTTCCGCAAAGAAGACTTCGGCGCCGGAATAAATCCTTTTTTGCGCGCAGGTTCAGCGCACCATCGCCAAGCAGATTCAGATGGTCAAGCAGATCGGGAAGGGGCGCTACGGCGAGGTGTGGATGGGCAAGTGGCGAGGCGAGCGCGTGGCCGTCAAAGTCTTCTTCACCACCGAGGAAGAGAGCTGGTTCAGGGAGACGGAAATCTACCAGACCTTCCTCATGCGACACGACAACATTTTGGGTTACTCCTCTTCTTTTGTTTCCTTTTCTCCTCTTTCTTCTTCCACTTCATCTTCTTCCTCTTCCACGTCTTCTACTTCATACACCGCTTTTCTTTGTCTTTTCCTTTTCTTCTTCTCTTCAACCTCTTGTTCTTCCCGCTCCTGTTTCTTCTCCTTTTTTTACATTTTTTCTTCCTCCTCTTCTTGTTTCCTTTTCGTCAACCTCCTTGCACTACTTTTCTCATTTCTTTCTTCTTCCTCCTCTGGCTTTTGTCTGCCTTTTCTCCTCCTTTCTCTTCCTTTCTTTCTTCTTCTACCTCTTCTTTCTCCTCTTTTCTCCTTCTTCTTCCACTTCTTCTTCTTCTTCCTCTTCTTGCCTTTTTCTTCCTCCACCTCTTTCTCATTCCACATTCATGTTTTTCCTCGCCCTTCTTCTTCCGCTTCCTCTTTCCTTCTTTTTTCTCCTTCTTCTTCTACCTCTTCTTGTCTTTTTCTTCTTCCACAACTTCCTCCCTCTTCTTTGGCCTTCTTCCACCACTTCTTGTCCTTCTCAATCTTCTGCTTCTTCCTCCTCTTCTTCTTCTTTTCCTTCTTCTTCCTCCTCTCCTTCTTTTCCTTCTTCTTCTTCCTCCTTCCTCTTCTTGCCTTTTTCTTCTTCCACCACGTATTCCTCCCTCTTCTTCAACCTCCTTTCACCACTCCTTCTCCCTCTATTACTTCTTCTTCCTCCTCTTCTCTTCTTTTCCTTCTTTTTCTCCTTCCTCCCTCTCCTTCAACCTTCTTCCACCGTTTCTTCTCCCTCTTCCACTTCTTTTCTCCTTCTTCCTCTTCCACCTCTTTTTCTCCTTCCACATTGTGATGTTTTTCCTCGCGCTTCTTCTTCTGCTTTTTCTTTCCTTCTTTTTTCTCCTTCTTCCTCTTCTTGTCTTTTTCTTCTTCCACCACGTACGTCCATCTTCTTCAACCTCCTTTCACTGCTTCTTCTCCTTCTCAGTCTATCGCTTCTTCTTCCTCCTCTTTTTCTTTTCCTTCTTTTTCTCCCTTTTCCTCCTCCTCTTCTTCTTTTCCTTCTTCCTCTTCTTGTCTTTTTCTTCTTCCACCTTCCTTTTTTTCCTCCCTCTCCTTCAACCTTCTTCCACAGTTTCTTCTCCCTCTTCCACTTCTTCTTCCTCCTACTTTTCCTTGTCTTTCTCCTTATTCTCCTCCTCCTTCTTCCTTTTCTTTTTCTTCCACTTGTTGTTCTTCCTTCTCTTCTCCTTGTTCTGCCTCTTTTCCTCCTTCCATCGCTCCTTCTTCCACCTCTTGTCCTTCCACGTCTTCTTCTTCCTATTCCTCTTTTCTTCTCCTTTCGCTCCATCTCCTTGCCCCCTCTTCTTCTCACGCCGCCTCTCCTTCCGCCCTCCCGCTTCGGCGGCGCTCAGGCTTCATCGCGGCCGACATCAAGGGCACGGGCTCGTGGACGCAGCTGTACCTGATCACGGACTACCACGAGAACGGCTCGCTGTACGACTACCTGAAGTGCAAGACGCTGGACGGCGGGGCCCTGCTCAGGCTGGCCCACTCGGCCGCGTCGGGGCTGTGCCACCTGCACACCCAGATCTACGGCACGCAGGGCAAGCCCGCCATCGCCCACCGCGACCTCAAGAGCAAGAACGTCCTGGTCAAGAGGAACGCCACCTGCTGCATCGCCGACCTGGGCCTGGCCGTCAAGTTTAACAGGTCCGCCGCCGCCAGAAATAAACAAAATTCACCAAGTGGGGAATTTTTTCTTGACGATTTTTTTTTTTTACATTTTTGAACAGTTATTTATTTATTTATTGAAATATTGAATATTTAAAACCCATATTTTTTTCTGCTCCAACTTAGAGGAAACATATATATATATGATTTTTTCTTTTTTTCCCGCGTCCTCGGCCAGCGACACCAACGAGGTGGACGTGCCGGCCAATTTGCGAGTGGGCACCAAGCGCTACATGCCCCCCGAGGTTCTGGACGAGACCCTGAACAGAAGCAACTTCCAGTCCTTCATCATGGCCGACATGTACAGCTTCGGCCTCATCGTGTGGGAGATGGCTCGGCGCTGCGTCTCCGGAGGTAATGCCCGTCGCGTCCCACGTCTTTTACCCACTCGCTAATTATTGCGGCGCGAAGGCATCGTGGAGGACTACCAGCTCCCCTATTACGACCTGGTGACCTCTGACCCCTCCTACGACGACATGAGGAAGGTCGTCTGCGTCAAGCAGCAAAGACCGGCGTTGGCCAACCGTTGGGCCACGGACGAGGTATTTGGACATCGTCACGGAAACTGCGCCTGTGTGAGACATCACTTTTTGCCGTATTTTTTTTTTTTTTTTTAGTGTTTACATCAGATGGCGAAAGTGATGTCGGAATGCTGGTCGCACAAGCCGGCCTCGCGCCTCACGGCCTTGCGAGTGAAGAAGACCCTCGCCAGGATTTTGGAGACGCAGGACATCAAGCCGTGACGCGCGCAAAAAAAGGACACTTTGGACAGTGCTTTCTGTGAAAGCTGAGTGGCTCTCGAAGAGAGCCGGGGGGGAACGCCTAGCCCTTCCTTCAAAGCCATCAAGCTGTATTTCTAGGTGCAGTCTTTTGTACTGTTGATTTTGATTTTTTATTTTTTGTTTGTTTGACCAAAGAAGACGATGCGCAGTGAATTTATCAGGATTGTTTGCTCCTGGGTTGTCACCAGTTGGATTAAATTAATTTAATACTTTTGTTGCTTCCGCTCTTTTGTCAGTGTTGGTTTCAACCATTCATTTGCATGTAAAAAAAAAGAAAAGAAACTGTCGAGACACCCGCAGCAGCCATGTGAGGAAGAATTAAAAAGTTTTTGCAAAAAACGACCATGGCTTAAATACGCTGTGAAAATAAACATAAAACAACTCCCCATACTTTGTATGTATGTATGTACAGTATGTATTTATGTATGTATGTATATATATATATATATATATATATATATATATATATATATGTATATATATGTGTATATATATATATATATATATATATATATATATATTTGCTGCGGTTGAGAACGAAGGCCAATTCATACATTCCCGGGGTCCGCGTTCGTCTGTGTGACCTATAAATCGTCATACATTCTGTAAGCGGGGCCGACGGAGACCCCCCTGCGGACGTTCAGTAATGAACAAAAATGAGAAAAACAAGCCTTACATGGTCTTTTTTTCCTGCCAAATTGGGAAAACCGCTTCCTGTTGTTTTTTAATTAAAAAAAAAGTAATTTTTAGAAGAAAAAAAAGCCTTACTATAGACTGTCACTTTTTTCGTAAAATAGCCTTACTATAAACTGTTGTTTTTTGGAAAAAAAGCCGTACTATAGACTGTCGTTTTGTAAAAAAAAGCCTTACTATAGACTGTCGTTTTTTTTGCGAAAAAAAGCCTTACTATAGACTGTCGTTTTTTTGTGAAAAAAAGCCTTACTGTAGACTGTCGTTTTGTTGCGAAAAAAAAGTCTTACTATAGACTGTCAATTTTTTGCGAAAAAAAAAGCCTTACTATAGACTGTCGTTTTTTTGCGAAAAAAAGCCTTACTATAGACTGTCATTTTTTTGCGAAAAAAAAGCCTTACTATAGACTGTCGTTTTTTTGCGAAAAAAAGCCTTACTATAGACTGTCATTTTTTTGCGAAAAAAAAGCCTTACTATAGACTGTCGTTTTTTTGCGGAAAAAAGCCTTACTATAGACTGTCGTTTTTTTGCAAAAAAAAAGCCTTACTATAGACTGCCGTTTTTTTGCGAAAAAAAAGCCTTACTATAGACTGTCGTTTTTTTAGCGAAAAAAAAGCCTTACTATAGACTGTCGTTTTTTTGCGAAAAAAAAGCGTTACTATAGACTGTCGTTTTTTTGCGAAAAAAAAGCCTTACTATAGACTGTCGTTTTTTTGCGAAAGAAAAGCCTTACTATAGACTGTCATTTTTTTGCGAAAAAAAGCCTTACTATAGACTGTCGTTTTTTTGCGAAAAAAAAGCCTTACTCTAGACTGTCATTTTTTTGCGAAAAAAAAGCCTTACTATAGACTGTCATTTTTTTGCGAAAAAAAAGCCTTACTATTGACTGTCGTTTTTTTGCGAAAAAAAAGCCTTACTATTGACTGTCGTTTTTTTGCGAAAAAAAAGCCTTACTATAGACTGTCGTTTTTTTGCGAAAAAAAAGCCTTACTATAGACTGTCGTTTTTTTGCGAAAAAAAAAGCCTTACTATAGACTGTGGTTTTTTTGCGAAAAAAAAGCCTTACTATAGACTCGTTTTGTTGCGAAAAAAAGCCTTACTATAGACTGTCGTTTTTTTGCGAAAAAAAAGCCTTACTATAGACTGTCGTTTTGTTGCGAAAAAAAAGCCTTACTATAGACTCGTTTTGTTGCGGAAAAAAAGCCTTACTATAGACTGTCGTTTTTTTGCGAAAAAAAGCCTTACTATAGACTGTCATTTTTTTGCGAAAAAAAAGCCTTACTATAGACTGTCGTTTTTTTGCGGAAAAAAGCCTTACTATAGACTGTCGTTTTTTTGCAAAAAAAAAGCCTTACTATAGACTGCCGTTTTTTTGCGAAAAAAAAGCCTTACTATAGACTGTCGTTTTTTTAGCGAAAAAAAAGCCTTACTATAGACTGTCATTTTTTTGCGAAAAAAAAAGCCTTACTATAGACTGTCGTTTTTTTGCGAAAAAAAAGCCTTACTATAGACTGTCGTTTTTTTGCGAAAAAAAAGCCTTACTATAGACTGTCGTTTTTTTGCGAAAAAAAAGCCTTACTATAGACTGTCGTTTTTTTGCGAAAAAAAAGCCTTACTATGGACTCGTTTTTTTGCGGAAAAAAAGCCTTACTATAGACTGTCGTTTTTTTGCGACAAAAAAGCCTTACTATAGACTGTCATTTTTTTGCGAAAAAAAAGCCTTACTATAGACTGTCGTTTTTTTGCGAAAAAAAGCCTTACTATAGACTGTCGTTTTTTTTGCGAAAAAAAAGCCATATTATAGACTGTCATTTTTTTGCGAAAAAAAAGCCTTACTATAGACTGTCGTTTTTTTTGCAAAAAAAAAGCCTTACTATAGACTGTCATTTTTTTGCGAAAAAAAAGCCTTACTATAGACTGTGGTTTTTTTGCGAAAAAAAAGCCTTACTATAGACTGTGGTTTTTTTGCGAAAAAAAAGCCTTACTATAGATTGTCGTTTTTTTGCGAAAAAAAAGCCTTACTATAGACTGTCAATTTTTTGCGAAAAAAAAGCCTTACTAAAGACTGTCGTTTTTTTGCGAAAAAAAAGCCTTACTATAGACTGTCGTTTTTTTGCGAAAAAAAGCCTTACTATAGACTGTCGTTTTTTTGTGGAAAAAAGCCTTACTATAGACTGTCGTTTTTTTGCGAAAAAAAAGCCTTACTATAGACTGTCGTTTTTTTGCGAAAAAAAAGCCTTACTATAGACCGTCATTTTTTTGCGAAAAAAAAGCCTTACTATAGACTGTCGTTTTTTTGCGAAAAAAAAGCCTTACCATAGACTGTCATTTTTTTGCGAAAAAAAAGCCTTACTTACTTATAGACTGTCGTTTTTTTGCGAAAAAAAGCCTTACTATAGACTGTCGTTTTGTTGCGAAAAAAAAGCCTTACTATGGACTTGTTTTTTTGCGGAAAAAAAGCCTTACTATAGACTGTCGTTTTTTTGCGAAAAAAAAGCCTTACTATAGACTGTCGTTTTTTCGTGAAAAAAAGCCTTACTATAGACTCGTTTTTTTTTGCGAAAAAAAGCCTTACTATAGACTGTCGTTTTTTTGCAGAAAAAAAGCCTTACTATAGACTGTCGTTTTTTTGCGAAAAAAAAGCCTTACTATAGAGTGTCGTTTTTTTGCGAAAAAAAAAGCCTTACTATAGACTGTCGTTTTTTTGCGAAAAAAAAGCCTTACTATAGACTGTCGTTTTTTCGTGAAAAAAAGCCTTACTATAGACTCGTTTTTTTTTGCGAAAAAAAGCCTTACTATAGACTGTCGTTTTTTTGCAGAAAAAAAGCCTTACTATAGACTGTCGTTTTGTTGCGAAAAAAAAGCCTTACTATAGACCGTCGTTTTTTTGCGAAAAAAAAGCCTTACTATAGACTGTCGTTTTTTTGCAGAAAAAAAGCCTTACTATAGACTGTCGTTTTGTTGCGAAAAAAAAGCCTTACTATAGACCGTCGTTTTTTTGCGAAAAAAAAGCCTTACTATAGACTGTCATTTTTTTGCGAAAAAAAAGCCTTACTATAGACTGTCATTTTTTTGCGAAAAAAAGCCTTACTATAGACTGTCGTTTTTTTGCGAAAAAAAAGCCTTACTTTTAGACTGTCGTCTATAGCCTTACTATAGACTGTCGTTTTTTTGCGAAAAAAAAGCCTTACTAAAGACTGTCGTTTTTTCGTGAAAAAAAGCCTTACTATAGACTCGTTTTTTTTTGCGAAAAAAAGCCTTACTATAGACTGTTTTGTTGCGAAAAAAAACCTTACTATAGACTGTCATTTTTTTGCGAAAAAAAAGCCTTACTATAGACTGTCGTTTTTTTGCAGAAAAAAAGCCTTACTATAGACTGTCGTTTTGTTGCGAAAAAAAAGCCTTACTATAGACCGTCGTTTTTTTGCGAAAAAAAAGCCTTACTATAGACTGTCATTTTTTTGCGAAAAAAAAGCCTTACTATAGACTGTCATTTTTTTGTGGAAAAAAGCCTTACTATAGACTGCCGTTTTTTTGTAAAAAAATGCCTTACTATAGACTGTCATTTTTTTGCGAAAAAAAAGCCTTACTATAGACTGTCGTTTTTTTGCGAAAAAAAGCCTTACTATAGACTGTGGTTTTTTTGCGAAAAAAAAGCCTTACTATAGACTTGTCGTTTTTTTGCGAAAAAAAAAGCCTTACTATAGACTGTCGTTTTTTTGCGAAAAAAAAGCCTTACTATAGACTGTCATTTTTTTGCGAAAAAAAGCCTTACTATAGACTGTCGTTTTTTTGCGAAAAAAAAGTCTTACTATAGACTGTCTTTTTTTTGCGAAAAAAAAGCCTTACTATAGACTGTCGTTTTGTTGCGAAAAAAAAGTCTTTCTATAGACTGTCGTTTTTTCGCGAAAAAAAAGCCTTACTATAGACTGTGGTTTTTTTGAGAAAAAAAGCCTTACTATAGACTGTCGTTTTGTTGCGAAAAAAAGCCTTACTATAGACTGTCGTTTTTTTGTGAAAAAAAGCCTTACTATAGACTGTCGTTTTTTTTGCAAAAAAAAGCCTTACTATAGACTGTCGTTTTTTTTGCGAACGACTGTCGTTTTTTTGCGAAAAAAAAGCCTTACTATAGACTGTCGTTTTTTTGCGAAAAAAAAGCCTTACTATAGACTGTCTTTTTTTTTGCGAAAAAAAAGCCTTACTATAGACTGTCGTTTTGTTGCGAAAAAAAAGTCTTTCTATAGACTGTCGTTTTTTTGCGAAAAAAAGCCTTACTATAGACTGTCATTTTTTTGGCGAAAAAAAAGCCTTACTATAGACTGTCGTTTTTTTGCGAAAAAAAAGCCTTACTATAGACTGTCGTTTTTTTTGTGAAAAAAAAGCCTTACTATAGACTGTCGTTTTTTTTTGCGAAAAAAAGCCTTACTATAGACTGTCGTTTTTTTTGCAAAAAAAAACCTTACTATAGACTGTCATTTTTTTGTGAAAAAAAAGCCTGACTATAGACTGTCGTTTTGTTGCGAAAAAAAGTCTTACTATAGACTGTCGTTTTTTTGCGAAAAAGCCTTACTATAGACTGTCGTTTTTTTGCAAAAAAAAAGCCTTACTATAGACTGTCATTTTTTTGCGAAAAAAAAGCCTTACTATAGACTGTCGTTTTTTTGTGAAAAAAAAAGCCTTACTTTAGACTGTCGTTTTGTTGCGAAAAAAAGCCTTACTATAGACTGTCGTTTTTTTGTGAAAAAAAGCCTTACTATAGACTGTCGTTTTTTTTGCGAAAAAAAGCCTTACTATAGACTGTCGTTTTTTTTTGTTTTTTTTGCGAAAAAAAAGCCTTACTATAGACTGTCGTTTTTTTGCGAAAAAAAGCCTTACTATAGACTGTTTTGTTGCGAAAAAAAACCTTACTATAGACTGTCATTTTTTTGCGAAAAAAAAGCCTTACTATAGACTGTCGTTTTTTTGCAGAAAAAAAGCCTTACTATAGACTGTTTTGTTGCGAAAAAAAGCCTTACTATAGACCGTCATTTTTTTGCGAAAAAAAAGCCTTACTATAGACTGTCGTTTTTTTGCGAAAAAAAAGCCTTACTATAGACTGTCGTTTTTTTGTGAAAAAAAGGCTTACTATAGACTGTCGTTTTTTTGCGAAAAAAAAGCCTTACTATAGACTGTCGTTTTGTTGCGAAAAAAAAGCCTTACTATAGACTGTCGTTTTGTTGCGAAAAAAAAGCCTTACTATAGACTGTCATTTTTTTCCGAAAAAAAGCCTTACTATAGACTGTCGTTTTTTTGTGAAAAAAAAGCCTTACTATAGACTGTCGTTTTGTAAAAAAAAGCCTTACTATAGACTGTCGTTTTTTGCAAAAAAAAAGCCTTACTATAGACTGTCACTTTTTTCGTAAAAAAGCCTTACTATAAACTGTCGTTTTTTTGAAAAAAAAGCCTTACTTTAGACTGTTGTATTGTAAAAAAAGCCTTACTATAAACTGTCGTTTTTTTGAAAAAAAAAAGCCTTACTATAGACTGTCGTTTTGTAAAAAAAAGCCTTACTATAGACTGTCACTTTTTCGTAAAAAAGCCTTACTATAAACTGTCGTTTTTTTGAAAAAAAAGCCTTACTTTAGACTGTTGTTTTGTAAAAAAAGCCTTACTATTAACTGTCGTTTTTTTGGAAAAAAAGCCTTACTATAGACTGTCGTTTTGTAAAAAAAAGCCTTACTATAGACTGTCACTTTTTTCGTAAAAAAGCCTTACTATAAACTGCCGTTTTTTTAAAAAAAAAAGCCTTACTATAGACTGTCGACCATGGCTTAAATACGCTGTGAAAAAAAACATAAAACAACTCCACATACTTTGTTTCAAGTGTTGCATATAAATATAATTTATTATTAGTCTTAAAAATCACATTTCTTACACTTTATACAAATAAGTTTGCCGGATGAGACGTGAGCGCCTGGTGAGCATCCGCGCTTGTACATAACACACACGTTAGCATCACGAAGCAGCACCACAAAAAAAAAAAAAGAGCGCCCTCATTAGGACGTACGAGTATAATACATGGGAAAAAAAAAACAAAAACATTTGCATAGACTGCTTTGCCCAAATACAATGCATTTACAAATAAGACTTAAAATGTGACAATCGCTTGAAATGCATTCCCAACGTCTCTCATTTCCTGTCCATTATTTGGCAAAAAAAGCAACTGTACTGTTTACATTTGGTCCTAGAAAAATAGAGGATTTTTTTTTTTTGACATACTATTACATCCATCACTCCTTTAGGGTCACAACGTACAAATAAGAAAAATCGGCATCGTCAACCCTCCTCTTTGTCAAATAGTGGACAAACAATAATTGGAGAGAAGCGAGAAAAATAGTGTCACTGGCGCTTATTATTTTGAACAAAAACAAAACAAAAAAAACATAAATGGGATTACCATTACTCATGTTGATCCATTCAATCCCAAATGCGTTTTTTTACGTATTTTCAAAAGTCTTACAAGTTCAATCCCAGGTAATTCAATTAATTCATTTCATTAATTAGTTAATTAATCATTTGAGACACTCATTTAACTCTTGTTACAAATTATGGAAATCCCTTTGATTTTTTTATGACATCATAAAAATCATTGGGGGGAAAAAAAAACTAGGGAGCTGAAATTTCCAGCAGATGATCAAAACGTACAATTTCAAAATGCAACGATTCTTACGTGTGATTGCAGCTGGATGTGCAAGATTTTGTGTACAAAAGTAATCATCGTCCAAATTTTGGACCATATAAAACCATTATAATTGCAAATTTTGAGATGCATTTTAATAGGATTTATGGCATTGATTTTTCTCCGATTTTTGCAACATTCCGTTGAGCTGTGGACAAATTATGTCAGCATTCAGAAAATTCTTTGTTGACTCGAGACAGAAGGTAGAGATCGTCACGTCACAGACTACAAAGACACGTATCATTTTTCAATTTTTTGGGGTGTTAATAAATTTACCAATTTAGGAGAAAAAAAATTGTATGATTTGCAAATTGTGTGCATAAGGGGTAACTTAATAATTAAAAAAAAAATCTGTAAATGAGTACCTGGGAAAGAATGTCTGTAAAGACGTATAAATCCGTCTTTGGGATTGAACGAGGTAAATACTATGTTATCACAGAACATGAGTCCGTTGGCCGGGTCGCCAAGGAGACCCGAACTCGTTTGTCGAGACACGGGCCGAGTGCGGTCGCCGTGTCGACGGTGTCGCGAATACTACAGAGGTGCGCGGGAGCGTAGCGGCGGTTTACCGTCGCCGTGACGACGTCAGTGCTCGGCGGCGGGAAGGAGACTGTCGTGGCGTCCCATCTCCTCCAGGACTTGGGCCAGGCGGCTCAGGTTGCCGTCCGGGAAGTGCTGCGCCTCCCACAGGTCCAGGATGACGCCCGTCGGGCTGGACTTGGTCGCAAAGTAGTTCAGGTACCTGTCCGCCAAGAAATAAAAACATTTTCAGAGGAGCGTTTCAATGTTGGGTCTTAACCGAAGGTCAGGTTTTCAAAGTGGGGTTTGGGTTCGGAAATAATGTTTAAAACCTGGGTTTGGGTTTCAGAACTAGGGTAAAAATTCCAAAGGTGGGTTAGAGTTAAGGATTAGGGATTCAAAGTAGGGTTTCAACTGAGGATCAGATTTTCAAACTACAGCATCAAATTAGGGTGAAAATTTGTAGGGTTTGAGTTTAGGGATTCAAAGTAGGATTTCAACTACGGGTCATATTTTTGCAACAGTAGAGGTAGGGGTTTAAAGTAAGGCTTCAAGCCTTGTCACATTGACAGAATACGGCTTTAAATTAGGGTTACAACTTAACCCTTGTGGTCTGAGGATTTTTTTACTGGTCTTATTAACACCCAAATTGGGCTGACTTTGAAAGAGTCAAAATATTGTTCAGCGCCATCAGCGCCTACATTTTTTGGGGTGGAGAAACTATGCCCCCTTTACATACAAAAATTGTAAAAATTCGATAATAGCAAAAGTAATCACACTTTGTAGTTATATATTTACAAAACTGAAATAAGAATAATTATGTCCGATTAGAGTATTATGACTTTTGAAGACTTTATGTGAGTCCAGGCTAAGCCAACCAACAAAGTCAATGAAAGGCTTGGAAATGTCCTAAGTAGGCCACTAGTGCCACTCGCTGGTTTTGGGGAGTCAAAACCAAAATTTCTACTGTTCTGGTCCAACCTGTCCAGGTTGAGCTTGTGGGCCAGCATCCTCCAGTCGTTGCCGCGGGTCTGCGGCGCATCCAGGCTGCCGCACAGCTTCTGGCGGATGGAGACGGGGATGCGGAAGGCGTTGGGTCCTACTAGCGTGGTGATGTTACTAGCCGGGTCCAGCAGGGACGTGTCGATGCTCTGCGAATCCTGTCGGACGAAATCGGACTTTCAAGTTACACATAAAAGACCTTTTGTATCTTGAAAACAACCGTATCAATTTCAAGTTTGCTAGCTTAATGCTAACACAGTGAGAAATACAATAGATGGACTAAAAACGAGCATGAGCAAACGGCGCTTGGCTACCAAAAATCCAACGGATACGTTTCACAAAGACGTCTATAAAAAAACGTGAAAAATGAGGAGGCGTTTCATCGCCTTCCGTTTTGAAATTGAGGGCAAAACGATTTGGATTTATAAAGCACGTGGAGTAAGATAAAGTGCCGCTCGTCTGTCTCCGAGGCGAAAGAAGAGGAAGCGGGTTCACAATGGAATTGAATTGAATTCGCGTCATTACGGAAACACAAAAGCGGACGATTGCTCCTCTAGCCCTCGCTCGCCATTCTTGTGCAAAGTGGGACGGAAGAAAGGATGTGGAGGCCTCACACTACAGTAGTCTTTAGAAAAAATATCAGAGTATTTTTTTTTTCAAAGAGTTTAAAAATAGATAACAAAATAAAGAAATAAATATACCAAAAAAAATGCCCGTTTTGTGATTCCTTCAAAAAATCCTCTTCATGGTCTTTACTGACTTTCATTTCCAAGGAGCCAAAAAAAAGGTCCAAATGGTAATCAGATGGTAATCGGATAATTTTAGGGATTTTTGCGGAGAATTAGAATCCATCAATATCCTCATTCCCATTTTTTTGGACGGATGCGCACGATTTTGTGAAAACTCATCACATATCAAATGTCAAGTTTACCTCTGACAGCGTGGTGTCCAGCTGAAAGATCTGACCTTCTCCTTCTACTTGGCGCACGCAAATTTTGCAGGAGAGGTCTACCGTGGCGGTGGAGAAGCGTTCCAGAGTGAAACAACAGTGAAGGTTCCTCTGGGAGCCGTCCCATACTTGCTGGAAACACAGCTCCTGAAAAAACAAACAAAAAAAACCCAAAAACGTTCAACTTCTCCAGATTGCTCCAGGAATCTGTCAAAATACCAGTCCTAGAATTCGCACCAATCCAAAATGGCTGACTTCGGATTCCAAATTGAGCTAGCCAATTTTAGAGGCGGCCATGTATGTTGTAACGCTAGCCATTTTCGTCAAAATACATGCACCTGCCAAATTTGGTGAAATTTAGCAATTTAGTGAAAAATAATGACAAATTTTTCACCTGATACTTTGCCAGAAGCTTGCTCTTCCAGAGCGTGTGCGGAATGTCGTGGATGGAAAGTCTCAGGTTGTGGGTGCTGTCGCTGAAATTGAGCGTCTTTGGTTCGTCCAACAACTTGCCGCCCATTTGTTTCTCCATTTGGAGGACTTCCTAAAATCACACCAACACACATACATATATTCCTTGAGTGTACTTTGTGAAGCTCCAAAACATCTACCAGCATAGGCGACACAAGTGAGCTGGAATATTCCTCAAAAATCTCAAAAATTAAAATTAAGTGGGCTTAAAATTGAGCCTTGAGGAACACCATAGTTGAGCTCATTAGAATAATTATTGACATTAAGAAAAAAAAAGTCTTAGAATACAAGGTCAGAAAAAAAACACATCTTAAAGAAAAACACATGGTTGTTTTTATTTGGGTAAAAAAATATCCTCAACCTTATTCTGCGTAAAAATAAGTAAAAAAAAAAACTTTTGCAGGAAAAAAAAAAAGCCTTACTAAACTTGGCTGTTTTTTTCTTTAAACAAAAAAAGCCTTACTATAAATTGAGGTCTTTTTTTGGGGGGGGGGCAAAAAAAACCTGGCTTAATCTAAATCTAATATTTGCAAAAAAATGTCTTACTATAGTTAGTCTTTTTTTGTGAAAAAAAAAAAAATCCTGCAGTTGTTTTCGTTGTGAAAAAAAGCCTACTATACATGGTTGTTTTTTTCCCGATAAAATGGTTGATTATTTAAAAAAAAAAAAAAAAAGGACTATAAATTGTCATTTTTTTGCGAAAAAACGCCTGACTACACACGGTCGTTCTTCCTAAAAAAAAAAAAAAAAAAAAAAAAAAAGGTGGAAAAAACCCTTCTTATACATGCTGCCCCCCGAAAAAAATGTTGTTTTAAAATAAACAAACAAATAAATAAATAAATAAATAAAGCCCTTGCTACAAATTGTCATTTTTTGGCGAAAAAACATCTGACTAAACATGGTTATTAAAAAAAAATACTATAGATGAAAACAACTTCTAAATGGTCGATGGTAAGCGCGCCCCCCACCTTGAGCGCGTCCTGCGTGTCGTCCAGGCAGTAGACCCGAACGCGGTACTCGGAGGCGGGGCAGGTGAGCGGCCCGAAGACGGCCAGCTTGAGGCGCTTGGTGGTGGCGGCGCTGAGCGACTGGCCCGCCAGGCAGAAGGTGCCCAGGGTCTCCGTCAGGATGTGGCAGGCCTCCTCGTCCATCTGGATGTAGCACGGCGTGGTGAAGTTCTCCTCGCCCACCACCGCCACGTCCTGCGCGGGACACCGCCGACATTTTGCCGTTGACGTTTTGACGAGGTCGCCGACTCCCTCGGGAAAGGAGGTGCCCGTTTTCTCCATCTTTCCTCGCTGATCCGCCGGCGCGCCGTTAAACCGGGCCGGGAAATTTACCCGTCCCGTTGCCAGCCGGGACGTTTAACCGCCGTCGGGCTCTTTAATGGACGCTCGGGATCGTTTATTCCAGCTGAGCGCAAAGTCAAATGTTGTCGTGGGAATTCGTGAGCGTCACAATGTGCGCGCGTGTTTTGCTTTTTGTTTGTTTGTTTTTTTTGGGGATTCAAGTTTAGGATTGAGTTGTGCCGTTTATTATGCCATTCACAAGAAGAAACATGTTTTTGGATTTTTGATTTCTTAATACTTATACTTATTCGTATTTTTGTTCGTATTTTTAGATCACGCTTTTTCTTTCATGTGTGTTTCATTGTTTTTTTTTCATTTAGAAGTATTATTTTCATTGATTATAAGTGTTTTTTCAGTTGTATTTGTATACTGTTTTTTTTCATTCAGTACAGTATTTTTTCGTATTTTGTTTTTTTTCCTTCATTATGCATCTTTTTGTTTATTATGCTTTTTCATTCATGTGTGTTTCAGTTTTTTTTTGTATTTAAAAATTATGTTTATGCTGATTGTACATTTTTTTCATTGATTATACATGTTTTTTCAGGGTTTTTTTTTTAACGTTTTTTTAATGTTTTTTCATTCATTTTCATTTCGGGGTGAAAGCCTAATTTTTTAGGTACTTAAGTAATCGATTACTTTAGGTAAACAAGTACTAAATTAACCAATTACATTAAATACTATAGTAACTATTATTTTCTACTAAAGTAATGAAGTAATTCATTTATGTACTTAAATCATATTTTGGTAGTAAGGTAGTAAATATTTATTGACGTGATTGATTTTTCAAATTAATAATATAATAAATCTAATTTTTATAATATAATACAATTACAGTAATAAAATAACAAATAATAATAAAGCATAATAAAACAGTGCAGCGCCACCTATGTCCGAGTTAATAAACCGCATACTGTACGATGTTTATCCCAAACTATACTACGGTCTCACCTCCCATATGTTCTGCGGCGAATGGCTCTTGAGCTGGATCAACCAATCTTGCTGGCCGTCCGACACGGCGCAGTGATGCATGGTGAGCACCAGGGGGCGCGTCAGGAGTGCGCCTGGCGGCCCGCAGCTCACCACGGGACTCAAGACCGCCTGCCCGTCTTCCACTGCCGGCCTGGGGTTGAAAAAGGAGACATATATATATATATATATATATATATATATATATATATAAAATTTTGACTTTCTTACCTCAAGCTTTCCTTCCTCTGGACGGTCACGTACATTTCATACACACGACCCTGCGGAATGGCTCCAGCCGGGATAAGCAGGCTCACACCTGGATTATGTACAAACCAAAAAAAATTACGCGTTAATTTCGCAGTCAACTCATGCACTGCCAGGTTAATGTTAGCATGCTAATATGGCATTATGCTAATGCAAGTGTGTACTTTTTGACACAGGCGGCAAGTAAGAATGAGGATCCTGCCTATATATCAAAAACTACGATGCAAAGTTTTATGGAGATTTCCACTAGCGACCCAGACTAAACTTAACCCAATTATGTAGCATTTATGCTAGTCTTTAAAGTGGAGACCTATTAGAACAACTAAACTCTTTGAAACCTACTGCTTTCCTTTTCCAACGATACCCAAGACTTCTGTAACTTCCAATAAAGACCCAGGCTAAACTCTCTGTAATATTCACTAACGACCCAGGCTAAACTTAGCTCCTACCTATTAGAATACTATGCTAATCTTTTAAGCTGAAATCTATGAAATCAACAAAACTCCTCAACAACATTACTTTATTCTTTTTCCAGCAATGCTCTAAAACTTACTGTAACTTCCACTAAAAACCCAGGCTAAACTCTCTGTAATATTCACTAACGACCCAGGCTAAACTTAGCTCCTACCTATTAGAATACTATGCTAATCTTTTAAGTTGAAATGTATTAAACAACAAAACTCCTCAACACCATTACTTTATTCTTTTTCCAGCAATGCTCTAAAACTTACTGTAACTTCCACTAACGACACAGGCTAAACTCCCTCCTCCCCATAATACAACTATGTCAGTTTTCTAAGTGGAAATCTATTACAAAAACAAAACTCTTTGACACTATTACTACTTTCCTACTCCAACAATGTCATCAAACTTCCACTAACAATCCAGACTAATTTTCGCTCGGCCCACAGGTGGAGATGCACGACCACAACATACTTCCTTGACGCCAATTACTACTTTCCTACTAGCCATGATTTTCGTGCCATTTTCTTGCTTTTTCAAGCATATGAAAATATTATTCCCAGTGACGTGAAATCCTCAAAATTCAGAAAAGTATTTCGAAATATGACGACATTTGCAACGCTTTGAGCCACAAACCAACAATAAAGAGAAGTAAATAGGAAGAAAAAAGCTCGCGCTTAGCTCAAAAAAATCAGACGCGGAACAGATTTGACATTTCATTATGAAATCAATAATCTCTCCCTTCGTTATTGCCTTCTCACATAGCTGCTCGCAGCGTGATTTACATTTTTCCATCTCACATTGATTTCATGTGATGTCCTGTCAAAGAAGGTCTTTGAAAATATTCCTTCGCGGACATGCAAACACACACACACTGGAGTTGGATCGCGCATTGATTTTCCAATGTCCTTGAAGTCAACTTTTCTCAAAAAAAAAAAAAAAAAAGTGACAAGTCGGCCTCTTACCCTGGCCAGCAAAGTAATCAAAAGTCAGCCAGTGGGACCTCATAGCAATAAAGTTTGAAAAAAGCCATTTTCTTACTCACAGTTCTCCCTTATCGATAGAAAATGGCACCTCTACTTACAAACGTCTTGTGTCGAAAAATTCAGGTTACAAAACACTCTTGCTACGAAGGATAATTAGTTTTGTTTACTGTGAAAAAAGAAACTTAAATAAGCCTATATGCTCAGAATGATCACAAAATAAATATTATTGCTCCTGTGGACTTGTAAATTTAGCCTAGATCACTGGAAATGTACCAAAAAAAAAAGTACATATAAAACGACCTAAAAAAAGTTCTCTACACGCACCACCAAAACAACAGTGCAAAACAATCAAGGCAAACAAATGAACTGCATTCATATTGCTACAAATAATTAGATTAATTTAGAGGGCTTAAGAGCATTTTTTGGGCCTTACTATTTACAAAAAAATCCTGCTATGAGAGGACTTAAAGAGCAAATTGAGATACAAATTTCACAAACAAGCCCAGGGTTTCTCAAACTTTTGGTTTCCTGGAATTCCTTACAGTTCCAAATTACATTGCATATATTGTATTTTTCAGACTATAAATCTCAACTTTTTCCTCATGATTTGAGCCCTGCGGCTTATAGTCCAGTGCGGTTTATAGTCCAGTGCGTCTTATCTGTGTTTTTTTTTTTTGTTTTTTTTGCTAGCTACCAGCAAGCAAATGTGTGTAAACAAATGTGTTATTTATGGAACAACTATCAAATAAAACTGAAAAGATGTGAATCAATGGCTGTGCTCAAAAAGAGTTAAAACAATATATATAAAAAAAATCTAAATTTAATAAGAGACCGTATAAAATTTGGGGTAAATTTGTGATTTGTAAATTTTATATCCAGTACACAGTATATGTGATTTTATTTATGTATTTATGACTGAATATGAATTACGTAAAACGTTATGTTTACTGAAATAAACCATCAAACAAATGAGACAAAAAAAGATGCTATTGAAGTATTGATTTTAAACCGCTATTTAAGAAACAGATATCAATCCATTTTCTAGAATTATGTTGAAACTCAAAGACAGGATGTTGCTTTTGGCAGACAATTACAAAAAAAATGAAATAACTAAAAAAAAAGAACCTTTATATACCATCTTTTTGCGTATGTTATTACCTGCGCCTTATAGTCCAGTGCGGCTTATCCGTGACAAAAATAATTTTTTGCGCCTTTTTTTGGTGCGCCTTATAGTCCGGAAAATACGGTCATAATTTCCGAAATACTCAATCCCAAAGGCAGTTTGAGGATGAGCGACTTTGTCAGAAGAACGGATCAAATATATCTGAATTCTTCCTTCCCCGGTGTTTGTGTAACACGATGAGGCGGGATTTGTAAAAGCCAGCTGAGAACAATTTAGCGGGAACCCAAACCAGCGGAGGAGACGGCGTATCCTTTAATGTCGCGGCTCGTTTGTCTGCGGCTGTCGGCGTCGCGCTGGAAAAACAGACGGATGGCGTTTGAAGCCGGCGTACGGGAAAAAACGCCTGCGAGCGCGCCCCTCTGATCCTTCGCTTCCGTAGCGCGCACCTTCGCTAGCGCTCAACGTCATGCGAGAGTCGCGCTGATTGCGTACATATGTCAGGTCATTTCAAAGGTTAGCATGGTTAAATTAATACCCCCAAAAATTCGATTCTACAGAGGGAAATTTTCGAGTTGGATTATCGATTGATTTAACCCCAAAACAATGGAATTTATTTGCAATAATTATTAAAAATAAAAAGTGTGATTTGCACTCATAGATGCGAAATTATGTTTGGTCATAGTATAGGACAGTTTTCGGTGAAATATTTTTTCAACCAAGTACCCCTTAATCAGCGCAAAGCGTTTTTGGTTGAAAAAAAAAAATAAAATAAAATAAAAAATAAAATAAGATGAAAATAAAAATAAAATAAAATAAAATAAAATAAAATAAAATAATAAAATAAAATAAAATAAAATAAAACATGCCACCAACATTTATTTAACTTCAGAACTTTTCATACATTATTAAATATTTGTCCGCAAAAAAAAAAAAAATCAAGTGACAGGATTGTTTTAAAAAATAAATAATCAAGAAAATATTTGTCCGCAGAAAAACATTCAACAGAATCTGTAGTCTTTTGGGATTACAGTAGATCTGTTCACAAATAATTAACTTAATTCTAAATACATATTTATTTATTTCATCCTACCACTAGAGGCCAATGTTTCCCAGATGTTTGCATGACATGACTTTTCTCACCCTAATATATTATTTACCAGTGTGAAATGGCATCGAGTTTCTCACGAGTTTAAAATGCCCGACTGTGTTTGAATGCACCATACGCCTCGTCCTCATTCCCAAACTTTTTGGCTGATTCTCAGTTTTGAGAGTCCATAAGGCGCAAAGACCAAAATTTATTCGGCAAACAGCGGAGGAACATAAACGCAAATGGATGCAATTCGAACTGCGTAGCATACCTGAGTTGGGGACAATCAGGTGTCCCCCCTGCGAGCTGAAGGACCCCACCGCCGTGCAGGACGGGTCTCTGGATCGTAGCAAGGTCTGGGTCTGGGTTCGGCGCCCCATGGTACCGTCGGCGTTGTCCAGCAGGCAATGCGGCAGCTTGGGCGACAGCTTGGACGAGAACTCGCCTCCGAGGTCGTCCTGCGGCGTCACCAGGCCGGACGAGTTGTACACTTTGATCTTCAGGTTCGGTAGAGGGTCCAGCAGGGGCGAGTTGGTCATCGGGATTTTGTCGGCCACGTCGTGCAGGGCGTAGACCGGGCCCCGGTACATGGCGGCCGCCGAGGTCAGGTCAGGCGGGGCCGTGAGGAGATCGGCTGAGGTCGCGAGGGGAAAAAAGATCTTAAGAAGCAGGAATGGAAGATCTCATACGAGTTCCTGCGATAACCCCGACCCTGGAATCCACGATGGATACCTTACCGTACCAGATTATATTTGGATATGAACACTTTTATTTGGGAGTTCTTCCCAGGAGCAAAATCAAAACCTTCATAGTACTAGTATTCTACTTTTGGTAGTGTTTAGTACTTTCCGTCATCGTTGGTCCGTCATTTTTTCAAGACGGAATTATAATTATTATATACTTATATTTTTATACTATAATTATAAATGTCCGTCGGTGTATATTTGCCCAACCTTCCGCCACCACTAGAGGGCGACATTTTGTCACATTGCCTGCAGGCTGATTGCAGTTTATACTTCAACAGATGAAGAAATATAGCTTATAAACATACGAATCGGTCGAATTATATTTCGGTTAGCAAAAAGGGACGTAGCAGGCTAACGTAATGTCTACTCCGAGGATTACGACGACGAATAAAAATCGCACTTCCGACATATTTTTTTTTCCGCATACCCGACGGCAAGTCCGTCAGTGCCCACCTCCGTAAACTAGCGTAACCGCGCCTCAAAAATGAACCTTGTTGATGTTTCCTTTTCCACGCTAGCTAGCTCATTTCCAACAAAAATTTCAACCGCCCGTTAATTTCTATTACGGATAACGCCATCGTCCCGTCTGAGTCCCGTTTTGGTGGACTGGATCTCGCGGTTTCACGGCCGGAAAGAAGACATTTGATTATCAAAACTGCCGGGAGAAAACGAAGGCGGTTTTCGCCCGTTGGCTTTTTACTCATTAAGGAAGTGGAGTCTGCCACGACACAACATTACTCAGTCTGAGGAGCTAAAGGCGCAGCTGGGATTCATGGGCGCCAGATGGCAGCGCTAAGGCTCCGTTTAGCCGCCAGGTACGAGGATGAATGTTTCTCGTCTGGTTTGAAGACATGCCGCACTCCGCCGCCCGTTCTCGTTTGCCGGAAAATGGGCGCCGATCAACAGACGAGTCGCCGAGAAGACGCGGTTTTGGCCGCAGCTGATGCTACATTTTAACAGCTACGCTCAAAGGTGAGGTTAGCGAAAATGAAAAAGAAATCTAGATCTGAGACTTCAAAACAAACTCTTACCACAACTCCGTTTCGTGAAACTTTCCTTGCAAAGGAATTTGGAATCTGAACTGTAATTTCATAAAATTTTCGTTTTATCTTGCACAATATTTTGTGCACAAAAGTTGTACGTTATTAATTTGCTCCCTAGCGTCTTCTTTCGATGCTTTCCCTCTGATGCGAAATGCCTCTGATGTAAAAGATCAAATGATTGGATAAAATTGTGTGGTATTTTAATTATTTTTGTGCCATGTTGAACTTTGGCATGTTCTGACTATCAGGGTGAAATTTCAGCTCCCTACCGCCTTCTTTCCATGCTCTCCCTTGAAGTGAAATGTCCTTGATGTAAAGATCAAGAGATTGGACTAAATTGTGTGGTATTTTGATTATTTTTGTGCCATGTTGAACTTTGGCATGTTGTCACTACCTGGGTGAAATTTCAGCTCTCGCCTCTCTTTCAAGGATTTCTCCTTGACTTGAAATGTGTTTGTTGTAAAGAAACGATTGGACAAAATTTTGTGGTGTTTTGATTATTCTTGTGCTATGTTGAACTTTGGCATGTTCTGACTATCTGGGTGAAATTTCAGCTCCCTACCGCCTTCTTTCCATGCTTTCCCTTTGACGTGAAATGTCTCTCTCTTTCAAGGATTTCTCCTTGACTTGAAATGTGTTTGTTGTAAAGAAACGATTGGACAAAATTTTGTGGTCTTTTGATTATTCTTGTGCCGTGTTGAACTTTGACATGCTATCACTATCTGGGTGAAATTTCGGCTCCCCACCGCCTTCTTTCCATGCTTTCCCTTTGACGTGAAATGTCCTTGATGTAAAGATCAAGAGATTGGACAAAATTGTGTGGTATTTTGATTATTTTTGTTCCATGTTGACTTTTGGCATGCTGTCACTACCTGGGTGAAATTTCAGCTCTCTACTGTCTTTCAAGGATTTCTCTTTGACGTGAAATGTGTTTGTTGTAAAGATCAATAGATTGGACAAAATTGTGTGGTCTTTCAGTTACTCTTGTGTCGTGCTGAACTTTGACATGTTGACTCAATCTGGGTGAAATTTCAGCTCCCTAGCGTCTTCTCTCAATGCTTTTCCTTTCATGTAGCGATCAAAGGATTGGACATAACTGCGTGGTATTTTTGACCATTTTCGGCTGGAGGAACAACCAATCGTGGCTCATGTACCGACGGGCGACGGGACCAACGGCAGCGGGCGCACCTTTCCGCGTGGTCTTGATGCTGACGGGTTGGAAGCCTCCGTTGAGGGCGGACGAGTCCAATATGTCCGAGTCGAACTCGCGGTGGTTCTTGCGGTAGATGAAGAGCGCCACCACCACCGAGATGACCAGGCACATGATGACGGCGATGACGATGCCCACGTAGAGCGCCACGTCGTCCGTGCTGGGTGCCACTGCGGAAAGGAACAAAGAGAGGAAAGATATTGACTTGAAAAGCTGGAGCTCCGCCCACATTGGATTGGAAAAGTCTCCGAATTCGCCTCGAAATGGATTCAAACAAAATGTCCGACATTCTGTTCCATTCCGAGACCTTAAATTTATATTCGAAACTGAATTGTATTCTTTTTTTTTTTTTTTTAATCCACAGATTTGAACTAAAATGAAACAATATTTTGACCTCGGGTTTTTGCATATTGTGTTTTTCTATACGGAAAAAAGTACAAAAAACGAAATTAAAATTATTTAACAAGTAGTTCCACTTTATTGGTCCATAACCAATTATTAATTGTATTTCATTCATCTTGTCATGGCATATTACCTCATTTCATCTTAAATACATGTTTTTATTATTATTATCATTATTTTTTTTTGGTTTATTACAAGTCCAGACTTTCAATTCCAGGTAATTATACAGTATATCCTTTTTTTCCAAGCAATTTTCAGTTATTTGGCTAATGAAGGATCTAAAAAAATGGCTTGGACAAAATGAAGTATTGAATGTCCAGAATCTTGAAAAACGTAAAAATACTCCTGAAAAAACGTAAAAATACGTCTTTGGAATCGAATGGGTTATATCGTGAATTACAAAAGACCCTCGCAAAAGTTTTGTCCATTAAAAACAATAGTGTAGTTTGAGGTGTTTGCACATTGGCCAGTAGATGGCAGCAAATACCACAAAAGCTCACAGTCTGGATTTAAATGGCCCCGCAAATGGAACGCAAAGGAATTCTTGCACCAAAGGAGGATAAAATGCCAAGAAAACACCCGGCGAAGTAAAATCCGGCATGACAATGACTGCAATCCACAATTAAGTCAATCGGAAAAACGTAGTCTTTTCTTTTTTTAAGAAATATTTTTTTTGTGGACTCAAAGTCTGAAGTGTCAGGATAACATCATCATCCTCCTCCTAATCCTTCCGCCGCCGCAGCCGCGAACCGACAGCCGAGCGGGGGAGCCCGGTGATGAAAGCGGGAGAACGTAATTTCACTTCTCCACCTTGCCCGTGGTTATTTAACGTGCCCCCCCCCCCCTCATCGAACCCCCCCGACAATCTTCCGTCGGCTCTTTGATGATAAAGGCTGCAACCTGCTAAGTGTACGCATTAAAATGTATCACTTAGATGAATACATGCCTTTGAACACCAGCCGTTGTCGGCGGCGATGAAAAAGCGCAAGAAAGCGGAAATGAAAAGGGATTATTATTGTTATTATTATTATTATGACGACGAAAGACGTGGAAATTAACTTCCGGATGAACTATCAGACCGCCAAGCTAGCTGGGAAGCAACAAAGTAATAATAAAAAAAAAGGCCAGAAAATAAGGGATAAAAAGCTGAAATATGCATTTTGAGAAAGCAATTATCACAGTGCTATTTTTAGGGGACGTCATTTCAAATATTTTGTTTGCAGGAATATCTTTGATGTATTTCCTCTAGCCAAGTGCTTCTCAATTATTATTTTTTTGCAAAGCCACCCCAAAGAAAGAGACGGTATCCTTTTTAACGTCCACAAAAGACAAAACCTAATTTAAATCAACTTTCAGCGGGTGTTTACTTTTTACAGCGGTTTATACAGGTTACATCTTATTCTGAATCTGAAAAAAAAAAAGATCTTAAAGTGCACCAAAGTGTCTTCAAATAAGAAAAATGCCAATTCTTATTCAGACTAGAAACATTTTAAATCAAATGAATAGTTTGATGATGAATTAAAAAAAAAAAAACGTACGGTAAACATTAACAGCAATAACTCAAATGTTTTTACTTGAAGAAAAATGTATAAAACATGCAGATTTTTTTCTAAATCACCTTAATCATTAAAGTGATTTAGAAAAAAATTCTCTATGGAAATATGTATGAGAAGTTCTTCAAATTTTTGTTTTGATTTAAAACTTTGTATTCACTCAAAGAGTGAGAATAAGACCGTGTCGTCCAACATTTCTGGTAGACGGCAATCACTGTTTTTTTTTTTTTTTTTTTACATTTTGTTCAAAAAATCTTTTTGGTTTTGATGTAAAATTTTGATTAAATCAAAATCGGTTATTTATTCAATTCGTTCTCAACAAAGTAAGCTAACAAACTACTAATCAACAATCTTCTATTTTTTTTCAACAAAGAAGATTGTTGAATGGAAAAAGTGGATGTTTTTCAAATATAGTGTGCCTCCCAGTGGACATTAATGGAAACACAGTAAAATTTGGTTACACGGTATCGCTAATGCTTGCAGAGTTGAGTCAATGAACCATTTCTAGAAATAGTCAAGAATGTTAATGTAGTTATTTATTCATCCATTCGTTCTCAGCAATGTAAGCTAAGAACAATAAATCAACAATATTCTACATTTTTTTTCAATAAAGAAGATTGTGTTGAACGGAAAAAGTGGATGTTTTTCAAATATAGTGTGCCTCCCAGTGGACATTAATGGAAACACAGTAAAATTTGGTTACACGGTATCGCTAATGCTTGCAGAGTTGAGTCAACAAGCCGTTACTGGAAATAGTCAAGAATGTTAATACTTATTTATTAATTCGTTCATACTCAACAAACTACTAATCAACAATATTCCATATTTTTTTTTAAATGAAGAAGATTGTGTTCAACGGAAAAATAAAGAGCTGTCATTTAACCCGGTGAAACCCTGACATCGTAATATTTTTCGCTCATGGTTATCAAACCGTTCAACCAACCTCTCACACGAGCATAGACTCCAGAGATTTTAATACGCCGTTCAAGTCGATTTTCCATAATAAGCCCCTTTTAAACAAGTCATCGCCGATTAAGAACGTGCGCGTGAATTCCCTATCGACTTTTCCCCCGCGTAAATGACAGCGTCGGGAAAGAAAACGCAATCAAACAACAGCCTCGGCCAAACAAAGGGTCGGCACCCGGCTGGGTTTTTATCGGGTCGCCGATTGTCAGCATAAAAACGCCCTAAGCGCTTTCATTGATCGACACGCGGGAACATAATTTCACCGCAATTGGCTTTCTGATTCATGTCCGTTGTGGATTTTATGGCGGCCGGTGATATATTTTGGCCTATGTTCGAACAAGCACGACAGCAGCGGAAATAAAACGGGAAGTGGCGGAAAATACCGGCCTGAGAGAAACGGGGAAATGCCTCCCTTCAAACACAAAAAAAAAAAATAGCCCACGCTACTTTTATTCGTATTTATTCATTTATACGCTCGGGATCGGTGAGGACCAATACGATCGTATCGGGCTGATGCCTGGCCTTATTTTTTGTATCACGCATATTAGTGGTATCGATACTTGGCATCGGTATGGATGACAATTTAAGTGTTGAGTACTCGTACTGCATATATATATATATATATATATATATATATATATATATATATATATATATATATATATATATATATATATATATATATGAATTACGTTTTTAACTAAATAACACAATTTCCCATAATTAATTAAGGTTAATTAATGAAGGTTGTAACAGATATTTACCTGAGTAAAGTCTTTACATTGTCTTAACGTAAAAATCTGTAAAAAAAAAAAGACGATTGCAATGGCTTTCCTTGATCCTTTAATATAATTAATTTTTCCCGCGCAGTAATATTGTTGAACTAAACTACCAAATCTGTTTGGGAAAGTATGCAAATTTTTCCAATGAGCCTCTGAGAAATTTATGATGACAAGGCCCAGATTTGTCTCTCTTTGTGCTGGTGATGTCATAATTGGCAGGTGTTATTTATTCATTTTTTTATA
This sequence comes from Hippichthys cyanospilos, assembly GCF_059441005.1. Classification (NCBI taxonomy): domain Eukaryota; kingdom Metazoa; phylum Chordata; class Actinopteri; order Syngnathiformes; family Syngnathidae; genus Hippichthys; species Hippichthys cyanospilos. The sequence goes on along the minus strand of NC_142383.1, from coordinate 15,534,734 downwards.
AACACTTCAGAAAGTTTTTATTAATCTCCAAATTATAACTTTACTTTTACAGCCGTAATTATATATAAATTGACTGCCCTAATATATATATATATATATATATATATATATATATATATATATATATATATATATATATATATATATAAGTATATATATATATTAGTATATGTATATATGTATGCATGTAGATAATACACATGTATGTATATAATACATTCATGTATACTGTATAAGTGTATATATATTTATATATATAGTATATGTGTCTATTAGGTCCGCACAACGAATCAAATTTTAAAAGCGATCACGAATAATTCAGCTCATCCTCTGCGACATTAACATTTAAAAACAACTTTTTTTGATTACAAGTGAAATCAAGCACTTTATCATGCTACCACTAGGGGGCAATGTTTCCCACAAGTTTGCATGACCAAAGCCTTTTGTCATCCTGACATTATTTACCAGTGTGAAACTGAAGCGTGTAATAAATAGAACCAAACATGACGAATAATCGTGATTTCAATATATATATAAAAACATATGTGTATATATATATATATATATATATGTATCTCACGTAAAGAGTATGGAGAAGGGCATGCGAGGAGAAGACACGGCAACGGAAATGCTAGCAAATAAAAGTAAATAAAAACTCACATGCGTTCCCCAAATCAAGCTTGCCTTTAGCCTCGGCTGACTTCTGATATAAGGAACCTTGAGGAAAAGAGGGAAGGAATGGGCGGGAGGGCGGAGGGGTAGGATGGGGTGGGGTGGGGGTGGGGTGGTTGGAACATGGCGGGAGAGAGGGATGATGAAAATCAAATTTAAGCCAACAGAAAAACAAACGCAACAAATGAGACAGCAACAAAGTCATGAGTAGGAAAAATGACACGGGGGAAGCCATCTTTCTTGATTTGGACCCTCCCTTCCCCGGCATGGAGACCGATGAGGAGAGACCGAGGGGACGCGGCGCTTGGGCCGAGGGAGCCGTGCCGTCCATCCATCAAGCCGGCTTAAAAGCCAAAGCGGGGCGGCGGCGGCGGCGGGACCGAAGCCGGCGGCGGCGTCCGACAAAAACTTCACCGTGTCCCGTTGGATTTGTTTTTTAAATACGTATCCGTTAGAATTCCACTCGCATAAGCATGAAGTCTTTAGCGGCTAGCTTAGCATGTAGCACTCCCCAGTACTTGGAGCCATTTTCGCGCCGATGCAAATGCGATGGCGACGTTGACGAGATTCCGTTGCTCGGTAAATTCTTCACGTATATCAGAACCGTCAATTTGCGTTCCGAAGACATTAATGGCCCTTCAAATTAAGCAATGAGATCCACATATCTACACTTTATTGGTCAAAATGTCTCAAGTTTTCAAGTACAGTTCTTTTTGTTAAGTTTCTTAAGTTCGTGATTTTTTTTTCATCTCTACTGTAACCCCTAAATTAGGACGTTTTTTGTTTCATATTTTTCTGAGGGCAGATATTTATTTATAATTATTTCTTTTTGAGAGCGGGTCTGACACTTTATGTTGATTATTTTTGCGGATGAATATTAGTTAATAATTAAGTTTAAGATTAATTTTTGTAATCCCAAAAGAGGACATTTTATTTCATTTTATATATATATATATATATATCATAAACACACACACACACACACACACAGACATATATATATATATATATATATATATATATATATATATATATATATATATATATATATACAATGTTCCATGTGGTGCAGAAAATACGGTAATCGCTGAAATAATCGTAACAAAAATCAATTCTAAAATATTGAATCGTGACAGCCTGAGTCATTTCAAAACAAAATTACAGACATGCCGATGCTCTCGATGTAGTAAACAAGTGTATCTAAACAGTATTTTTTTTTCGGAGTGACTTTTTTCATACGATTTTTATGACTATAACTCACGCGCAAATTCAGCTAGCCGACGGAAGCCCCGAACGTAACCCGTTCGTATGTAAAAAAAAAATGAAACCAGGGTAGATGAGTGAGCGTCCATTTTCCGGTTTTTGAAGCATTTGACCTTGCTAGTGTTCGCTCTCTGAGTCAATGTCAAGAAAATGTCACGTCGGAGGAAAAAAAAAAAAAAAAAAAGGCGCTGTGGAAAACAACATGGGGACGGATGAGGGCGGACAACAGCAAGATGGATGTGAGACGGGCTGACTCGCTGACCTGTGAAAGCTGCTGCGGGGATGGAGTCTTCGTCTGGATTTATGTAGCGTGTTTTAAGTGGCGCTGCTTTATATTTTCGACAAGAAGGCATCTTAGTAAATTACAACGTAGTGGGATATATGTCATTTTAGTGGTTTCGTTTAAAAAAAAAAAAAGTTTCTGAAACGGTGCCCGAAGCAAAGTTTGGAGGGAATTAAAAGCAGTTCAAAAAAAGCCATCAATGTTAGCAAAAAAACAAAAACAAAAAAAACCACTTATGCTAAAATCCAAAAAAGAAAGCCTACTAGAACAGCTTGAATGTAATATATGGTGAATTAGAAGTCCGATATTGATACTGGTCCAATATCAGCCTAAAAAGAAGATTTAAAGTCGAATCTAAACCCTCCGATATTAATTACTCTCCATATATTACCATATATGGGTACAGGCCAGAAGAACAAGTTTTTACAGAGGAACGAGAAAAGGATGAAAAAGCAATTTACTCTTTTCTATGAAATTAACTCTTTTGAAGCGTGAAATAAAAGAATATATCGGAATACCACGACGTGAAAGATAGTTTTGCGTTTTACCCAAAATGAAGGTTCCTGGAGGTATGGAAAAAAAAAAAAAGTATCAACATTTCGACCTCAGGTTTTTGTGCGTCGATTAAAAAACGAACGAAAATCAAAAATTTCACCAAGCATTCACATGTACCGTATCAATGTATAAGCACGATAGTCGGTTTGAATACTTTTAAAATAATTTTAGCACCGGAATCAATTCAATAATTTAGTCATTAAATACCCCGTTTTTTTTATTCAATCGCCATGTTTACAGCTTCCTTTAGCCCCGCCCCCAAGAAACAAAATAAAAAGTATACAGTACAAGTAAAATTTAACGTCTGACCTATAAAACAAAACAAAAAAAATGTTTCGGATTGCCCAAGTGCTTGTCAATAATATTTTGCTAAACCGCCCCTAGGAATGAGAAATTTTCTTGCCCCGCCCCCAACACACACAAAACTCATTGCGCTGAACACAAATACGATTATTATCTATAAACTTTGTATAACTACACCAAAACCGGTTTGAATACTTTTAAAATAATTTTAGCACCGGAATCAATTCAATACTTTAGTCATTAAATACCCTTTTTTTTAAAAAATTCAATCGCCATGTTTACAACTTCCTTTAGCCCCGCCCCCAAGAAACAAAATAAAAAGTATACAGTACAAGTAGAATTTAACGTCTGACCTATAAAACAAAACAAAAAAAATCTATAAATTTTGTATAAGTACACCAAAACCTGTCTCCTTTTTAAAACGAACAAAAAAAACAATATAAATCAACTTTCGACATCTGTGAATTATTTTTTACAGCGTTTAAACGGGTTCCACTCCTGGCGTCGCCTCGTGCCGCCAAACTACAGAAAAGGCCCAAAAAAAAAACCAAAAAAAAAGTGATACAAACGATCGCGGGTTTTAAAAGAGAAGCGGCCGCATTTCAGCGCGCCGAAAATCCAGCTTTAAAAGCTTTACTCCATTAAATCTGGGCATCCTCGGAGACTGCGCCTTAGCGCGTTCTTGATCAAATTCTCCGGCGCGTTTTAGCTAGAAATTGCCACAAAAGCCTTGAAATGAGATCCAGAGACAGAAAATAGGATCAGAAGCATTTACGGGCGTCCGAAAGCTCGGGGCGCGCATCGGAGGTGAGTTCCCATTGCGCGCGGCCACTCGCGCTGCCTTAATGCGAGCTTTGGCGTAATGGCTCCTTCTATTCCGTGTGAGTGGGAAAGGTCGTTAGCGTTGACATAAGTGGCTTCGTTCGCCCTCTTAGCTTGAAAAGTCCAAATGATGCCGCGTCTATTTTTACGCGCCACCGAGGAGAAATCCTCAGCCCGAGGACCCGAGTAAACGGACGAAGGTTTTTAACGACAATCGTGGCGATACAAGCGCCGCGGTAACAGCCGAAATGAAAATACAATAGCGGAGCAAAACTGAAAGGAAAAAAAAAAAAAAAGTGCTTTGATATTCAATTCAATTGTATTGCAAGTAAAAGTTAAGAAAAAGGTGTGTAAAAGAAAATCTAATTCAACATTTGTAAGATTATATTTACATATGCTGGCAATTAAAAGTTAAATAACACTGAACTGCACTTAGCAAATGGCCCGCATAGAATTCAAAGAAAAAGATTTAATTGCACAAAAACTGGTTACAAAAAAATATTATATATATATATATATATATATATATATATATATATATATATATATATATATATATATATATATATATATATTTAAAAAAATATTTAAATATTTAAATATTTTTGAATACACCATAAAAAATATAAATATATTTAAAATTAAAATAACACTGAACTGTCCTTAGTATAAGTGTTTAAATCAAAAAGTGTATTAAAATATTGAAAAACATTAAATTCAATTGTGCTGTACATAACATTATTTTTTTTAAATGTACTGTATTAAAAATGTACCATAAAAATATATATAATAAAAATAAAATATAATATAATAAATAATAAATAAATTTTATATATATATATATATATATATATATATATATATATATTATAAATTTAATAATGACTCTAATGACTTATATCAGCACAACTTTCATGTTGAAGATAAAGAACTGGAAGTGAATTTCCACTGGAAGTTGGATAAGCTTACTCCAATAAAGTATTGTTGTAGTAGTGGGTAAAAATACACTCCCGATTTTGAAAAAAAACAAAAAAACTGAGTGAATAGCAAAAAGGAATCCACTAAACTCCGTCAAAGTGACGTTTATATCATTTATCCAATCACAATTAGAGGAAGTACAACAATTCCCGTACAATCTCATAGAATACCGTACGAGCGTAAAAAACGCCAAAAGGTGTGCTTTAACGCCCGAACGCAAACAAGTGTAAAATCAGCCGAGAATCGGCAGCACTTTTGGCGAGCGTTTCAAGCGTTTGGCTTTTGTTCAAATAAAACCAGAAAATCTCTAAACAACCCGTCGCCTCAGGAAACACTTCAGAGCGCATCGCAACAAACCGTCTTTTTTTTTTCCCTCTCGCACAAACACCCACCCAACAAAACAAAAGCGATACCGAGAAAAAAAAAAAAACAACGGCATTTTTGAAAAGGCTTTCAACTCCCGCAGCTGTTTGTGAACTTTGAAATGATTGCCAAAGCGACGGGGAGCCATTACCAGCAATAATTGCTCCCTTTCACACACACGGAACCGCCAGGTCAAAGCGGTACCGCGCCGCGGCCTCGGGTTTCCGTCGGGATATTTTCAAAACGAAAGGTAGCAATCAGAGTGGACGGGTTCTTGTGCGATTGCCATATAATCGCCATTGTAAACAACAACAACAAAAAACTCCTATACAGTAATTGCAGAGTGTAATCACCCCTTTTTTAAACATACCGTATACTTAAAATTTTGGTGTATTATACAGCGCCGCTATGACACTAATTAGCAGTGATGAAAACTGCCACTGGTACAAGGAAGACCGGAATCCGAGCACACTGTCAGAACCGAATGAGGAGGTCCTGTTTTCACCCGGTGAAACAAACGAGTGACGGGAATGGTAAATGGTAAATGGACGGTCACTTATATAGCGCTTTTCTACCTAGCGACGGGAAATATCGTCACGGCTAGACGGCAAATCGAGAATTGTAACTGAAGAAAGAACGATTATTTTTGATTTCTGGGAAAAATTGTGGAGTTAGAACTCTAGGTATGAAAGTAAGAAGAAAGGGTAAGAAGGTAAGAAGAAAATTCAATTTTGGACAGTGGAATCATTAGCAAATTTGAAAACGATTGACGAAAAAACGGTTAGGCCTATAATCGGGGATTTTAGCTGAAGGAAAAAAAAAATACCGTTTTTGGTGTTTGGAACAACTGTAATGTTTAAACTCTAGGTATGAAGGTAAGAAGGTAAGAAGAAAATTCAGTTTTGGACCATGGAATCATTAGCAAATTTGAAAACGATTGACGATATAAACGGTTAGCGCCGGTTAGGCCTAAAATCGTGGATTTTAGCTGAAGGAAAAAAAAATACCGTTTTTGGTCTTTGGAGCAACTGTAATGTTTAAAGACCACAGTGTTTGCTTCAAGAAAAAATGACGTTTCACGTCAACTCAGGGACTGCAATTGAAGAAAATTTCGATGGAAGAATTCGCAAGTTTGAAGACGATTGACGAAAAAAGTGATCATAACTCATCACTGGTTAAACCTCAAATAGATGATTGGAACAGACAATTTTTGGTATTTGGAACAACTCTAAAAATTGAAAACGATTGACGAAAAAATGGTTAGCGCCGGTGAGACCTACATTTGTATAGCCAAAGAACACAAGATCCTGCTTACCTTTGAAAAATAGTCGAGAAAAGGCGAAATTCGTAAAACTATATTCTACTATTAATTACTCAAGAACGGAAGAACGTGGACACAAATTTTAGGTAGATATCAAATATTTCTTTTAGTGGGTCCTACGTTTGTATAGCCAAAGAACACAAGATCCTGCATAGCTTCAAAAAACAGTCAAAAATCGTACAAAAAGGCCGGTACAGAAAGTTTTCTTTCGAAAAAATAGCTAGCGTTAAATTGTTAGTTCACATTTTTTTGATGGAAAAAAATTCCGTTTTAAGATGATTGAGAAAAAAACGTAATTTCTCGGTAATTCAAAATCCAGCGATGGAATCTGCGAGACGAGCAGCAGAAGCTGGAGCAAGTTCGTTAGCGTTTGTGCGGGAAACGGAAACGCGAGCGATTTAGGCGAGGGATGGCGACGAGCGAACGAGCCCACGCCGACACGGTGGCCCGAGATACTCACTCTGCATGCAAAGGCCGTCCGTGCAGTTCTTGGACTGCAGCACCAGGCCCTCGCAGTCCTTGCCACCGTTTTTGGGTGCCGGCGCGCCGCATTCCCGCCTCCTCCAATGGGTGCACTCGGTCCCACAGGTGGACCACTTAGTCCACTCTGTCCACAGGCCATCCACTACCACACAACAGACAGGCGACACGCATGAGGCGACAGGTGCTCCACGCCGGACTGACGATGGGGTGAATGACGCCGACGTGAAAATGCAGTATGACAAAGGGGTGCGAAATTCGGAGAATTTTCAAAGTTGGGAAAAATTTCCATGGTGAGTGACAGAAAAATGAACGGAATGACAAAAAAAAATGTAATTTTTATAGTATTTTACCAAAAGATGGCACAATCGTGGTAAGGTGAAGTGGTCGTGACATGTTATCACCAGCTGGGTGAAATTTCAGCTCCCTATACGTTTTTTTTTTTTTTTAATTTATTCTTTTGATGTGAAATGGCTTTGGCTTAAAGCAGTGGTTCTCAAATTGGGGTACGGGTATCCCTGGGGGTATTTCAAGGCATTCCAGGGGGTAGTCGAGATATTAAATAAAACAAACATGCAAAAATCCTTACTGAAGTAATTAAATCAAATATTAAGTTCATAAAACAAACGTTATGTTCGGTAGGTCGTTCAAATTCATTCTTGTAAAAACACAGACATTTTATGTTTAATACTTCTCTGTGAACAAATATTTATTTATAATCATTTCTTTTTGAGAAATGGGGACAATAATTATTATTTTTTGGTTCATAAGAAGACACTTTGTGTTGATTATTTATTTGAGGACGAACGGAAATGAAGTTGGACAAATACTGTGGTATTTAATAATATATATGTGATAAAACACAATGGTTAAACGAGATAATAACCACAGGTCGCTATTGTTTGCTCATTTTTGGCCGATATCAAACGAAGCGAAATTTTCACGTAAGGGTATCGTCGTTTTATTTTCAAACAAAAACAAAAGCAAGTTCCCAAGGTCAGCAGCATTTCTTATGAAGCTAAATTAAACGTTAACACATTATCCATGCTAACTTTGTCGGCCAATCTGTGAAATTTTAGGTTAGCATTAAGCTAGCAGACTTTCACGTGACTTTCGCACGGTTAAATTATCAATTCCGATTTCCATTTGCTGTTGTTTTACAGTCAACTTCATTTACTTCGCTTGCCATGAAATTTCACTAGAAACTTTCAGCATTCCGCCATCTTGCAACCCGCGTTGCATGGAACGAATTTCCCGCGTTGGGCGCAAGCCTTACCTGGACAGAGGGGATTACACGGCAACTTCTGGATGCCTTGCCCCTCGCAGATGGCGCCCCCGTTGAGCGGCGCCGGGTTGGTGCAGCTGCGCGTGCGCTTCTGGTAGCCCCGCCCACAGCGGCTGTTGCACACTGACCATTCCGTCCAGGTTGACCAGCCACCGTTGACTGCAGGTGGGGGAGACATGCAATTAGCTTGATAAAGTAATGGATTATTTTTACCCTTGTGGCAAAATGTTACAAATTATGGAGATTCTTTTCATTTTTATTGTAATATCATAAAAGAATCAATGGGGAAATAAACACCAGGGAGCTGAAATTTCCAGCAGATGATTAAAACATGTCAAATTTCAAAATGCAACCATTTTGACATTTCTATTTCATTGCAGCTGGACGTGAAGAATTTTGTGTATGCAAATGACCATTGTCCAAGTTTTGGACCATATATAATCATTATGATTACAATTTTTGAGATGCATTTTATAACTTATTTTCACATTGATTTTCCTGTGATTCTTGCAACGTTCCGTTGAGCGGTGGTCAAACTATGTCAGGAAACAGAAAATTCTTTGTTGACTTGTGTTTCACCTCAAGGCAGTAGGTGGCGGTAGAGAGCAGTTTAAGTGTCATCACAGATTTGCTACTGTATTGCTCACCGCCAATCACCACTACAAAATGCAACGGGCGTGATACTCTTGTGTTGGTGCGGTATTCTAACAATCCAAGTGTTTCGGTGTTATATAAAAAAAATTCCCGGTGCTGCTGTTTTTTCCAAACGTGCAGCCATGTTCAGTCTGTGTTGAAGGCATTTTGTTGTCTAAGAAAAAGCATTTTTTGTTTTTATTTTTTAATTAAAAGTATCATTTTTCTGCGTCAGTATTTAGTGATGCAACCTGTGCCTTATAATCTGGTGTGGCCAATACATGACAAAAAATAGATTTTCTGTTATACTTTTATGATTGCGCCTTATAGTCTGAAAATGCATACTTTTTTAATTACACAGTAATTTTTCCTATATTATACCTAAATACCGAAGTAATTTATTACTTTTACTTGTATTATTGCGTTTTATAATTCAGTGCGCCTTATAGTCTGAAAATGCATACTTTTTTATTTAAGTACATAGTATTTTTTTATTACATTACAGCTAAATACCGAAGTAATTTATTACTTTAGTACTCATTTAATTTAATAATAATTATAATATATAATTACATTATAAATAATAATAATAATAATAATAATAATAAATTACTTTAGCCAAACACATGATTAAAAAAATGAAAAAAAAGAGAAAAAAAAGGTACTTGGGATCGAGTAAATAAAATAAATATGTCATTGGGATTGACTGAGTATAAATAAGATTTGCATGGGTTTCTGTATCAAGTCAAGCACAACTATATTCCGTAAATAGATACGAATGTGTCAAGGCAGTGAACAACTTTTGTTTTGTTTTTTTTGACCGCCCCCCCGACTCTCAGGCCATCATTTTGTCACGCAGCCAGACAGCGCGCGACGGTCAGATAGCAGCCAGTTTCCAGTCACCGATTCCTCTTAATGCTTCTTTTTCCTCTCTCATCCGTCTTAGTCAACCGCCAAAAGGCAAAGCGGAGCGACAACACACCGCGCCGCTGTGGCTGCCGACCAACCGCTGACATTTTACATCAAGGCTCCGAAACCTTGACTTCCACATCGAGCGTCGGCCCGGAAAAAGAAAACATTTGGATGGATGATTTTATTTCTATTTTTGCAATTTTATTTTTGATTTTTTTGGAGACATTGATTGAGATGATGATTTTTTGAGGCTGACATTTGGCAGAATAAATCCGATTAATCGGATTAATATTTTAAAAAAAAAACGTTTTTTAACACACATTGGGTTTTTTGTCTGTAAATAAAAACAAATGTGTGAAAAACTAAAGGACAAAAAAAAAATACAATAACACAAATTTGGCAAAATGAAGCCGATTAATAGGATTTTTTTTTTAATTCATTAGTTTTTTTATTGTGAAAAACTAAATTAAAGGAAAAAAGGAAAAAAATACTGTGATTAAAGAAAAAAAAGAATAAAAATACTATAAAATAAATTTGATTAAAGAAAAAAAAGAATAAAAATACTATAAAATACATTTGATTAAAGTCTACTTAAGGGAGTAGTCCATTTATGTATCATTTTTCAGCAGTATAAAAAAAACTCGATTAATTGGATAACTAAGCTATTTTTCACGTACAATTATTAAACATTAAAAACACTGCCACTCGCTGTTGACTGAAAAACACATCACATTTACAAGTCACATTCGAGATTTTTAGAAAACGAGGGAAAAACAACATTTTTAGAAGACATAGATTTTTAACGAAAAAAAAGTTTTGGATATAACTACCATAAAATGAATTATTTTTAAATCCATTCAAGGAGTAGTCTTTAAGATCTGATTTACTGCCCCATTTTATCGGTTATACTCGCTACTTTTCATTTAAAAACATGGAATTATTCGTTTTACTACCATAATACTCATTTGTAGTCACTATTACTCAACAGCACATTTTTTTTTTGACATACTGTGACATTAGTACAAAGTTCGCTTTAAGTCTTCCTGTCTTCGCAGCATTTTCACACAGATCACAATTAAGCGTACGCGCGTACCGCCGTCCCGTTTGGAAGACGCGCAGTCGTTGTGACAATTACAGTACTTTAGCTATCAACGATAAGCTGACATTAAAAAAAAAAAGCTTTCCCCGCGTCGCTGACAGGGAATCCTTGCCGAAACGTCGGCAGTAAAACATGGCTCCAATTCACAGTGTGTGTCCTCGCATTCTTCTTGCACCGGCGGCAAAAACTCGTTTGGCGCGTTGCCTTTTTCGAAGATTGTAAAAAATACGTCGTAAGCGACAAAACTCAACTTAAATTTTGACATCACTATACACACACATGTATATATATATATATATATATATATATATATATATATATATATATATATACACACACATATATATTTATTTTTATATATATGTATCCATTTTTTTAATCATGTGTTTGGCTAAAGTAATTATTATTATAATTATATATATTATAATTTATATAATAATAATAATAATAATTTATATTATAATTACATATTAGAATTATTATTAAATTAAATGAGTAGTAAAGTAATAAATTACTTTGGTATTTAGGTATAATATAGGAAAAATTACTGTGGAATTAAAAAAGTATGCATTTTCAGACTATAAGGCGCAATCATAAAAATATAACAGAAAATCTATTTTATGTCATGTATTGGCCACCGCAGATTATAAGGCACAGGTTGCATCACTAAATACTGACGCAGAAAAATGATCATTTTAGTTAAAAAAATAAAAACAAGAAAATACTTTTTCTTAGGCAACAAAATGCCTTTAACACAGACTGAACATGGCTGCACGTTAGCATGTTGTATTCGTACAATGTGCATGCGTCATAAAAGATGCGACATTTATCTAGTTTTACTACAACTAAAATTATGAAATAAATCTCATTTTAATTTATCGTACATAGACAAAAATACAACGAAACAATAACGTTACATTTTTGGCAGGACTCCAATACGAACAGGTCATGCTTGCAAAATAAGATCCGGGCGATTTATTTAGGGTTCCTGCAACTTGATTGCGTAATCACTTTGCGATAAAGAAATAGAAAAATTGCGTCTCACCGTAGACGATGACGGTGGCAGTGGTGCTGCGACGCTTGGCCACGATGTTCTTGGCCACGCAGGTGTAGTTGGCCGTGTCGGAAAGGCGCGCCTGCTTGATGATCAGATTATGGTCGATGGTGATGTAGAAGTTCCTGTCGTCGGCGGGGTCGATCACTTCCTCGTTCTTCAGCCACTCCACCTACCACCCACAAGGAAAAACGGTCACGGAATTATTTCTTTGTGACTAATGGATTCGTCTGTTGCTAATTGTCGATCAATTGAAAAAAATGGGTTTTCAAAATTTTCATTTAATGTCTATCCCTTTTTAAAGATTTTTTTTTCAAAATAGCGCAAGAAATGCACAAACTTATTTTTTTTTAGTGCTTGTTTCGTACGTAAATGTCAGCAAATCGGCAAATATGTCGATCCCTGTTTTCCAAAGCAAAAATAAGACCCGAAAAATCTGACATTTTTCGTTGAGAAGCTGAACTACGGAACAGTTTTAGGTGTCTAAACGATTAATCGATTATCAAGAATATTCATCGTTTAAATTGCTTCGCATTTGTTTATTATCGTTGGGTCTCTACTGTAATCATTAGCAAAAATGTTTTATATATATATATAATGTTCTGTGTCCACTACAGTATAGTGATTCATTCTTTTTGGTCTGTATCTTCTCTCTCACGCTACTAAGTCCTAGTGTCCTCAAGTGAGGACATCTTCCAACAATCTCATGTATTTGAGTGGGATACAGTTCACTGCTGTCTTTCTGAGACAAAATGGACACAATAGCGGACACAAATGAACAGGTTTGGAAAGATATTGACGCGTTTTACCTAATAATAATAAAAAACACATAACAACAATAAATAAATAAGATTCCCTTTTCAAAAGACAATGAATGGGTCCGAGCTAGCTAAACTGGCAAATATGCAAGTATTTCTTTGGACTCGGGTCTGTTGGCATTCTCCGACGCGAGCAAGATAAAGATTCTTGTTATTCCACTCTCAAGGACAACATTTCAGCTTATGTGTCTCTTATAAGAGCCCGCCAGTGAATCGGAGAAGCTTTTTAACCTTTTCTCAGCAGTTCATTTCTCTAAATGATGGCGATATTGAACTCCTGCAGCAGAAACGCGGTCCGCTAGGGATCTTTGTTTGGCTTTAAATCACAAGAATACCCTTTTCTTTGGTGGATGATTTTCCAAAAGAAGCCCGCAGACACTTTGATTCCAAATATGTCCTCATCTTCAAAGAGCGCAGTCTAGCCATGAGGGGGCCCGCCACGCCGACTTCCTGCTCATTGTCGCGTCCCGCCACGGCAGGGAGCCCCGCGTCCCCAAACTAACGTTTTTTTTTTCTGCTAGATAAGACGAGCGGGGCAGGTCGAGATAAGCAGGATGTTTGGGGGGGAAAAAAAAACATGAAGAACCGAAAGGAGAGGGCTGGCAAATTTCTGCAGAGGTACAACAGTGTGGCTATTGTCGAAGGAAAAAAAAGAAGAAAAAAAAAAAGGAGGCATTGTTCGAGGCCTCTCAAAGGAGATTAAGTGATTGTGACACAAAGTTGGTTGTAAGTCAGCGGCGGAAAAACATCCCGAGTGGCTTCCACGGACTTCTGTATTCGCATGAAAATAGACGCTGGATTTCAAATGATGTTTTGGTACACAGGCAGCTCGTAAAACACAATTTCCCTTGTGACAAACTTTGAGAATGTATAAATACATAACTATTTTCTTTTATGGGTTTTTTTTTTGTAATTATGAATATGGCTAGAGGAAAAAAGTCGACCAGGTTGGGGTAGTCTAATTTAAAAATAGTTTTGGTACACAGGCAGCTTGTAAAACACAGTTCTCCTTGTGACAAACTTTGAGAATGTATAAATACATAACTATTTTCTTTAATGTTTTTTTTCTTTTGTAATTATGAATATGGCTAGAGGGAAAAAGTCGACCAGGTTGGGTAAGTCTACTTTAAAAATAGTTTTGGTACACAGGCAGCTCGTAAAACACAGTTTCCCTTGTGACAAACTTTGAGAATGTATAAATACATAACTATTTTCTTTTATGGTTTTTTTTTTGTAGTTATGAATATGGCTAGAGGAAAAAAGTCGACCAGGTTGGGTAAGTCTACTTTAAAAATAGTTTTGGTACACAGGCAGCTCGTAAAACACAATTTCCCTTGTGACAAACTTTGAGAATGTATTAATACATAACTATTTTCTTTTATGTTTTTTTTTTTCTAATTATGAATATGGCTTGAGGAAAAAAGTCGACCAGGTTGGGTAAGTCAACTTTAAAAATCGTTTTGGTACACAGGCAGCTCGTAAAACACAATTTCCCTTGTGACAAACTTTGAGAATGTATAAATACATAATTATTTTCTTTTATGGGTTTTTTTGTAATTATGAATATGGCTAGAGGAAAAAAGTCGACCAGGTTGGGTAAGTCTACTTTAAAAATAGGTCGACAATAATTTCCACTTTGAAGGTTTTGCATCAACCATGTTTTTGCCTTCACGGACCTTTTTTGCAAAGGGAGACAAACTCCCTCCAAAAACGGGGTATCAAAAGTTTGGGATCATTTCATGGTTTGATATGGTCCAAAATTTGGACAATGATTATTTTTGTACGTGCAATATTGCAGGTCCAGCTGCAATCACATAGAAATGTCAGAATCGATGTATTTTGAAATTTTATGTTTTAATCATCTAGTGGAAATTTCAGCTCTCTAGTGTTTTTTTCATTCTTTTATCATATCATAAAAAAAAAACAACAAATCAAAGGAATTTCCATAATTTGTAAACTGCTTTTGAACCAAAATCTGACATCTGTCTCCAGCCTATTTGGGCCAGTTGCATGCAGCTAACCACTAATGTTAGCATGTAGCGCCGCTCACCGCTGCTAGCAAAGCTAGCCGCTAAGATTGGAGCCGCCGCTAATCGTCGGCAACGGGCGGCGTATATTAAAACGTCAAAATAATCTTTTTAAACATCGGCAAAGTCAGCTGTTGGGATATATTTCAAAATAAAAGCATATATAAGCATCAAGTGTTTTTCGTTTTTTTAAATGAACATTTTTTTTATTTTATGTATGACTGAATACATACTGGCAGGGATAATAAAAAGCTTGAAGCTTCTCACGGCACCGTTGAACAGATATTACACGGAATCGGGAAGCGGGACCTGGAGTGCAAATTCATCCTAAGAAATCCCATTAAATTGCCACAGATTCATCCATTTTTAGTCTGAGTGCCTCATTGTGCAGCCCGAACAAAGTGCGATTACTAACAATAACATCATGATTGCCATTTTGGGCCGCCGACGGAACAAACGAAAGATGAGGAGGAGCCGCGTTTTCCCGGACTGACAGCCCGCGCGCAGAGAAAAAAAGCTTCTCGTCCAATTTTTCTTTCGCAGCAATCACAGCGACGGCCTCTGCACACCCGACGCGTTCGCATGTCAAGAGCACTTTGATACGGGGCGAGTAATTAAAAATTGAACAAAAGAGCTTTTCGGCGTCGGTGCTGTTGGGGAGGGACGGACGATAGAACGGCGAGAAAACGTGAGCAATGGTGCG
This sequence comes from Hippichthys cyanospilos, assembly GCF_059441005.1. Lineage (NCBI taxonomy): Eukaryota > Metazoa > Chordata > Actinopteri > Syngnathiformes > Syngnathidae > Hippichthys > Hippichthys cyanospilos. The sequence continues at coordinate 15,519,163 of NC_142383.1, read as the reverse complement.
GTTTTTCCCCCTCGCCCGACTATAATTAGGCCTCATTAATAAAACCGGAGATGAGAAGGTAAGCCCGACTCGACATGGCGTTCCTCCGCGAATCTTGCGACTTTTTTTCACCCCCACGCATCCCTCATTACCTCCTGATTGGCAGTGGAACTTCCGCAAGAGGTAATTGGCACCATTTTTTGCCATTAACCGGGAGAAAAAAAAAAAAAAAAAGGCCACATGTCGGAAAGTCGCAGAAGCGGCGAGTCAAACGCAGAGTTTCAGAAGTAGGAAAAAAAAAAAAAACTTATAACGCGGTGGACTTTAAGGCAGAAAAAAAAAAAGGAAAGCAGCTGTAAAAAGAAGAAGAAGAAGATGACTCATATTCAATGAGAATCAGCCCTTATATAGCAAGTAGAAAGACGTGAAGAAAGCGCTGGAGAAAACGCATCCGGTAGAAGGTCAGCCGTGACGACGCCAGATCAAGGCTGAAAAAAGAAAACTTTGCTCTACCGTACAGCAATCGGAATAATAAAAAGTACTTTGACCGCTTCGATGCATACAGTATGTTTCGTAACGTCCCGTTACGAAAAAAATCAGGTGACGAAACGCCTCTTTGGAAAAATATTGCCTCTTGTTACGAGGGAAATTTTGTACAAATAAAACGACCTAAAAAAAGCGGTCGACATGCAGCACCGATACACCAGCGCCATCTCAAGGCAAACGAATGAACTGCAATCATATTATTTACCGTTACAATTAATGATATCTCCTTAACACAATACCAACTTTTGTAAGTTTTACGATATATGTTGCGAAGGAACATTAAGGATACAAACAACGATAAATGTTGGTAAACTTACTCAAAATAATCCAAAATTAAATATTATTCCTCATGTGGACTGGTAAGTGATGCCTAGATCACTGGAAATGTAAAATAAAAATGTACAAATAAAACGACCGAAACAAAGCGGTCAACATGCACCACCGATACACCAGCGCCATCTCAAGGCAAACAAATGAACTGCATTCATATTATCAGCTACAATTATTGATATTTACTTAACACAATACAAAATTACATGTGTATATGTTACTCAGGAAAATTAAGGATACAAACGATGATAAATGTTGGTAAAATTACTCAAAATTATCCAAAAATAAATATTAATCCTCATGTGGACTTGTAAGTGATGCCTAGATCATCTGAAATGTAAAAAAAAAAAAAAAACGTACAAATAAAACGACCTAATCAAAGTCGACGTGCAGGACCAATAAACCAGTGCCATCTCAAGGCAAACAAATGAACTGCAATCATATTATCAACCTCTAAAATTAATAGGATTTATTTCATGAGTTTTTTGGGGGGCTGAGAACGGATTAAGCCATTTAACAACGAAAAAGTGCCTCTACTTCAGAAAAATTCACTAGAGTACAGCAATCAGGATAATAAAAAGTAGTAGTAGTCGTAGTATTACCTACACTGATCCATGTAGCATGTTCCATTGCAAAATATTACAATACAGTTGTACTTCTACTCATGAAAATTTTGTAACAAAAAAATTTCAGGTTACAAAACGCCTACGGAAAAATATTGTCTCACGTTACAAAGGAACATTCATTATTATTTTGTTGTAAGGTTTTCCCTCTTAGGAAACATATATATATATATATATATATATATATATATATATATATATATATATATATATATAAATGTATGTATTTTCTTAAATTTAATTTTGGGAGGGTTTAAAAATGGATTTTTCCAGAGAATTTTCTCGAAAACCTTTAATCTTGTTGGGTATTTTTGTATCATTCGAAGCAAAACACAATGAGGGTGTACATGTTTAGAATTATTACATAATAAGTCCCAAAATGAACATGAGCACCAGTAGCAGGGGCGTGTAGCACAGTACCAGTAGCAATGCGCCGTTCTGCTGTTATAAAGCGCTAAATTGAGTCGGGGTTACTATGGCAACAGAAAAACATTTGTTTTGAAGTGTAAATCATTGCTTTAAATGTCAAGTTAACTTCAGTAAGTTTTTTTTATTTTTGTTAGTAGAACAATCTTTTTGGGTGAATGTAACAATTTAGTTGTCTGCTATTTTTTTTTTTTTTAATTGCGGGGGCTCATGTGGCACAGACCACGGCGTGGAATGTTGCATCCGTACACATCTCTAATTAGCCCAACGCAGTACAAGGAAGACATTGTACAATCGGCTCGCTTGTTAAAAGCCCGGGCAAGACGAAGCCTTTCATTACTCATCAGTGTCGTGTCAGAAATAGAACAGAGGGGTGGCGGGGGGGCGGCGGGGGGGCGCAGCTTGTCGTTATGAGCTCGCGCAGTATATATATGCCCCGAGGCGCCTTAAATGACACACCTGGAACGTGTTGAGAAAAAAAAAAAAAAAAAGTCACCGGCTAATTATTCAATCGTTCACGGCGAGGTAACGGGACCATATGTGGCTCATCTGCCCGTGTGACAAGTATGGAAATGTCAAGCTGTGAAAATATTCACAACACGGAAGGAGAGATGGCAAAATACTTGCTTTGTTCTACAGTGTCTTTTTGACGCTTTGAAAGGGGGTTTTCCCATGAGGCTTTGATTTTCAATCATCTGTTTTTTTTCACCTTGTGATTTGAATTCCTGGTGTCAGGGAACTATGTTGATCATATACACACGCACACACACATATATATATATATATATATATATATATATATATATATATAGTCTAAATGGCAGGTGAATTAGAATGACGTAAATAATCATAAAGTACAAAAGTAATACTAGGTAGTACTTAAAGCACCCAACTTCTGAAGTAAACAATTATTTTAAGAATTCTGTAAATAGTGAAGGATGAAGTAGAAAAGTAATTGATTAATTTAGGCAATGGAGTACGGATGAAATACTTTAGGTAGTAGGAGTACTAAAGTACCTGATTACTTTAGGCACTAAAGGACTAGAGTAATATTGGACTGAAGTAGTATTTTAGGTGATAAGTATTAAAGTAACCAATTACTTTAGGTCTGGTGGACTAGAAAGAAATTGAGTAAATAAGGAATTAAGTAGTAATCATTATTTTAGGTACTAAGTATAATGAGGTAATTAATTACTTGAAGTACTAAAGTACCAAAGTAATCAATTACTTTGTGTAAAACATATTAAAGTAATCAATTACTTATTGGGTACTTAAGTACTATTCGACTACTTTGGGTACTAAGGTACGATAGTAAGTAATTGGAAAAAGTAAATAATTACTTTAGTTACTTTTAATTACTTTAATTTAGCAGGAAAAAAAAACAAAAGTAAAAATATGACTACCTGACATTGAATGTCTTGACTCTTAAAGAAAACGTAAAAATACGTCTTTGGAGTTGAATGAGTTAATGATTCCCAGTAAGTTCTACCTAACAATGTATAGCTAAATTAAATTAGCCAACATTGATATGTTAGTTTGTCTCATTTTTTGAGATTTGTACAATCGGTGCCAATGTTTATTATGGGTGCATGGCACTTTTATTAAAAACAAAACAAAAACAAAAAAATAGTGGGGATTTGCTTGAAGAGTCACATTAAAGCGTGAATGTCAAGCGAGGATATAAATAAGCACACCGACTCGCAAATTTAAAAACACCCTCCGACACATTTTGGGGGTGATTAGGAAAGTGTTTGGCTTAAAAAAAAAAAAGAGAATTCGCTCATTAAAATCTCATTTCCATGTTAAATTAAAAGAAAAAAAAAAAAAAAGCAACCACCTGGCACAAAAGCAATTCACCTTCCCAACAGTTCCAGATTGCCGGGAGAAACAGAAGCATTTTTCACTGCTTTATTTGGAAATGTAAACAAAGAAATGCTTGCTTTTCACCGTGTTGTTTTCTCTTTTTGTTCAAAACGCGATCGGAAAGGGAGAGTAATGACTAACAGAGGACGTGGAGAGTCACCCTCAACCGTTTTTCAACCGCGCTTGATGTGATTGACAAGTGAGCGCCTGGAGGTCAATCTGGATTGGGCTTCAAAGTGGCCTCCCGACACCCCTGCTCTCCGGGGGTCACTTTAATGAACACACACGTCGACTTTTACGACGGCCCGTGTTCTTTCTTGACAGTCTCGGCAGTCGACGCTTTGAGGCCAAGACGTCGTTTAGGTGACGTACCTCTGCCATGCGGTGAAAAGAGGCACGCAACGGTTGGTGTGTGTGAAACCCTGGACCGCTGGTGAGCGAGCGTTACGATAAACAGGAAGGAAGACAATAGCCTTTTACTCGCGAGGAGACCCGGACAGGAACATTCATCTTCTAAGAGCTGCTTCCGATCAGAGAACATTATGTAAAAAGTGTATTATGTATAATACGTACCCTGGCAGTGATAAACCAACCAGAGAACATTATGGAATGCAGTTTTTTACACTGGCAGCAATAAACTATTCAGAAAATGTCTGGTTCAACCTAAAACATCTGATAAACAATAAGCAGGAAGGAAGACAATAGTCTTTTACTCGCGAGGAGAGTAGAGAGGAACCTTCACCTTCTAAGAGCTTCTTCCGATCAGAGAACATTATGTAAAAAGTGTATTATGTATAATACGTACCCTGGCAGTGATAAACCAACCAGAGAACATTATGGAATGCAGTTTTTTACACTGGCAGCAATAAACTATTCAGAAAATGTCAGGTTCAACCTAAAATATCTGATAAACAATAAACAGGAAGGAAGACAATAGTCTTTTACTCGCGAGGAGACCGGTCAGAGAACATTCATCTTCTAAGAACTGCTTCCGGTCAGAGAACATTATGTAAAAAGTGTATTATGTATATTACGTACCCTGGCAGTGATAAACCAAACAGATATTATTATGTGATATGCGTGGTATGTAAGCTAGTAGCAATAAACCAATCAGAGAGCATTATGTAATCCTTGAGTTTTTTTTTTTTTTTGTTTTTGCTGACTATATGTTCGAGAATGCTGTCTTTTAGTAAGGTGCCACCTCGGTACGTGTTAAGTACGGGAATAGACGCCATTATGGAGACTGCTACTAAGAATACGGTGTGCCATAAGGTGCAGAAAATTCGGTAATCGCTGGAATAATCTACAGCATCATTGATTCTAAAAATATTGTGACTCATCTCAAAACAAAATTATACGTGAAAAATATTATCATGAATGACAGCCCACTCTGGTTTTTGAAGCACTTGACCCTACTAGCGTTAGATCAGACGATATATCGTGCATTTTTTAACCAAGGTACTTGAATCACTCAAGGACTAGTTTAAGCCCTGAATACAAATTCGAGCAAGTCCGCAAACTTCTCGGTTATCTTCCAAAACGTTTCACGAGAACCCCGTACGGGTTTTCGTTAGGCGCATTCCAATCTTCTTATATTTCCCTAAAAGTCGGCGTCTTTAGTCATCGCCATCTACGGGACGTCGGTTTGAAATCAAACTACAGTGGACAGACTTTGTTCTCGGTTGACAAAATCCTTTTCTTCTCGGCGACGCCGGCGGACTTAATCATGGCGGCGACTCATCACCCCTGCGGAGCATCAATGACTCAGGACCCCGACTGACCGAGGAGATGCCTGAATTAGCGTCCGGCTCCTATAGAAACGCGGCGCAGCGGCGCGGCGTTCACCTCTGAACCCCGGTCTTTCTCTCGACTCCGAAGCGAGGAAGACGGAGGACCCGGTAGAAGAAAGGGAACAAAGCAAGCGCATTCTTCCACCGAGCAGATTCTGTTTTATGAGGCCGCCGCGCATTGTGGCGTATGAAAGGATTGGCGGGTTTCTCGCGAGGAGCCTCTTAAGATTTGAATGAAAAAGTCTCGCCGAGGCTCTCAAAGGAAAGGTTCCGCCTGACGCCCCGGGCCCGCGTCCTCGACTTCATCTTTATTACATCGTCTTTCAGTCCCTCTCGGCAAGGAGTCCCACGTGACGGAGAAAGACGGTAAATCACCCACGCTCGTCACCGGGTCCGTTTCCGAGACGGCGTGGATCGAAATCAGACAGGTAACAAAGCGGAGACTCATTTTCAGGATGAACTCTGAGAGAATTTAGCCATCAGGACAAGTGTCTCCTTTGAAAAGGTTCTTTGTGGTTCAATGAAATAAGAATTGAGTACATGAAGTATACAGAAAAAGAACTCGTTTTCAAAATCCCATCTGGATCCGTTCTCTCGTATTCCCATTAATATCTACTTTCAATACTACCGTGTATTTTTCTAAGTAGGTATAACCGGATCCCGATCACGTCATTTTCAGCTAATCGAAAGGTTAGGGATTGGGGAATGTTGATTTTATTCATTCGGTTATACTTTTTAAGTGCTAAAAAAGTACCGTATTCCTCCGTGTACAAGTTGAACCCCTCCCCCTTTTGTTTTTTACATCTACAGTGGACCCCCGTGTTACAACGTCCATAGATTTACGTTATTTTCATGTTGCGACCTGGAATACTGAGTTTTTTCATCCCCTCTTGATGACATTTTCCTGTATTGGTAACAAAAACAACTGTCATGACCCTAGGGGCTTGTTTGTATTTGTGTTGTTTTGCCTCCATCTGCTGGCGTTTTTAGGTGATTGCACTTATTTACTATTGCCGTCTAACTGCTTCCTCGATGTTTTCTGATTGTATACATGAATATTATATCTACGTAGCACTTACTATACGATTTTGGGAGCAATTTTTAATATGTATGTACAATTTTGATGTATTACCTGGGGTTCTAAACGCATTAGCTATTCAACATCGGTTTGGATTGCCCGTCATACTACCCCAAACCGCGGAACGGATTAATGTCGTAACACGGGGGCCCAATGTGGGTGAATTTGACAAAAACGCGACGATGAGTCCACTCCTGATTTTAGCGGTTGCACATATCATTGCTGTCCAATTAAAACACATGGTGCGTTTTTAAAAAATGACCAAATTACGGAAGTTTTAGACGCAGTTCTTCATCGTTTAGCAAATAACATACTGTTGCGGTTATGGGGGAACCATATGGGGCAGAAACAAGACAAGCGCATGGCAATGTACACGTGCACTTAGACGTAAACAAATGTTGTAACAATAAAACGATTTGAAGTTTCAATGCTTCATTTTTTTGACATAGCTAAACACGGTAAACACCGGTAAACATTATTTTTTGGACGACGAGCCAAAACTTACCTCACGGGTGTTAATAATTCAACGGTAAAACAAATGCGCGTTTGGATTGTAAATTTGCGTATGGTAGGCCGCCAGCCAGCCAGACATACCGTTTATGACTCTATGCAAAAAAAATTTACTCAATTCCCAGGAGAACAGTAACTATGTCATCACTATGCTCCCAACCAACCAACAAGTTCTGAAGGAACTACAAAGACAAATGATATTGGAACGCCACAGAACTAAATCCAACAAAGTCAATCACATGCAGTCAACACCACTGAATAAAAAAAATGTTACAAGCGGTTTTTTTTTCAGTTTTTTTTTTTTTACGGCTAAAACCGCACTCGACCGTGCAGCCAGCCGAGCAACCGCGCAAAGCTCTCAACATCTCATCTTCTCCTCGCCGTGTTTTTCTTCGTCGGCGGGTGAAATATGACAGATCTTTCCGTGGCCGTGTCTGTAACTTATTTCTCCACATCCAGATGAAACCAAAAACGCTGAACATCTGTTTTGTTTTGGTTTTTTCTCTCCTCTCCGCTCAAGACAACGTCTTCTTGTGTCCAGCTGTGTTTGAGTTTTGGGATGGAAAAATAAATGATGCAATGGAACGTTTGGATTTACTTTTAAGCATGAGGTAGTCGGGAGTGATTAAAGAATTTAAAATCATGCTTCTGAACGTAAAAAACTATATAAATAATAAACTATATAATATATATAAATATATATATATAGAGCCCATAAGCATCCATTTGGTTCTAATAAATACCCAGAAACGTACAATATGAAAATTGTAACAGAACTAGATATTTTATTGTTGAAATTCCATAATTGGCGGGCTAATTCAGTGAATGTATTATGCTAACATGGTATAAGCTAACACAAACACACACACACAAACATTTGAGCGGTTGCACACATACATACATATATATATATATATATATATATATATATATATATATATATATATATATATATATATATATCTTGGAAAACAGCCCCTAAGCATCCATTTTGTTCTAATAAATACCCAGAAACGTACAATGAGAAAAATGTAGCACAACTAGATATTTTTTATTGTTGAAATTTCATAAATGGAGGAGCTAATTCAAAGAATGTATTAAGCTAACATGGTATAAGCTAACACAAACATACACACACATACATATACATATATATATATATATATATATATATATATATATATATATATTTTTTTTTTTTTTTTTAAATTGAAAACAGCCCCTAAGCATCCATTCTGTTCTAATAAATACCCAGAAACGTAAAATGTGAAAATTGTAGCACAACTAGTAATTTTATTGTTGAAATTTCATGAATGGATGGGCTAATTCAGTGAATGTATTATGCTAACATGGTATAAGCTAACACAAACATATTGTATATATATATATATATATATATATATATATATATATATATATATATACATATGTATATATAAACTACAAAAAAAAATAGCCAAATGAATAAAAAAATAAATAAAAGGATGCGTGTTTCCATCGACGAAAAAAAAAATCAATGAGCATCCACAATACGGCTACTTTTAGCGACAAGCCTTTTATCTCTTTGACTGACCGATCATTGTCATCCATTTGAGTTAGCGTAGCACCCCGCTGTGCCCTTAATCACCACACCAAGAAATCCGCAGCTGACGGGAAAAACTCTGGAAGTCGGCGCTCGCGGGAAACTCCGGCTCGGACGGATTCTTTAAGGACAATCTGTGGAGTAGCGCCTGAAACTTTGGGCCATTTAGCCTGTCAGCACTTTGAGCTCCGATAAACGTAGCGCGGTTCCACTCGGTTAACTCCGCGTTTCCAGGTCAATCACAAGCCTTGACAGGGTTCATTCCGACACCCCCCCCACCACAAAACACGCGCCAGACCCCCCCCCCCCACCCCCCTTCCACCATTCCACATCAATCTAGTCTTTCATCCTCTATTTATGTTCCTGCAATCTCAAGTGAGCCTTTTCAAATGCGCTTTTATAATCGTCTACGGTAGACGGAGAGGAAGTACACAGCAGCTGGTTTGGTTCTCATTTTTTTTTTTTTTTCAGCCCCGCTCTCAAATTTTATGAGGTGTGTTAACCAAACAAAAGAAACGGACCAATAGTGGGAAAAAGATTGTATATACCTGCGGTGCAAAGGCTGCACGGGAAAAAGCAAAACAACGGCTAATGCTAATATTTTGGCTAACGTTTTAGCTCACCTCAGCCATGGGGATTCCTTCGGGCGGGCGGCACTGGAGCAACACTTCCTGTTCCAGGGAAACTTCTTTCCCGAGCGGTTCTTGTTCGAAAGTCTTCCGCAGGTCTGAGATACAAGAAGAAAATTTGATGTTCATATTTGGAATACACTAATACTTTTCCACTGTAATTGCATTGTATAAAATATTTTTTAAAAACAGCAGCAGTAACCGAAATACGCAAAGTAGACCAAAAACCGCAATTTTTTGTTTCAGGTACGACTTAGAAGGAAAAATGGCGAGGGAAATATGTCATAGAAAGAGTTATGATCAGAAATTTAAATACAAAGACACACAAAATAAAATGTTTATTTTTTTGCTTGTTCTCTTTAATGTTTTGTTCAACTGTTAAAAAAATACGTAAAATCTTTTTTTTTTCCCAGTCTGGTCTGACTTAGAAGAAAAAAATATCAAGAAAAATAACGAGGTTTTAATAAATAAAAATCCACAAAGTTCGAATTTGGGGGCTTCGTTTGTTTCTTTTGTTAAAATATACATAAAATCAATTTTTTTTTGTGTGATCCGAATGAAAGAAAAAGCAATAGACAACTGTAATAGAAAAAGTTTGAGTCATAAATTAGAATAGCCTCCACTTATTTCAAAAAATAACAGCAATTACCTTAAAACACCTGAAGAGGGAGGCAAAAAAAAACCATAGAAATAGCCAACCCCACAGGTCATGACAGTTGTTTTTGTTTTGTTTTTTTAAAATGCTGTCAAGAGGGGACGCAAAAACATAATATTCCAGTTCGTAAAGTGACAAAAAACCCAGGTGTCCACCGTATTAGCAAGTCAGTTGTGAAACTCTTCTTCATGTGTCACTATGTTTGTATTTTACTGCCCCCTGGTGGCCTAGACACGCACACCAGCAGTAGCGGCACAATGTGCATTGAACTGGAGCAAAAATGCGGGACAAACCGTTCAATTCGTTACATTCGTCATTAAATCACGACTTTACTACTACAGTATGTTTAAAATAAAATAAATAAATCTACACCCCTCAAGCCCGTAAATGGTGCACCTGCAAGTCCTAAAACGTAACTTGAATGTTTTCTTTACAATAAAATAAAATAAAAGCAAACCCCAGGAATATGTGCTGTCTGTCTTCAGGGGAGATATAAAAATGTAAAAGTAAAATAACCGCTAAAATGGTTGACGTGGCAGCCATTTCCGTAAAATGCGGTTCTGAAATGTGACTGACTGACGGAGCAAATTTTGGACTATACTGTAGCTAATGGAGAGGAACGGGGAGAAAAGGAAAGGGCAAGGAGATGAGTGAGCGTGAAAAATGAAAATAGGAAGGGGGGAAAAGGTGAATCGGAAAAATTTGCATCAATAGTGTTTTGTGAGCTGAAGTTGAAAGAACATTTTCTGCCGTCTGCATCTGTGACTTCGAGTATGACCGAGAGAGGACAATGAAATGTTTAACTGCACTGAGAGAAAAGCAGATGTTGCATTTTTTTTTTTATTTTTACTGATTAATCGGTTGACTGATATGAGCTCCTGAAGTTTTTTTTTTTCCTTTTTACACAGTAAAACTTAACATTTGTTGTTCTCTAATTTTAAGGGTATATTATTTTTAAATTAATCTTAAAATAAATCTGAACATTTGTCGAATTTTTCCCCTGGTAATTCATATTTATACTCTTTTAATTTGTATTTTTTATGATATAAATTTTATAATAATTTATTATACCTTGCCAAAAGATGATTCCCCCCCCCCAAAAAATAAAATAAAAATAAATAAATAAATATATATATATATATATATATATATATATATATATATATATATATATATATATATATATATATATATATATATATATATATATAACTCAGGCAATTTATGTTCATTTATGTTCTCTGTAATTAATATTTGTATATTTTTAAGTAACATAAATAAATAATTATTATAATTTATAAATTACTAAAAATTAGGCAATTTTTGCCATTTTATGCATGTAGTTCAATTGTTTGCTGTTTTTTTTCTTTTACACAACACGTAAGAAAATAAATAAAAAGGGGAAAACTGATTTTTTTCCCTCCCTATGGAATTCATATTAATATTGCCGATTTTTCAAATTAAATGGACAGATTGATTGATTGTTAGCCATTTTAGTAGCCATTTTTATGAAGCCCCCCCCCCAAAAAAAAGTTCAATGGAATCATCCTGTCTAATATGGTTGCAGAATGGCGTCAAATTTTGATGAGCATTTTGCGAATTCGCCATGACGCAGGTGTTCCAGGCCTCGCAATTTGCAGCTTTAGCGCAGCAATAATGACGTCTCTGTTTCTTCCTTCTCGCAACGCTTTAGTCGAATATGAGCTCCGAAAAAAGCTGTTGGACCACTTGAGTCATTACCTCATATAGTGCCTCAGGGAGCATTTTTGCAGGGGGTTTGTAATGTTTTTTTTGTCCTCTCCGAGCAATTTGGTGATACCCTTGGGGGGGGCGTGGAACATTTTGTTTTGTTCATAAAACATAACAATTTAAACCGATCAATTTGCTTTCTTTTCATCTTTTCAAAGGCATTGATTTGATTCATTTGTTTCATCTGCTCCGTGTGAAAATGCACTCGTGGCGCCTCTTGTAAGTAATCGCTTGAACGGTGGAAGGCTAGCGCGACCAATTTGTGCATATGTTTGCCCTCTAGCGAAACGCTGCTATCTATCTATCTATCTATCTATCTATCTATCTATCTATCTACCATGCTAAAAAATGTTAGCTTCCTAGCTATGAAAAATATCTATTTATCTATAAGCTAATTAGCTGTGTGAAATCTATCTATCTATCTATCTATCTATCTTGCTAAAAAATGCTAGCTTGCTAGCTATGAAAAATATCTATCTATCTATAAGCTAATTAGCTGTGTGAAATCTATTTGGCTAGCTATTTAGCTGTGTAAAAATGCTAACTGCCGTGCTATGAAAAATATCTCTCTCTATCTCTAGCTAGCTAGTTAGCTATGTAAAAATGCTAGTTGCCTAGCTATGAAAAGTATCTAATCTTTGGCTAGCTAATTAGCTGTGCAAAAAATGCTAGCTGCCTGGCTATAAATCAATCTATCTATCTATCTATCTATCTATCTATCTATCTATCTATCTATTATGCTAAAAAATGCTAGCTTCCTAGCTATGAAAAATATCTATATCTATAAACTAATTAGCTGTGTGAAATCTATCTATTTGGCTAGCTAATTAGCTGTGTAAAAATGCTAACTGGCGTGCTATGAAAAATATCTATCTATCTATCTATCTATCTATCTATCTATCTATCTATCTATCTATATCTATCTGTCTGTCTGTCTGTCTGTCGAGTATTAACAGGCTGTTAGATCATCCATCCATCCATCCATCCATCCAATATTTGGCTAGCTAATTAGCTGTGTAAAATCTATCTATTTATCTAGCTAATTACATGTGTAAAAATGCTAGCATAAATGCTAGTATAAAAATATCTATCTGTATTTCTAGCTAGCTAGTTAGCTGTGTAAATTTTTTTTGCTGGCTAGCTATGAAAAGTATCTATTTATCTAATCTTTGACTAGCTAATTAGCTGTGCAGAAAAAAAAAACCTACTTAGCTCCCAACTACCAGGAGTTTGGCTAAAACGGACCCAAAAATGTTCCAAATACCACCCAAGGTTCCTTTTGAAACATTCTACAAGTGGACGCCCTAAAAACGGCGGTCCTACTCCTCACTCGGCCAGATTGCGGCCAAAGTCTTTCCTCCCGCCTCACGGCGACAAGAAAGAAGGTCACGTCAACTCGATTGGCTGGACTCCGGCTAGAAGTTGGACCAAAATGGGCCTGGCACACTTTCCCTCCGTTTCTAGCGCGCTTCTTCCAGATCCACGCCTGTCAGTCCCCCGCTGCGCTTTCCCCCGCCGCTCCGCCTCCTATAATCACCCATGATGAGCAGCCTGCCAGCGCTAACCTCTCCCTCAAATCACAATGGACCCCCCTCTTCCCCTCCCCATTAGCTCCCGCTGAATGGATTAGCTCCTCGACTGGGCCGGCTCCCCGGACGGGCATCTTTTCGCCGCCAGACTCCATCCCGGTAGTGTAATGGGAGGGAAAACGCTCTTGTTTTGCTCTCCTCCTCTCGTCGTCTCGACATATACGCTTAAATCAGATTGTGAGTCGCGGCCGGCGGCGACCGGTTAAGAGCTTGTTGTGAAAAAACATTTTGAAAGGGCCGAGAACGGGCGCGGGAAAACTACGGCCCGGGGGCCATTCGCGGCCCGTTAAGCTTCTTATTTCGGCCCGCTGATCTTGAAGAAATTATCAGAAGGATAATGTTAATACCCCGAAGGATCGCTATCGGTGCTGAAACATTTGTCTTTTTTTAAACCAGAATTTTTTTTTCCCCTTCCTTTGGAATTCACATTTATAGTGCCGATTTTTTCGCAGACGTTTAACACCTAAGAAAATGATGGTATCTTTCGACACCAAAATACTTCGAATAAAAATATCGATAAAAGAAAATCTGGTAATGTTTGCGGATTTTTCCCTGTGTATGTGATATTTTATCATGTTTTCTGTGTTTTTTTACAAATTCACATAAGAAAATTATAACGTCCTACAATACCCCCCTCAAAAACGTGAATTTTGCAGATTTTTTTCCCTCTGCAATTCATATATTTATTCATATATTTATATATTATATATATTCATTATATTTATATTGCTTTACCTGTTTTGTATTTTTTTCTTTTACACTAATGCATAAGACGAAAATAATGATGTAACACCTACACAGAAAAACTCAACAACCCCTCCGAAAAAAAACAAACAAAAAAACAAATAATACAAAAACAAATAATAATAACACTCTAAAATAAATCAATAAAGAATATAGTGAGAAATTCAACGCCATTTCACACTGGTAAATAATATTAGGGTGAGAAAAGCAGATGCTTTGGTCAAGCAAACATGTAAGAAGCACTGCCCCCTGGTGGTAGGATGACAAACTGCTTGATTTTACATGTACTGCGGCCGACTTTTTAAATATTAACATCGCTGAGGGTCAGCTTAATTCATCATGGCAGCCAATATTGTGGTTGCGATTAAAATTCAATTCAATGTGTGGCCCAAAAGCACAAAAAAAAGTCATTTCAAGAAATAAACTCAAATGACACTGTATTGATTTGCTTGATTTTCTATTGGAATTACCTCATGAGTATTTATATATATTATATATTTTTTAAAAAAGCACTAGATTTGTTTTTTTTTTTTTAAGCAAGATTACATTGAGCATTCCATTCAATATAAAATTCCAGTTCATGCTTTACAAGGCACCACTGTGTTTTCTACTTTAGCTTTATGATGTAAGCTAAAATGCTCCGAGAAAACGACCCGAAAATGTTTTAACTGTAACTTAATATGCACAAAACACACTGTCATTTGTATTTTGGTCAATTCCATCAACTACCGACGACGTAAGCATAATTTCCAAGTACGAAAATAACAAACGTGAAAATGGCGGCAATCGGGTCAGCGTCGAAGCGCGCAAAGTAAACTTGGCTTTCAAGCGGAGTTGAAAGTGCGCACCGACACGTCCCTTCAGGTGCCGCGATGTCAACAACTCGCGAGCGGTCGCGTTACGTAAACGCCGCTTTATGTTGCGAGGCGATGGCCTTGATGCCGCAACGAGATCTAGAACTGTCAAGCCTTCTGAGCTTTCGTCATTCTTTGATTTGTCGGCTCGTTTTTGAAGGCGCGAAGCAACGGGCGCCAAAAGTTGGGCTCTCGTCCTTTGGAAACTATTTTGCCAGCCTTCCGAGTGGGCGGCGGGATCAAATCAAGACCGTCGACGACGTGGCCTCTTTTGGTGTATACACTGGTGCGGTTCGTTGTTTATGTTCCGTTTGTAGTGTACACAAGGAAACTGACATCAAATTCTGTTCAAAGGGTCCACATCTGGTGAAGATCTTAATTTACCAACATGAGTGCGCCACATTTCCTCAAATGGACCCGCATCAACTCACCGATGGCTTTGTGTGGAAATTTTATAACACGGGTGTCAAACTCAAGGCCCGGGGGCAAGATCTGGCCCACCACGGAATTAGCTGTGGCCCTTCAAAGCTATTTTTTTTTTTTTTTTTTGTTAAAATGTCCAAATTAGCTTTTTTGGGGGGAAAAAATATTCATTATGTGAACAAACAGCTTTTATTCTCGTTTCAAAACTAGTTATTCCTTAATTGGTTGTGCGTATCGGGCCAAAATATCGGTCACGTTTTTAAAAATATTCTTATTGTTCCCAGAAAAAAAAAAAAAATACAATTAATGATCATGTTATTTGAGTCTTATTATAATTATAATATTTTATTATTATTATCGTGATTTCCACACTATAATAGGAATTTATCTTTTTATTTTGTACTTTCAGGCACTTTGATGCGCTCGGTTATTTTTTTCAGTTTTAGGCTAAGCTGTAACCCATATAAACTCTGTAAAAAAATAATCAACTGTTGTTAAAAGTTGATTTATATTACTTTTTTCTTTTGTCAATGTTAAAAGAGAGGTTTTGGAAAAAATATTCATATATTATGTGAACAAACAGCTTTTATTCTCGTTTCAAAACTAGTTATTCCTTAATTGGTTGTGCGTATCGGGCCAAAATATCAGGTCACGTTATTATAAATATTCCTATTGTTTCCAGAAAAACAAACAAACAAACAAACATACAATTGACTCATCACATTCGTTTTTTTTTTTTATATATATAATTTTTACTGTAATTTCTGCACTATAAGGTGTACCGGATTATAAGGCGCAGCTTCAATACATGGCCTATGTTAAAACTTTCATTTGACTTTTTTCAGTTTTAGACTAAGCTGTAACCCGTATAAACGCTGTAAAAAATCATCAATATTATGTGAAAAAACAGCTTTTATTCTCATTTAAAAAGTAGTAATTCCTCAATTGGTTGTAAATTTTAAGCCAACATATCAGGTCACATTTTTATAAAAATTCCTTTTGTTCCCAGAAAAAAAAAAAATCATAGAGTTGATGACTCATCACATGCTATTTGAGTGTTATTTTTTAAATATATTATTATTATCGTAATTTCCGCCCTATAATAGGAATTTATATTATTTTGTCCTTTCGGGCACTTTGATGCGCTAGGTTATTTTTTTCAGTTTTAGACTAAGCTGTAACCCATATCAATCAATCAATCACTCATAAAAGGTTCCATTCGGGACCCGGGCCAGATTTCGAGCGAGCGTAAAAAGCGAGACGACGAGCGGCGGCGAGGGAGTACTCACAGGCGATGCGGACGTGGGCTTTGCGGCTCTTGGTGGTCCCCGCCGAGCTCCAGGCCACACACTGGCACCAGAAGTCCTCGGGTCCAAAAAGCTCCTCCACCTGCTGCCGAGTGATCTCGATGCTGGCTTCTCTCACGACCAGACCTGCCGGGACGAAAAGGGGGACGCTTACGTGAGGACGGGACAAAAAAAAACACAACAACGGATCTTTCCGGACGGCGTTCCGAAGTCACGCCTGGATTTTTAGCTTTGCAAATGGAAATCTACTTTGTGTACGGTTATGATTGCGAAGCCGCGGCGTTGAGCCTCGGGGTCCCGCGGGGGCGGATCGAGAGCGCCGCGCCGAAGAAAATCCTATTTGCTAACCCCGCTGATTAGTGCTCATCCGGGTGCCAGGCTTCAAACAAATAAATCCTGTACACAAGACAAAATGCCAGCATACCCCATAGAGATGATTAGCCTGCATCCGAGAGCACCAAAATGCTGGGTGGGGGCCGTTTTGCCAACAATCGGGTCTAGCGAGCGCTTAACCAAAAAAAAGATGGCGACTTTCAGTTCTATCATGACCACGAAATCTGATCCATACAAGATGCGTGCTAAAAAAATAAATGGCGTAAAAATTGTACGATGCACCACTTTGGTCATTTTGGTAAAAACTATCCGTAATTTTTATTCGCGAGCCAAGCTAAACTTAGCTCCGCCCCCAAGATCAGTGAGATTCAAATCGAAACATTTCCTTGTCCATAAAAAGAAAATCTATGTACATGACTGTAGCTTATGTAAACAATGAAATTTTTTTTTTTTCTAATTTTATTTGTACCTAAATTACCAACTAGCAGAGAGGTTTCACTTCAACTTAGTTCCTTGACACCAACTGCAATAAAAAAAAAAAAAAAATATATATATATATATATATATATTATATATATATATTATATTATATATAATATGAATTTATAAATAATTAAAAAATACCTTGTAAGATATGCCAAATATTGTATTTACTTATTAAAAAAATAACTTTTTACGATATTTTATTATAATTATTCAACATTTTAATCTGTTTGAATTATGTTATCCAGATTTATTTATTCAACAATTATTCAATTGAGATTCACACTTTGTGGAAAAGGCTTTCAACATACTTCCTTGACACCGATTCCCATCACAGGAAAATGATTTTTTTTTTAAAAGAATAATACACTCATGACAGTATTTGAAACTGTTTATTTGATCATAAAAAATAATTTAGTCATAAATAATTGCTTAAGAAAATAAAAACAAAATATTATGTTCAATGATATTAATATTTTGCAATGAATCGATTGACCAATTAAATTCAAGATACTTATTTTTTCCAAAAAAGGAAATAAAACCTTTAATTTGACCAACCTGAAGCAGGAAAGTTTTTTTTTTTATTTTTATTCGACCACAGTTCGCATAGCCCTGCAGTATACTTAAACAAACAAATAAACAAACAAAATAAAATAAAGTTGAGCCCTTTTTGTCCTGTTTGCCCACACGCCATGACGGCAGCGTTAGCAGCCTGCGCCATCATCGCAAAGCGCCGTTTAAGATGCCGACGCCGATGTTGTTTGCTTTCCAAAGTCGGAACCTATCATCAGCGTCAAAAAAAAAAAAAAAAAAACCACGCCGGGCAATTCTCGCCAATTTTAGCTGCCTGGCTTCTATTTGTTGTTGACAAATACATTAATTTTCTCGTCTGACGTTTTTTTTTTTTTTTTTTGCAAAGGACCACGCCTGAACGCAAACGACCACGCTTTTGACTGTATGCAATCAAATTTAATTGAACAAAATATTGAGTAATGATAATGTTAATAAAAAGCAGCGTTAGAAAACGTCACTCATAATCTAAATTCAAAAGAAATGAAACGCGTTAAATATAAAGTAAAATATCTCTGCTTGGATATTTATAAAAATTCCACATACTCCTGTTTGAATCCCATGTTTTTCATAAAAAAAAAACAAAAACAAAAAACATAAACAACAAAAAATTATCTTTTTTTTTTAAACTTGATTTGCCTCTTGAAAAGTGTTTTTCCCACAAATTGAGTTGTACAATATTATCCAAAAAAAAAAAAAAATCAACATAAATTGGAATATTTAATCATAATACAGAACATAAAAAAGTGTGTGAAAATTTAACTACAAAAATTAAAAAACTAATTTAATTAAAAACTATAACTACAAAAAATCAAGTAAATAATGTAAAAAAAACAACCTTCAAATTTAAAATAAACATAAATATTCAAGGTAACATAAATATAGAATAGTTCTCTATTACAAAATTCATTATACAAAGTTCCAAATAAAAATTTGAATTTTAGAAATTCCATTAAAAAATTGAAATGTAAAATAATCGAATCAAAAACTAAAACGAAACCAAAAAAATCAAACAAAAAATGAAAAAAACCCCAACAACCTTCAAATATAAAATAAACATAAATATTCAAATTAACGTAAATATAGAATAGTTCTCTTTTACAAAATTCATCATACAAAGTTCCAAATAAAAACTTGAATTTTAGAAATTCCATTAAAAAATTGAAATGTAAAATAACCTAATCAAAAACTAAAACAAAACCAAAAAAAATCAAACAAAATATGAAAAAAAAACAACCTTCAAATATAAAATAAACATAAATATTCAAATTAACGTAAATATAGAATAGATCTTTATTAGAAAATGCACTACACAAAAAAATAAATAAAAAGGTACACTAAATCACAAAAATCAACTTCAAAAATAAAAGCAAAAAATAATTTTTTGAATCTCAAAGAAAAAAATAAAAAGGATGTAAACAATACGAAAAATATTTTTTAAAATCCAATGAGTGAGAGTTCCATCTAAACGATACTATATTATTTTTCTAACATTACGGTGTACCAAAACAACATTTTATTAATGACTGTTTTTTTTTTTTGCAATGTGAGTCACTTGCAGGTGCAGCGCCGCTGGAAAAACAATCCAGACCGTAAACCAGTTCTTATCTTTCACCCCGCCCCCCCAAAATTCAGCCCAAGCCTCACGAGAACACTTTGATTTACTTAAGCCGCTCCTTAAAAAGCGCATAGCACGGAGGTCCGTGCCTTTTACAACAGCTGTACTCTCACACATCTGCAGCGCCGGGGCGACCCTTTCCGATCGTTCGTCAAAATTTATCGCGCTCGTTCCATTTCCGTCGATTAGATCCGACTCCTTACGCAAGTGAGATCCCGGTTCCCCGTATCCGTCAAGTTTAGCGCACCGAAGGGAGCGGGCCGATGTCATAACGTAAAGTCTTCATCAAAAATCCCGTTTTGTCGTAAATCTCTTTTCGAAATCATCGCAAAACTCCACGCGTGTATAAAAATGAATATTTGAACCGTTTTTTTAATCGGTGCGCGTACGCTGGTTTTTCTGGCGCGTTTTGATTTTCTGATTCGAGTGAGAGGGCGGGGGCGAGAAAGGAGAGTGGCTGCTTTTGAAAACGAACATGCCATTTTAGTTCGGGTTCAGCGCCTTCACACACGCGCGCCTTGTTGGGTTTCTTACGGTCGCAACTTAGCGCTCATGTAAAATTTACGAGGATTACGAGGCTTGGCAGGGGAGCGGGCGAGAGTGGTCCGAGTGTTTCGGATCGGGCAAACCTGTGTGAGGGGATAACCGAGACGCCAAACGTATTCATATTCGGTACTTTAGTTTACTTTAGTGCTTGCGGAAAACAGCAAAAAACTACTTGGTCAACTCCAATTCCAAACGTATAGAAGTAAAAATGGAAAAATTAACCTTCTTTCGGATTTTGGGAATGTAGGGTACACTGCGCTTTTATCTGCGCCTTACGGAAAATACGGCAAGCTAATATCATGCAGACCGATGAGAGTGATTCTATTTACCGGTGGTGCTGTCAACCCTGAGACAAGATCACACAATGACGAGTGACAGAACCGGGCGTAAATCCATGACTAAGCCGTTGCACTTAAGTGGTGACTCAACGATTCAATTTAAAGTTGTTTTAGGTTGTAATTTGATAACAGTCGATAACGACAAGCTCCACGCCAACATCGGGAGTCATTCGTGACTTCACGGACCTCAGTTCCTAAGGCGGCATGAAAGGCTTCTTGACGCGCTTTACTTTCAAGGTATCAGAAGGATCAGTGGAGCAGAAGAGCCAGGGCTCGGAAAATAAGCCCGCTGACCTCATCCACTGACTTCATGTCGCTTCGCTCAGCCCGACGCTCATATTTGATCACCTTGAGATGCAGGATAACTTTCAAGCCGCTCGCACCTTTCATCAGCCAAAAAAACCCCCAAAAAAGATTGGAAACAAATAAAGTCAAAGTCGGGGGAGCGAAAATGGCTGACTTTGTTTTATTTCAGTCACTGGTCCTTTATGCGTTCTGTAGATACAAATCGAAACAATTTTGAGTCAAATTTGTTTACAATCATACTTTGCAGTAATTTGACTTTTCCTAGTTGAAGATCGGAAGTGTCTTATTTCCCGCCTTCTTCGAACACAACATACGAGCAATACTTATGTAATAAATAAACACTTTCTTTCGCACTGAAACGTTAAATCTGTTTTTAACAAAACGGGCTAAATGAAATACAAAGCCGAATCGAGGGTCAAAAATTTATGGGTGATCTTCTCCCCATTTTGCGAAATTAATTTAATGTGATATTATTTTCACGTTTATATAGGTGACGCAAATAACTGTATTCAATCTGTTAGCTTGTAGCAGCTACAGCAGCATGTAAACTTTAGTTATTTACTAGCTAAACCATTCCTAGCTAGCTAGCTAAAAGCTAAAATTCAATTCAGCAATAAAAAGTAGCGGTATTGTTAAAGTCTTGAGTGGTAGAATATGAGAAATATTCCTTATAAAACTAAGTTCGTTATTTAATAGTATGCTATACTCTTGTTAGCTAACACTGTTATAGCTTTCACTCTTCTTGTTACATAATGATACACAGGACTACGACATAGTGTATTAGCATCGCACGTAGACGTAACAAACGGTACAACGCAACCCGAGCCAAAGTTCCCATCATGCATTGCGTGAAAAACTACGGGTAACATTAAGTCTCAAAATACACCACAAACATGCTATCATTTTACATGCTAGCACTTCCCATAGAAGTGGGCGGGATTAGATGGAACAAACCAACAAAAATATCGTACCTAAGTTCTTCAGTTTATTTCTCTAGGTTGTTTGAAAGTATTATATAAAACATAATATACAAAATATACATTATATACAACAATTTTATACATATTGGGTGTCAATTATACATAGATTTTCACTATTACTGTTCGTATCCACCGTGAATAGTCAATGCACCCCTGAACAGGCGATAAAAAATTCAATTTTCCAGGTAGGACGCTTAGTTTTTCTAACCTCATCTGAATGTGTGCTTTATACGTTCCCCTCATGACACACATCATGCTTCACAATTGAGCGACGCGTGCTCACCATGTTCCCACACACAAATTGCCTCCCTTTGCCAATCCCAAGTTACACAACAAAACAGCACTTTAGCGTCTCTGAATGTGTTCATTCTGTCAAAAATGCTAATGTACTCTGCGCTCCGCCGTCTTGCGTTACCTGGCTTCTGATCGTCACATAATCGCATGTTCTGAGAAAACGCGTGACCCCGTTTTACGTCACTGAAAAAACACAAAAAAATACTGTACAATAGGGCCATGGTGACTACAGAGCCAATAGCTTACCGAGCTAACCGATTTTACCTGAACCTTGTGATAAATTAATCTACAGTCAAGGATTTCATTCACACATTTTTTTTTTTTTTGGTGGAATCAATCCATCACAAGTCACCAAAAACCCAACTCTGTCCCAAAGCCTCGCCCGAAAAAGAAATATTCGATATTTAATCTTGTGGCATCTTGGTGGAACTATGTTGAAGTGATGAGAGATGCTTCATTTAATCAGGCCGAAGCAATGTCTAACAGAAAACGTTTTTGTCGCCATCCTGTGACAAGAATAGGTAATTACATGCCAATTTTCGCTATTCAAGGCTGGTGGGAGTCCATTATCATTCTGTCATCCAAATACGGTAAATTTCATGTATTTTTTAATGTATTTTATTTTTTTTTACTCATTATCAAGCCATTTAAAGAAGCGAAAATTGCTTGAATACAAATATTTTTGAAAAGTTGAACTAATAAATGATTGAAAGTTTGGATGGTTTTAATAAAGAGTAAAAAATAGTATTGTATTTTTCGGACTATAAACCGCAATTTTTTTCTTATTATTTGAGCCCTGTGGCTTATAATCCAGTGGGGGTTATAATGTATAAAATTATTAAAATCTTGGATTAAGGTTTTTTTTTTTATGTGAGTGTGTATTATTGTATATATGAATCATGTGCAATGTGTTTATATACAGACATTGTTTCTATAAGTGGGCAATGCAATTAGCTTTGAATAAAAATAATAATGAAAAATTTCCATATACCATCTGATGTTATGTTTTGCATCTAACAATCCAGTGTGTGACAAAAATAGATTTTTGCTAAATTTTTGCATTTTATAATCCATAAAATGTGGAAGGTTTGAGCTAGCAAGTTATGTTAACGCTTTCTAAAAAGGGTGTTAGCTGATTGAGCATTTTGACGAATTTTTCAATTCCGAGAAAAAAATTGTATACAACGATGATACCGTATGAAAAACCGCATTCCATTCTTTACCCAGAAAAAGAAAGTAGGAGTCTAACTTCTTCCGTTCTTTAGTAATCACTGTTTAAAAATTAGTCATTTGAGTGACCAAGTTATTTCGGACAAAAGTAGAAAATGAGCTTTTTTGTGACAATTTTTTTTTTAGTAGCATCAAACGTCTCAACGATCTTTCCAGTCGATAAAACAACAAAAACAGTGAAAATATGTTTTTGACTGCAAACTGTCACGAGTGTCATCTATGCATTTATTACATCGAAAAAATTAAAAATAGTTTCAAGGTGTGAAGGGATTTTATTTCTGACTTTAACACTCTTTAGTCAGCTCATCGTTTCATTTATTGCGTCACACACGGCTAAAAAAAACTTTGAAAAAGTGTGTCATCATTTATCAATGAAATAATACCAAAAAAAAAAAATAAAGTAATAATAAAAAAAAAAAACCTAGCTGTCTGCCTGTGAAAAATCCGAAGACGATTTTATTCCGTCGGCTTGGATCAATAGTAAACACCGCGATGAAATTATAATAATTACAGAAAAAAACCTGCCTCTGAAGCATAATTATTTCAAAAGCCTTCGCGTTTGTTTCTGTTGATCGATGGCATCTTATTATTTTTTTTCTCGTCCGGTCTGTTCATCATCCGGCTTTGACATTGAACTCTCTGTTGTATTCTCGACTTGGTGGCGAGCTCACTTGATCAATTAGTCTGCGCCGCCGCATTTCAAAAGGTTTCTCATAACCGCAGAATGTCAAGAACACATTTGAGATTTCACTTTCACTTTTTTTTCCCCCCTCCATTTTAACCAACCTCGTACAAGGTCAAAATTCTTTCTATAGAAAGATCGTGTGGAAACACATATCTGAATAAATCTGTTTTTGGTGCTTAGATTTGGTACATAAAAATGTTGACTATGCCGCTGCCTGTTTTCGGTCTTGTCCTTGCTTTTTATTTTGTGTACCAAAGTTACTGTTGAAAACTCAGAAAATGCACTAATATATATATATATATATATGCTCCAGGAACCACCATTTTGAGAAAAAAAAGAAAAAACACAAAATGAACTATCGCAGTATAATATTCAGTTGTATTCATGCTTCAAAACAGGAAATTTCATGGAAAATAGCGTGAAAAATTACTGCCTTGGACATCGATTAGTGGTTTTCGAGCCTTTTCTTTCTCCCCTGCAAAATAAGCATTTCTACTGAGTGGTTCCCTCCTATTGGCCCATATCATACACGGCAAATTTCCGAATATAGACCTCTACTATTCTTGTCACAATTTGAACTCTGTGGCATCTAGTCCAGTGTGGCTTATTGCAGTGTTTTTTCCCGCCAACAGGGGGCAATCTTCCCTAGTAAAGATATCAGGCATGTTACTGTTGTGTTTGTGCAGTATTCAAACAATTTGACTGTTTGAAATGTGTTTTTTCTGCTCTTATTTCTCAAGTCTAGAATGTCCTCTGCTGAGCACACTAGGACTTAATAGGGTAGTAAGTTGAATAAGTCAAAAAAACATGTCCACAAATGAACACAAATTATGACGTTGGGTCTTTGGAGAATACATAAAACAGATCATATCAGACAAGATTTATTTACATAATTACACATCTGATTTCCTATGGATGTAAATGGCAATTTTGTTCGAATTTAAAATTTCGTCGAAAATTCCCACTTGCATCTAAAACGTGTGCGAAATTCAACGTCGGGCAAGAAGTGATATTTGTGTTTGTTTCCAGGGAGGGGGTAAAGAGCATCAATGAAGAAATATCTGCGCAGGAAGTAGCCCGTGGGCCTGGGCTGGTGTGGCGCGTGGGTTGTTCTTCCGCGCTGATGCTTTTAGCGCAAACCACTTTGACACAACGGGCCAAAGAAACACGGCAACTTTCAAACGCCTTCTTCGCAATAACAATAAGCCACGACAAAGCGCGAGTAAAATCTCGAGCCAAAAGGGCAAAACTTCAACATGCTTTCGCTTTCATGTTGTTATTTCCGATCTGTTTTTTTCCGGGGGTTTGTGACGGATTCAAGGATATCCACGCGTACGCAGTGTGTGTATGTGTGTCAAATGGGGACGGGGAGTAAACACGCAAAAGGTAAAATGATTTGTACCCGTGGGAGTAAGAAATAAATTCAATTTCCAATACGGCGGCTAAATGTAGCCAATCTGTGCCTGCGATGTTGGCCGTAATAGCTCCGATGCCTTCGGGGGCTGAGAATTTAGTGGAGAAAAACAAGCTTCCCTGAGATCTGCTACCTTACTTTTCTCTGGATGCTTGCAAACACTGAATATGAGAGTAGATGACGCTTAGAAAGTACGGTATTTTCGGTACCATGAGGCACAAATAAAAGCTTTTAATTTTCTCAAACACGTCAGAAAATTTCCCGCTGGCATGGGGACATAAGGGAAGAACATGCACAGTAGTGACGTTTAAAAAAATCAGAGAATATTATATAATCCGTGCATTTCATACGCTGGCAGCAATAGACAGGAGAAGATTCCTTAATATACTAACATAAAATACGGTAATATCGATTAGCCAATCAAATATTACGTAGTATGTGCGGCACATATGCTAGCAGCAACAAACTAGGAAATATTACTTACTATGCACAGTATGTTCCCTGGCAGCGATAAACCAATCAGAGAACATTAGGTAATAAGTACGGTACATACGCTGGCAGTGATAAACCAATCAGATAACGTTACATATTACAAAAGTACGTACTTGTTATACGTGCAGTACGTAATCAATCGGATAACGTTACATATCACATAAAGTACGTACGTGTTATACGTGCAGTTTAAATTCTGGCAGCGATAAACCAGAGAACATTAATTAATACGTACAGTACATACGCTGGCAGGGATAAACCAATCGGAGAACATTACGTATTACGTACAGTACACGTGCAGGCAGCAATTACCCAAACAGAGAAAAATACGTAGTACATGCAGTACGTACGCCAGCAGCGATAAACCGCACGGTTTCGCGTGCGGTTTTTAATACGGTATGCCCTATGTTTGGGTTAAGTACGGAACTCATAATCAGTGTTATTTTGCCTTCACGATGACCAAAATCGTTTTTGTTCGACGTACTTTGAAAAGTGCACAATTTGAAGGTTTTTGCACGCGTTGCACGCATTCACTAATTAACACAGGTTTGGATTGCCCGTCATACGAGCAGTTCAAGTTACGAGCGTAGCCGCTGAACGGATTAAGTTCGTAACACGGGGGCCCACTGTACTTTGAAAAGTGCACAATATGAAGGCAATTTCTCCTTACCGGAGTTCTCGTCCACACGCTCCTCCACCGTGTGCTCCTTCTGGTGCACCCACTCACTGTTGCACTTGAAGTAGATCTGCGTGGCCGGCGTGGCCTTGCAGTACAGGTTGACGGGCTTGTTCTTGACGATGTAGGCCTCCTCGGGCTCCATCAGGAACACGGGCAGCGGCTCGGGCGGGTCCGACGGGAAGGTTTCCGGCAGCTCGCTGAGACCGATAAAGTCGTCGTCCACTAGGGGTGAGAGAAGCCAACGGTGAGTTGAAAGATGGTCGGCGCTCAAAGCTATTTGCATTTAAATGGATAAGCTGCAAAGTAAAATAGATTCGACCTTCTGATTTTCGGTGAAAAATACATTACTCGGAAAATGTTTTGGATATTCAGCTTCAGGGTGCAATTTCAGCTCGGATCTTTTTTTTTAACATGCAAAATACTTTTACTCCTGCGGCTAACTCCCTATGTTTTTAACAGCTAAATTCTGTATTGGAAGACGCTAACTTGCTATATTTTAGCTAACACAGCTTTTTTCATACACGCTAATAGTTGTTATTGTTGTGAGCTTATTTACGCAATTATTGGTTAAAAAACAGGTCTTTTTTACAAGCTAACAATAACTGTAGAAACTATATTGTTGGCTAACAACGTTCTTTTCTTGCAAGCTAACTAGCAAAATTCTCAGCTAATAAAGCTCTTTTCCTAAAAGCTAACACTTGCGATATTATTTCCTAAAGTTCTTTTTTTACGAGCTAACATTTGCAATATTCCTATTGGTTAACTTGCTGTTTTCTTAGCTAGCAAAGTTTTTTTTTTCTTACAAGCTAACAAGATTCGAACAATTTTAATATATTCTGAGCGAACAACACTTATTTATTTACCAGTTAACACTTGCTATAATCTCAGAAGCTAACTTGTTATATTTTTGGCACACAAAACTCTTTTGTTATAGATTTTAGATTTTGTTATATTATTCAAAGCTAAATTGGTAACACTTGCTAGCTATATTCTTACAAGCTTTCTTGTTATATTCTTAACAAACAACAATTTTTCTTTAAACCGGCGAACACTTGCTATTATCTCACAAGCTAAATTGCTATGTTCCTGTCAAGCTAATGACAAAGCTTTTTCCTTCCAAGCAAAAACTAGTTATATCCTTCAAAGCTAAGTTTCTATGTTCTTAGACGATAACTCACAATATGCTGATATCTACTATTCTCTCAGAAGCTCACTTTCTATATTCCGGTCAGCTACCAACCAATATTTCAAAATTTTTCAATTAAAGCTTTTAGCGGCTGGAATATATTAAATTTGAAGGCACTAGCCACCAGCTAGCTCGCAAGCTAACATGCTTCCAGGGGGGGGTCACTGAGTAGTGCACTTAATCGCTTAATAGCTAGCTAGCTAACTGCATGCAGTACAGCTAAAAATTATATAATGTGTTATGACGGTGTGTCACAGGTAAAAAAAAAATGCTTTTCAGAGTTCAGAGGTGGACTCACATGAACTGACGTTATAAATTGTCGCTCGGTTTGCGGTTTTGCTCTTTTTGTCTCACCAACACTCACACACACAGACAATCTAAAGACCTGAGGCTCCTGGCCCACTTTGTGCCATTCCTGCAATACTTCTGCAGAGGAAAGATACGCTTCCCTGTAATTACGACCCCCTTTCATCTTTGCGTCTTGAACCGCGTGCGCCGCCGCAATCGCAAACCCGACGCTCACAGCGGCGGCAAAACACCAAAACGCACGAGCCGGCGAGCGCTGAGATTTTCTCCTTTGAAGAGAAGGAGGAAGTCTATTTGTCACCCCTGTTTGTCACCTCCAGAACTGTTCTATTCTTACCGTCAATCTGGTAAGGTATTAATAATTCACCAGGAGGAGACGGGACGCGCAAGGAATCGGGCCTCGGTGGAATGAGGGGGCCGTTTCCAAAACGAGGGTCAGCACGGCCGTTGTTTTTGGCCTAATCCTTTGTTTTCGTCCGGATAATAAAAAGTTTCACGCGGCTTTTTGGGAAGAGCTGAGGAATAGCTTTGGATTCACGATATGGTCCAAGAAAAACCTTCGGAATCTCACCTTTCCGAGTCAACAAAAAAACTGGAGGAATTGGGAACCATGTTCTGGAGCCAAATACGGTCAAAAAGGTATGGATGAAAAAGTTTGGGATTTTTCATTAAAGCTGCCTATCAAAGTTTGTTTTATTTGAACCAACTGAGCAAGTTTGTTTGTATTAATAGACTTTGTCATTTTGGAAATGCTACACGGTTTTTATCAACTTTCACATTTTTAATAAATGGATAAAGGTGAATAGTGTGGGTTCACTGTCAATTTTTTTATGCTTCTTTTTTTGTTCAATGTACACAGAGGAATAATATGTCGAAAATCTTGAAGTTGATTTTTTTTTCTATGAATTTGACCTATTTTTAAATGACCTATTTTTGGAATATTCAAGTTTATTCTGTATTTCATGCTTCAAAATAGCGAATTTCGTGGAAAAAAGCATGAAAAATTTACTTTTTTTTCCCACATTCTGCAATAGGAATTTTGAGTAATCATCCAATCGTATTCTGAAGCCAAAGGACCAAAATATGTTCAATGCCATTTTTCGTTTGGTGTGTCTCCAACTGCGTTGAAATAGTTTTGGGATTTTTCACTTTGTTTTTAATAAATTCAGCAAGTTTGTTAGTATTACTTTTTATCATTTTGAAAATGCTACACTGTAGTTTTTATTCATCTTAGTATTTGTTTTTTTTAAATATGCAGTCCAATAAAATAGGACCATTTGGTGAAACTTTCAATTTGTTCGCTTTTTTTTTCGTTGTGCATAAACACAAAATGTCGAAAACCTAAGGTTGAAATCTTGTTTTGATTTTTTTCGACAATTTTTTTTAACTGTGAAGCCCCATTTTGAGAAAACCGCAAAACAAACTTTGGTAGCGTATTATTCAAGATTTATTCCGCAGTTCACATTTCAAAACAGTGAATTTCATGGAAAATACCGTGAAAAATTAATCGACACTGCTTCGCTGTCTTCGATTACTTTTTCTCGCTAGTCTCTAAAATTTGCGTTTTCACCAAATCGCTCCTTCCTGTTGGACCGTACGGTTGGAAAAAAAAAAGTGTTATATCTTTTACTCTTCTTGTTAACATAACAACGATACTCTGAACTCCGACGTTAACGCTTAGGATCATAGCACATACTCGTAAAAAGCGGTTACGACGCAACCCGGTGCCGGAGTTCCCATCATGCATTGCGTGACAAACTAGGCTGAAAATACACCACAAAAAGGTGTGTTGTGACGTACACGATATGAACGTCCCTTTTAATAATGAACCATTTTATTTCCTTGAAACCCCGCCCCTTCCCTTACTCCGCGGGACTCGCGTGGCACTTTGTCACCTCGAGAATAACCGT
Source organism: Hippichthys cyanospilos (assembly GCF_059441005.1). NCBI lineage: Eukaryota > Metazoa > Chordata > Actinopteri > Syngnathiformes > Syngnathidae > Hippichthys > Hippichthys cyanospilos. Next base: position 15,489,116 of record NC_142383.1, on the reverse strand, counting down.
AAATGCTTTGCGTTTCCGTCTTTACCACGTTTGGGCATGTCGGCGTGAGCTCAGATTGTTTCGAAAGGGTCTGAACGCTAATCTTTTTTTCTTTCTGCTTTTACTCGCTCGTCGTCAGGGAGTTTATCAGCGCATCGTCCGTGCCCTTGCGTCCCCCACCTCCCTTGTCCTGCGCGGACACGCCGGAGCCTTGATGTCTGACAGCGGTTGCCTCCCGGTTGCCTTTGCGGCGCAGAATAATCTCTCTCTCGGCCAGATATCTCCCTGTGATGTCTCTCTCGCGTTATCTCTGCCTCCATACCTGCCACGGCCCCCCGAGATGATTGCTGGGAAATGAAAAGGCGAGTGAGGCGAGGGGGCGCTTGGCGGGGGGAGCGTGACCGAGGCCGTGCTCACCGGGGGGTGAGGCATCTTGTTTACTTTGCTCTTAATCTGCGGTGAATTACATGCAACCTGAAGTGACCCGAGAACATACCGGAGCCTCTTAGGCAGTCCTTCTGTTTAGCCTTCCTGAACTTGGCCTGTTTAGAGGGGGCGGTTCGGTTTTAAATCAATCAATCCCAAAGACGTATTTATACGTCGCTATAGTTCAGTCATTCAATCCAAGGTACTAATTTCCAGATTTCTTTCTCCAAATAGGGTAAAAAATAGTCATGAAAATACTGTAGCAACTTAGTCACTGGTTTCTGTTTCGACTTCCTGAACTTTGCCTGTTTAGAGGGGGTTCGGTTTTAACTCATTCAATCCCAAAGACGTAGTTATACGTTGTTATGGTTCAGTCATTCAATCCTAGATATTAATTTCCAGATTTTTTTTTTTTTTTTTTTCAAAATATTAGGGTAAAAAATAGTCTTAAACATACTGTAGCAACTTAGTCACTGGTTCCTGTTTAGGCTTCCTGAACTTTGCCTGTTTTAAAGGGGCGGTTCTGTATTAACTCGATAAACCCAAAAGACACATTTATACAGCTTTACAGTCCAGTTATTGAATACTAATTACTAATATCCAGATTACAGTCCAGTCATTGAATACTAATTACTAATATCCAGATTGGTTTTCCAAATCATAGGGTAAAAAATAGTCATGAATATACTGTAGCAACTTAGTCACTGGTTCCTGTTTAGGCTTCCTGAACTTTGCCTGTTTTAAAGGGGGCGGTTCTTTTTTAACTCGATAAACTCAAAGGACGCATCGCTACATACAGTATTTACAGTCCAGTCCCTTAATCCTCAAAAACTAATTTTCAGATTTTTTTTCCCCCCAACCAGTAGGGTAAAAAATAGTCACAAATATAACGTAGCATCTTAGTCACTTGTTGTGTTTAGCCTTAATGAACTTTGCCTATTGTAAGGGGGCGGTTCAAACAGCGATGCAAAAACGCATATTCGAGACGATGTGGAAGAAGGGTCTGGAACAGATTAAGTGCTTTTCCATTCATTTAAATAGAACACATGACCTCAATTTATGAACATTTCCCTTTACAAATGAGCACACGGACCTAATCAAGTTTGTAACGAGGTTCCAACGTATATAAAACCCGACAGGACCTCTGACCGTTTTAGAATTATCCGCGAGTTGACGCATTCTCCAATTTCATCTGTTGCATTTACAGACGTGGAGCCCGGCTCACTTCTCGGTCCTCAGTCCGCCCACGTGCACAGCCGGGAGACCCTGACCCCGAAAAAAAAAAGGCGAGAGACGGAAACTCATTAAAAATCGTGTTAGCCGTCTTTCACCCGCCATTGCCATTATCTCCACATCGCTCTCACTCGCTCCTGGCGTCTTCGCCGAGTGGAGCTGCGAAGCGGCAGAGATCTGAAGGCGCCCATGAAAGGGCTAAGTGCCAAACTTGCCTACAGATATTCTAATTCATCAACTTCCTCGCAGAGAGAATTTTTACCGACGGACATGAATGGAAGCCATCCTCGAAAATACGGGGAAGGGGGGAAAAAAAACACCTGCGTGATACTATTTGTTATAAAGCTAATTGATCAAATGCTAAATGCTAATGTGCAACCTGTTAAGTAAATACTGGAGGCAAACGTGAGATTATATCATTTTTATTGGCCCAAAGACAATGCTCTGAAGAAAATTATTTTCCCCAGCAAATCCCAAGCTATTATTGAAATCAATAGTAGGCGCTCGAAATTAAGCTAGCTGTCTAAATACACAGCTAGCTTAATTCCGTATTCTCGAACACACCCAGAAATACAGCGGTAAAATCTAAAAAGTTTGGAAACACCTAATTCAAATGGTCTTAAGTGGTCAAAAATTTCGAGTAATTAATTCTTGAAAATCTGAAAATCATTTGAGGTTGTAATGCATTATCTACACCATGAAGCTAGCTAAATAAATACCAGGATGTGCAAAGCTGACATTTGTTGGATGCTACCAAATAGTTCCTACTTTGAATAATGTAAATTATTAAACATAATCTGTTTTGTTTAACTCAGTGCCACTGACGACTTTTGACATCCATTTTCTATGCATATTTCCCATTACAAATGGCTTTGGAAGTCAAAACTCTATGTATAAATTAATTACCTTTTTTGTTGTTTACCAAAAAAAAAAAAATCATATCAATATTTCCTTATAATGATGATAATTCAGGATTTTGAATTGAATTAGGTTGTGGTACTGCTGACGGAAGCAGAGAATCCAAAGTTCGATTCTGATTGGAAGAAGTTATTCCACATCATATATTTAATTGTGTGGTGTAAAGTTTTTCTATTTGTTATATCTACAGAGAACCATCTTTACATGCCATGCTAATTTATGCTAAAGAATGTCAGGATGGCGCCATTCTAGTTTCACCCTCACAAAGTATTTTCACCATTTTTGGGTCATGTTCTTCCACATCATTCTAATAGTATTTTGGCAATGAATGGCACGCTCCTGATAGGGTGAAAAATATGAAATTGTTTTTAAACTGACATGCTGCGTTACCGTTTGGGTGAAATTTCAGCTCCCTGGTGTCTTGTTTCAATGCTTTGCTTTTGATGTGAAATACTGATGAAATGATTGAGCCGAAATTCTTCACAAGGGTTACCATTTTTTGCTCTCACTTTCGCACCAACCAAGTTAGCCTGGAATGAATGTCACCAAATGGTAAATTAGCGTTGCGCGTTCAAATTCTATTTATTCTTTTTCAGCTGGTGATTTGTTATGTACAAGCCCATTTCTCGCTTTGTTTCGTGTTTATTTTCCATATAAAAACCAGAGATGAAAAGAAGACCACTTCCAAGCATCAATAAGGCATTTGAAAGTCATTTCCTGCTATTTGGCCCCGTTTTGTTTCACACGCCCGTTCTGCCTGATTAAAATGCTGTATGGATTCTTCTACTAAGTATTTATAATTATGTGGCTTGATTTTCATCTCTGCGCTGCTAAATTGTCTTTATATTGAGGCTTTAAAATTTTAATGGAACGTGTCCTCGCAGCACTTTTTTTTTTTTATACTCCAATTGTATTACGCTTCATAATTAGGGTGAGTTTTGCTAATTCCCACTGGAACTCATATTAGGTAATAATTTAAGAGGCAAAGGGAATATTTGTTCAAACGGATAATGGAGGTTGGATTTGCTGCCATTTTTGAAGATGGGAGCGATTAATAACACGCCGCCCTTAAATGAGTTTGTCCTTCCGCCTTGTTAGGGAAAGAATGAGTTTGAACACGGAATTCGAGAGAGCCCGGTCCACCACGTGGGAGTGGATAAGAGCTTTGGGAACTGATTTTGGCAGCGGCGCCGGGTTGTTGCGTCCCCGAGCAGCGGGAGTGGAGCGCTAATAAAAGGACGACAGCGTGGACACGGGCGAATCAAAGCCAAATCCTGGCTCCCGACGCCGCATCATTACGTATTAAAGCGCGCTCTCGGGCGGAGGAGATGGAAGAAGACGAGAGATTGGAACGATGAGATTCGGATTGATCTCAAAAAAGAACAGAAACCAGTACGGCAATATGAACAAATTGCATGGAGACGGGTGCTGTAACGATACTCGCGGCAGATATTCTTTATCCTCTGCATGGAACAGCTAATATTACAAAGCTTTTTTGTGTTACACCGTAAAAAAAATCACATTTACTCAAAATATATAGAATATATAATATATAGATATATAGAAAAAATAGTCAATGTTCAATGACTTTTTTACACACCAATATGAGTAGAATTTAAGTACCGTTTTATTTTTTTGCGGTAAATGGGACGGAAAAACCTCTGCGAAATTTCCGTGTGATGGAAATTTTGAACATCTGTCTTAAGAACACACACACACTACCTTAATTATCCATTTAAAGGTAATTAACCCATATATATATATATATATATATATATATATATATATATATATATATATATTTATTTTTTTTTTTTTTTTTTTGAGTTTATGAACATTTTAAAGGTGTAAACAGTACAATTAAAAAGTACATACCAAAATTAATTAATTTCGTTTTTTTTATATTCAAAGCCCACTCATATTAAACGGATAGTTATTAAAGTCCATATTTAATTAATATTTACTTGCTACAAAGAAGTAAAATTTAATTAATAATATTGCTTGTACTCTGTTGCCTCATTTTGTTTAAGGCCAATAACTTTTTTTTAGTTACTTTGTTTGCAATGATTTTGCAGTTTTTTGTATGAACAGTAAATTAAATAAAAAAAATCAATATATTATTAATATTGTATTCAAATAAACACATAACACACAAAAATTTTAAACATGTTGAAAATTTCCATTGCACAGAAATTTCCCGGAAATTTTTCTGTCCCCAATAACTGTGGGAAATGATGAAACACTTTACTCATATTATACTCATATTGGTCTGAAAAAAACAGTAATATTGAAAAGCTTATTTTTTTACAGTATGTATTACATTTTTTTGTAATTTTACCGTCGAATACCAGCCTAAAAAAATCAATTCTAAGTTGGGCTCGAGTCTGTGTTTTACTGCCCCCGGATGACCTTTAACATAACCGTTTCGCAATAACGTCATCGTCCATTATGCACTTTTTAAAACTCAAAACATGTCGGCTTGCCTGGCGGTAACAGAGCTCTTTTATTTTTCATGAAACGGGCCGAGGATTTAAAAATGTTTTGAGAGGTCTCTTTGTGAGTGAACCGGAGGGAAAAAAAAAAAAAAAATGTAAAAAGAATAACGTTTTTGAGGCTGCCGGAAGATCATTAGCTAGCACGACGGTCACCCGTGCAGATCGTGAGGGCAGTAGCATTCAAATGAGTGCATAAAATCGCAGCAATGGAAAACTGATTGACATTCATTTCATTTGGCGCGGCCTAATGAGACTCGACGCAAGACTTCCTTTTGCTTTGGAGTCAAATAAAACTCCATTTTGATTGACGCTAAAAGTCTGGTAGAACATTATGTTTATAGCTGTGCCTCTAGTTTGACGTAAACGCTATCACACTGACAGCAGCTACATAACGAGCGCAATCTTGTTGGAGCTGAACGTTTCAAAAATATTCGCCAGGATTGAATTTTCAAGTTTTTTAAGCATTGTATAAACAGTATACTTTGGTTTGTTGTTCTTCACATGCATTGTATCAGCTCAATTATTTTATTATTATTATAGAAGTCCACACTTACGGACTATAAATAAGATTATTAAATATAAAAATCGATAGATAGCTTTTATTGTCATTACACCTGCAGTAAAAGGCGACGAAATTTGACTAAACGAGCTCGAACCGTCCAAGAGATGAGGTTGCATGCGGGGGGTGCTGGAGGGGAAAAAAAGCCCCAAACAATGAGGGCGTGGCTCTAAAAAAATCCAAGCACAAACAAAACAAAAGAAAAAACTGTAAAGCTATCTCGTACGACATGTAGCTGACTGGGAGAGTTGGGCTCCAGATAACAGTTGTTTTAGGAGCAGGCCGACAAACGATGTGGTCGGCCTTGAGTCAATCGCATGAGAATCTGAAAGGGGCTTCAATTAGCTGAATTAGCAAGCAGTTACTTTGAGGAAACAGCCTCCAAGCTGCGGAAAATAATTTAAGCATTCAGGCGGTATTTTGACCGATCTTGTTCATTTTCTCCCCATCATTTTCGCATGATCTTAGCCAAGGAATGTCACACTGTCGCTAGTGTGATAACAAAGTGGACATGCAATGCTAAACTTTGAGATATCGTCACCATCCGGGTGAAATTTCAGCTCCCCAGTGTATTCACATTTATATATAGTATACTCTACACGCTCAATACATATTACACAAGATCACTTAGAGAACACAACACGCATTATATACAGTATATAGGGCAATACACATACCTTTACACATGCAAATACATACTTATGTTTTATGAATACATGAATTCCATGTTTGACTCATAAATGTGCTCCCCACTATATACTGTACAAGCACTTTCCATCATAAATCCAATGTTGGCTCTATTACCGTCTTGCTGCATCTATACTGGAGGGTGAGATATTTGTGGGGGTGTTTTTTCACAGATCATATATATTCTATTGTGAGAGAGAGTGTGTGTGTGTGTGTGTGTGTGAGAGAGTGTCTTGTGATAACAGAGTCTGAATGTCAGCGCTGTGACACCCCCGTGCCAGATAAGCTCTCCATATATCCCGCACGTCCTCAAGCAGATTTACTGCGCCGAAGAAGACGGAGGATGAGTGGGGAGTGTGGACCGCCGACATAAATTTGCCCGCCTTCGCGTCAGAGATTTGGGCTCAATTCCCAGCGAGTCGCGGACGCCGGTTCGAGTGTTTACTTATTTTACGGTGCTTTTTGGTGAAAGGCTGAAATTGCTGATGTTTGGCGTGGTTTGTAACATCCTAAAACGAGTTGCAAAGATCTTTGCGTTACGGGGAGATGCTAGGTTTAGTCCGGGTTGGTAGTGGAGATCAACAATTTCTAAACGTAGGGTAGGACTGTGAATTTGCGGAAAATAATCACACTTCTATTTAAGTTCTTAACCCTTGTTAAAGAACAGGTGTAATGTAAAAGTCATTTCAGATCATAAACATTCATCCGCATCATAAAGCTGACTAAGAAAATATCAATGTGTTACCTGATCAAATATGTAGAAATTTTTTTAACCAATACACCAAACATATATATATATTTGTATGTAAATCAAGTTTTTAACCCATATTGATGCACAGCTGTGATATACACCAATTATATAATGACATTACTCCTAAAAATGCACCACTGTGAATTGAAAGTCTTTCCAGGTCATCCACATCAAAAAGATGACTAAGATGCTAATATGTCTGAATTCTGCACAAAAAAAATATTTAAGAAGAAATTCTTTATATTGAATAAGAGATTCTTTATAACGCACAGCTGTGAACTGAAAAACTCACGCGGTATTCGGACCATTTTGGGTCATTTTCTTGTACATTATTTGGACCATTTTGGGTCATTTTCTTGTACATCATTCTTACAGTATTTTTAGCCAAGATATCGCACACTCCTGCTAGTGTGATAACCATTTGGTCGTGCCATGTTGAACTTTGACATGTTGTCACCATCTGGGTGAAATTTCAGCTGCATGCTGTCTTATTTCAATGCTTTCCTTTGATGTGAAATGCCTTAGAAGTAAATTACATATATATATGTATGAATGTGTATGTATATTATATATATATATATATGGGCGTGCATCGGTTACTCGTGTGTTTATTTTAGGGGTGCGGTCGGCGGCAGGGCTTGGTCCCAATTCCCCCGTGAATTGTGTTGGTTTACTGTAAAAGAAAACAGAGCAAGCGGCTGGGTGGTTAAGTAGACAACAGGGGGGCTTTACCAGGCAATGTTTTGATATGCGGCGACGGAGAAGAGCGCGAGCTGCTTTACAGCTGAGTGGTCAAGCAGAATAATAAACCACTCACCTGTCATGTCAAGTGAAGCGGCATAAATCGACTGTCAATCAACCCCGACTATAAATTGGCTGCCGCCACACCTCCCCATTATATTGAGTGAACCTAAATCAATGCTAACGACTTTCCGCCGGTCGATGCTTGTTAGTATTGGATTAAGTAAAGACCCGTTCATCCTCGGCTAGCGTCGATCGATAAGCGCGCCCGTTGTCTTTAACGCCGGGAAGAAAGTAAATAAGCGGCGGCTTACTTCCCTTCTAATGTCTATTCGCGGCTGAGTGCCTCATATTCGCAAATGCGTGTCGCCGCGTTATCCGCCGGGCCGCCGCTAATGCTCGGCTGCGATTTATTGATTCCCGAGAGGTGCCCGTGACCCCGTCGGGAAACCCCACCCCCGCTCCTGGACCCCGCCCCTATCCTCTCGCCTGTTCATATTTCCTCCCCGAGGGAGAAGTCGGCCATTTCAAGACAAACAATAGGACGTGCTTTTGTGTTACCTGTCTAACGGGGTGAACGTTCTACTTGCTTCAAACACGGGACCAATCTTATCTCATTCAATCCCAAAGACGTATTTTTACGTTTAAGAGTCCGTGAAATGGTTGGTACCAAATGCGTAATCAATTACTTTAGTATTTAACTAATTACTTGAGCATTTTTCACCAATTCGATCTGCCTTCGAAAGGGTCATAACCGTCATAATAACGTTTTTGACAAAACTAGCCCAAGTGTCGAAAAATAAAAGAATTAATGGTCGCTTATAAATCCGTGATTCTTGTAAATGATTTTCCATTTTCCGCCAAGTTATCCTACCAAATAAAAAATGTGTTTTCAGCAGAAAAAAGCGAGGTATCAGCTGAACTATAATATAAATACACCCTCATAAAATACACGCGGGAATACGCAGCCAAGCAATGGAAGAAAAGCAAGCAATAATTAGGACCTTTACAACCAATTTCAAACCGCAGGCTCATCTCTGTGGCTTATTTTCAACTCATCCAGCGTAGCCACTGCTTCTCGCGCCGCCGTCATGGCCGCCGCTCGCATGTAACCGCTGATCATCGTCCCTGACCTTGACTCCGCCCTGTCTGCCAGCTTCGCGCCAGGCCTTGGCCGCTGTCTGGTCCTTCGAGAAACGTCCCGGAGCCAGGAGGAGCAAGGTCAGAGCGCCACGCCAATCAAAATCCTTCCGATGTCCTCGAAGTGGTAAAAGACTATCTCAATAAACTAAACGTTGGAATAATTGTACATAAGTTATCCCATTTTTACATTTATAGCAGTATTACCTAATTTGGAACGAGTGAGCAGAGACACCGTGACCTAACTACAGGACAGAACGGTCTGTGGGTGGTCGTTATGTTCTCGGACAAGAAGATAGTTATCAGTTCATACAGTGACTACTGAGTATAGTATAGTATAGTATAGTATACTATAGTATAGTATAGTATAGTATAGTATAGTATAGTATAGTATACAGTACACACACACCACTATTGTATGTTGATTGTGTTCCCCCCAAAACCTTTTAGGGCGGCGCCGTTTTATAACTCGGGCTACGCAAATGCAGTGGTACCCCCTGGGGGTACTTGAAGGAACTCCAGGGGGTACTCGAGATTTTCAAACAAACATCTTGAATTTGACACCTGTGTTCTAGGTTGACGGAACCTGACACAAAATTTCTGGCGGCAATGAAAAGGATTATCCGAACGATTGAAGTATGAGCGAAGGAGACGGTTTGAACCTGAAAGCGTTTTCTCGTTTCCTGCGGGAGTGGTTTAGTGGAAACTCCACTCTTCATTGGACCCCCCAAAAAAAAAGATGTAGATTAAAATCGTATTTCATGTTTTGATCCATTCCCCTCCATCATATTTTCCGCCGGCTCTCCGGCAATTAGGAGCTTTGGCTCCGGCGTCTTGGGGTCCTCCCTTTATTCCCTCTCGGATGAAAAGCTATTTTGGTGCCTGATTGGAGAATGATGCCGCTACTTAGCGAGTCGCTCCGTCAGTGCAAATGTACGGACGGGGGGGTGAGATGGGTTAAAAAAAAAAAAAAGGGATGGAAGAGGAGGGGGAAAAAGCTGGAAAGGAGTAGCGGCTCCCCGGGGCGCTGTAGCTGTGATGGGTGAGCTGTCAAACGGCCCATTGTCCAAATTACCCAGCAAGCACCGTGTCACCACCCGGGACTAATTTACGGTACTCTGCGAGTGGAGTCGGTGGGAGAACGGAGGAGAGGATGTAGGTGACGAGGCGCCTTCCTCACGACGAGAATTCTACGACGGGAAAATGCTATTTTTCAAGCTTACGTGAGATTAAAAGATGTGGAATGACGTTGGTACAAAAGGGTTCTATGTTACGGAAAATGTGGAATGATGTGGAATCATTTTGATTGCCGTTGACTGCCACTTAACGGTCGGAGCTCCGACCGCCGGCACCAACCGGTGAACCGTACAAGTGTGGACTTTGATGCTGTGACTGTACTTTGCTTAATTGGCAAGGAACAGCGGGTATCCGCATTCTGGCACCGGTCGCTGGGCGAATGGAAAACCAGCCCGATTTAAAGCGCCGCGTCATTATTTTGATAATAAACCGTCTGGTGCTATGGAGAATAACAGCTCCGTCACTCGCACGGTCAATTTGGATCTTATAGAATTGGCCGACTGGCTCAGAAATTTGCACTGGCTTGAATAGCGAATTTTATGACGCCCAACTAAATATTCCCTATAAAACACTTTCAAAATTGTCGGTTGTTCTTAATGTGAGCTGCATATATATATTAGTATACATAGTATACATACATACATGTTGTATACATACACACATACACACATATATATATATATATATATATATATATATATATATATATATAAGTATACATACACATATATATTAGTATACATAGTATACATACATACATGTAGTATACATACATATAAACATAGTATACATACATATATACATAGTATACATACATATATACATAGCATAATATATACAGTATTTATATATATGTGTGTATACCAGATTTACACCTCACAAACATTTATAGAAAATTTTATTCAATTTATACTTTTATTTTTACATTGTTAATACTATATTTTTAAGCACAGCCATATAGGGCACAGGGCTCAAATCATGAGTAAAAAGTAGCGGCCGAAAAATGAGGTATTTGTGTTAACTTCAATTTCTTTTATATTACTCTGAAGAAGGTGAAAGAAAAAACGCTAAAACATGTCAGATTAGAACGTCTTAGAAATTTTAAGATTTTAACGTTTTTTACTTTGGAATTTTTAAGTTTTTTACTCGTGTCTGATAAAGAAGAAAACAACAAAGGGCTATTTTAGATTCAATTACGAATGTATTCAAGGCTCTTCAATAAAGCAATCAAGTCAACTCGTGAAATATATTTTTTAAAATGTAATCATTTTGTTTGGCTTGCAAAAAGTTTGAGAAGCTCCGATCTGATTCTTCAAAGTTCGTCACAATTCCAATAAATACCCCGATGAATTTACACAAAAACCATTCCTCAGCTTTCCGCATCCTGCGATCAGTTTTGCAAAATCCGTCCACCCGCCGAGGGCTGATGAAGTCAATTTAATTTAAGTTAATTTAATTTACCCCAAATTACCGATCCCTTTTTCTGGGTCAAACGACAACATGAGGCCCGATAAGTGGCAGAGTTTCTTTGGGGCGTTTCTTTCTCTGGAGCGAGCTCCAAATCCGTTCTGACACTCGGCTCCGCCCACTCCACCCTCCGTTGCTGGATGACCTCATGTACTTTTTTTTTTTTTTCCCCGCGCGTGAGCGATGCCAAAGGCTCGGTCGTCACGTCCTATTTGGTGACATATTAATCATTGCGTAATAATATATAACTCGTGTGTAGCACGCAGAAGGAATAATTTTCACACAAGGCAGCCGAGCTTCGGAAAATGAAGGATGACAGCCATTCATTTCCTTAAATGTTAAAAGCCGCTCCTTTACATTCTATTTCATGTTTTTAATGCCGGTCATTGAAAAAAAAGAAAAGAAAAAAAAACGTGAACCAATTTTGAGCATTTGAGCGACCGTTTGACATGTCAGTGTTTTTTTTTCCCCATATTTTCCATATCATTCCCATAAAAAAATGGACATCAATGGCGTTTCTTGCTCAAGTTTGCAATAACAAGAATAATGATGCATAATATAGTGTTTTTTTCCACATATTTGCGATAAATGACTATTAAATAATGATGCATAATACATCGTTTTTTTCCCCATATTTTCCATATCATTCCCATAAAAAAAGATTGACATCAATGGCGTTTCCTGCGCAATATATTTATTTATCATTATGTAGCATCATTTATTAGTAGTATTTATCACAAATAAATAATAATAATAAATATGATGAGAAAGTGTTAATAATGGCTGTCGCCATCCAATATTTTTAGAATCGAGAACTTAATAATATCAGTTTGTTTTCATGTATAACAAAAATAAATAAATAATTGGTGTTGAGATCCTGACTTTTTAATTTTTTGAAATAATTTTCGATTAATTCAGTGGTCGATTATTCTGTCAATGAATCGAATTATCGAAAATTTATTTTGCAGGAAAAACAATTCTAACCATTTATTCTTGTTTAGTTGATATTCATTTATTTTAAAAAATCAACTAAAAAAATTGCCAATATTTTTAAACCGATTCTACCATTGCCGTCAAAAATAAATCAGTTTGTTTTTATGAAAAACTACAAAAATGAAGGAATAATTACTGTTGAGAAACTGAGAAAGTTTTAATTAAAAAAAAAAGGTCTTGCCTCTAACAGGTTTTCGATTAATTATATAATCGATTTGTTGTCGATTAACCGATTAATTTTGACAGCTCTGAAGTTTACATTACCGTGTATTTTTATAATGTACAATATTATAGAACACAATTTTGCAAGTTTCCCTTCATCTCAATCGGCGGAAACTGACGTGAGTTACACGCATTTTTGCATTACGCTCAAATAACAAATTCAACTCTTATCTCAAAGCGCCACCGTACACGGAAACAGACAGATCGGAAGGGGAAAAAAAAAAATCATATAAAGCCGCTAAATCGTGATTTGGCACTTGGACCCGCAGCCGAGTAATACATCACTATAAAAATTTGTTCCACAGTCGTGTCACATTTCTCTCCGGTCCTCGGTGGACATAATGTGCCAAAAAGCGCTGGTATACAAGTACATTTGTGTGTGTGTGTGTGTTAATATATTTGAGCATGTGCGTGTGTGTCTGTACAGAGCATGTGTGATGGCTGAATTCATGTGACAAGGTAGATGTAATGCAGATTCATAAATCTTAGCCTCAGGATCAGTAGATGGGGAGAGGAGGTGATATATGAGAGGCCTCACAAGAACACACGCACATAATATATACACACACACAAACACACACATCTCCAACTCTAATGGCGCTGATAATAAAAACAAGACTCCGGCCGCAATAGGGCCTAATAGACGTGAACTGTAGATCTGGCCCTCAGGCTTATGATGTATATAAATACGCACCCACAAATACGCACTCACTCACGTAAACTTTTTCTCACACACACCCTGACACGCATGCTAATAAACACTCTTATGAACGCTCACATTCAGATACAGACTCAAGTATTCTCTCGCTGTCAGTTAAATTCTTAAAATCATCTCCCACACACTCTCACTTTCACACACTCTCATATTTGCTCTCTCATAAACACACGCTCAAAGATTCACGCACAGCACTAACACACACATGTTCTCTCACAGGAGATCTCTCACAAACTAACACGGAATAAATCACTCATGAAACTTGTTTTCAGACTCACACTTGCTCTCACACATACAATTACAATTAACACACACACGTTGAGAGACATACACATACAACTCACAAAGCTCACACAAAAAACCACACTCATACTTCATGATTCATACTCTCACATTCTCTCAAACCACAAGTACAAAATTCCCTCATGAATCTCACTCCCAAATGCACTCTCACTTTAATACGCTCTTAAATTTGCTCTCTCATAAACACACGCTCAAAGATTCACAAATAGCACTAATGCACTCACATGTTCTCTCACACATGATCTCTCATAAACTAAGTTCGAAATACAGCACTCATGAAACTCATTTTCAGACTCACCCTTGCTCTCACACATACAATTACAATTAACACACACACGTATGAAAAACGTACGCACACAACTCACAAAGCTCACACAAAAAACCACACCCACACTTCATGATTCATACTCTCACAATCAAAAACACACACCAAACCAAATCCAAAATTCCCTCATGAATCTCACAAACATACTCTCACATTTCTAAACACAAACACAAATTAACAAGCACAGAGTAAAACAACACACACACACACACATCACAATTTCTCACGCATACATTATTTGCACTCTCTCGTGCATAAAAACAAACATTTAAAATCTTCCTCACATTGTGCCAAACACACTCAAAAACAAACATTCCTGCACACTCTCACACATACAGATACCCCTACACACACACACTCTCTCTTCTAAACATTTTTTAACACCTCATAACCTGACACTTCCACACTCTCACGAACACACCTCTCACACATCCCACCATCCCCAAATATAGAAATCAGCAAAGTCTACCTGCTTTTCCGGCATTTCATTAGAACCCCAAAATCTCACGCATTGGACGTTTTCACCGTTAAAATCTCAGCAACGTTGCGTAATCTCGCCCCCCTTTTACAACACGGGAAATGTCGACTCGCGACCCGGGCCAAACGCTTCGACCAGCTGATTTGCGAGCCCGCTGCCAAGATTCTCCGCAGACAAAAACAAAAAACTACAGCTGATTGCTTGATATCACATCAGATGGCCTTTTAAATGCTCCGCTAAGCCCGTAATAACGCTTTTGCACATATAATTGCAAGCGTGCAAGGCCCCAGCGCAGCCTTTAATCAACATTTTTTTCCCCCGCTTTCCCATAAATTATAACAACATTTACGCTGCGCATGATGTCATATTTAGAAGATGCTTGGGCTTAACTTCAACATTTTGTTTACTTTTAGGGGGAAAAAAAAGGAGCACGCTGATGGGCCTTGAGATGAAGTGAAATGCAAATCAACTTTTCTAGTCTCACAAACAAAGAAAATCCTTGTGTCTTTTTTTTTTTTTTTAATAAATTACATATATTTTTTGCCAGTTGATACAATGCTCATACCTGTGTGTGTGTGTTTTGGCCACCAGAATATGTATTTGGCCAAAAATATGTACATGAAGAAGTAGAAAAAAAAAAACAAAAAACGGGAAAAATTGATAATGAATGAAAAAAAATAATAAAAAAATACTGTAAATTAATTTAAAATTATGTACACTAAATAAAAAAAATCAGCCAGTTTCTACGCCAACTATAAATGAAATATCAATAAAAATTATATTCATGTACCTAAAACTGTATCCTTTTTAATACTAACAAAAAAAAGTACAAATAATTTCAACAAATGCTTTTTACTTTTTACAGCGTTTATACAAGTTACAGGTTAGTCTAAAGTGAAAAAAAAGAGAAAACTATTTGCACCCGCCACTCATACTTTAAATATGATTATTATCCATAAAAGTTCTTTAAGTATACCTAAAACTGTATTCTTTTTAGCATTAAAAATAGAAAACAAAGCAACATTAATCAACGTTCATTTAACTACTTTTTACCGCGTTTAGGGTTACAAGTTAGTATAAAACTGAAAAAAGTGCATCAACGTGCCTGAAATACCTTTACATTTTATGTTAGCATTAAGCTAGCAGACTATGAGGCATGGTTACACAACAAGCATTTTTTTTTGTTTTTGTTTTATGTTTAATCCGGAGCCCAAACCAAAAAAAAAAAAAAGCCTTTAAGCCGCACCTTGCAGCCGACCATAGAGCCGCAAATAGGCTATCATGTTCTGGCTGGCGCTCTTATATAGAAAAATGGCAGACGGATGACATTTGCGCAAAGCCAAGTGGCTTCTGTCGAAGCTGCGGCCGGCTGATACAGACGCTCTCCGCACAATCGCTGACGAGCGCGCCGCAATTCTTGCCAGTTCAATAGACGCCAGAATTCATATTGTAATCCTATTCACTTAGCGTACCGTCGGAAAGATCCGGCGGAGGGAAGTAATGGAGTACAAATTTGAAGCACATTGGCTCACTTAAATGGGCCCGTATCATATGTGCAGGAGTAAAAACCGTATTTTGCAGACCATTCGCCGCACTGGAGTATAAGCCGCACCATCAAAAAAGATTTTTGTTAAATAGGAGTATATACTGTAATAAATGTATTAGACCAACACGCTTGTATTGTTAGAATACTGCACCAACACAACAGTAACACGCCTGCTTGTGTTTACTAGTAGAGAGTGCCCCTTTGTGGTGAGTAATTCACACTCAAAAGCAATACTTTGATGGCGTCGTCTTCTGTATCTCTTTGTTTACTGGAAGATTGCCATCTGGTGGTTAGTTTAAAAAAAAATACTGCAGATAGGCCTCCCTGGGCTAAAAGTTCAAAGCATGATTAAAAGTAGAGGCTTAAAGTTTTGCTTTGGGTGCGGAGTTAAGGGAGATTTTACAGCGGCCAAGTAAACAGCGATGTTTGATTTATTAGTGGCAATGTTTTACAGTGGAAAATGCCAAAGTGACGAAAATGTTTTTTTGGGAGCACACAATCGAGTTTGGTAGTAAATAATTTACCCGCGAGCAGAACTGTCATTTGAATGCTGGTTAATCACGGGACCGATTTGACAGCAGGACCGCTTCAGTAAACGAGACGTTTCACTTCCTAGCTCTAATTATCGGTACCATAAAACTCATATTTAACAAGAAACTAAACGTAATGTAATTTATATGCATAAACATTGGAAAAAATGGAACAAATAACATGATTTCGGCGCGTTTCTTCTAGATTCTATCCAAATGGATTGAACTCAAGTTTAATACAACAAAAGGGTGAGACTATATCACACCTGTTAGTGCAATGGGAACGGTGTGTGTGTGTGTGTGTGTGTGTGTGTGTGTGTAGGCTGCATGCGCAAGGGCGTGACTGCATTAGGGAATCACACACCCAGCTCCACTCACCGGGGGACCACTGTCAGCCTGTGATTTCGCCCGTGTCCCTCCGAGCCAGCGAAATAGGTCAACCACGTATAATGGCAGGGCAACGACGAGCAAGTGTGGCGCCCCCCTCCCCCGCCTCAAGAGCAGCCAACCACCCCCGGCCCCCCAGCCACCCACCTCCGAGGATGCAGCCACAACATGTCCGCCTCGCAGCCACAACAAGCATCTACCGAGCCACGCTTGAGCGGATTTGAACTCTCAGGATGCAATTGATGAGCTGGTGAGTAGCAGCGTTATAACACTTATATTTGAATACAAGCGGTGGAGCAACACATGTAGAGGGGGATTGAAACTATACCAAAAGGAATATATTCTTTATCCTCGAACAAGGAATCATAAATATGAACTGAGAAGGGCTGAACTCTTCAAAGAAAAAAAGTAAATTGAATTAAATAAGTTGAGTAGTAGGTAACTATTGTAAACGCATCTTGTAAATTGCCAATGGAACCTTGATTGATTATTTTGGATGATGTGAAGAAAATGACCCAAAAATGGTTCAAATAAAAGAAAATTTTGTCCAATTTTTTGAGCTTTACGTCAAAAACATTTCATAACAAAAGGAAAGAAGGGATCAAGGAGCTGAAATTTCACCCAGATGGCCACATGTCGAATTTCAAAATGTTACGACACAACAGGAATGTGCCATCCTTTGGCTAAAATACGGCGAGCATAATGTGGAAGAAAATGACCCAAAATGGTCAAAATACGACACAATTTTGTAAATTTCTCCGCTCTTACATCAAAGGCATTTTACATTAAAGGGCAAGAATTGAAAGAAGACACTAGGAACTGAAATTTCACCCGTGAGGGTAACAACATATCGATTTCAACATGGTAAGAAACTACCAGGAGTATGCCATCACTTAGCTAATATCCGGTGAAAATGATGTGGAAGAAAATGACCCAAAATACTCAAAATCTTACACAATTTGAAAAACATTGAAAGAAGACACTAGGGAGCTGAAATTTCACCCAGATGATGACATGTCATATTTCAACATAGCATGACACTATTAGCAATGTGCCATCCCTTGGC
This sequence comes from Hippichthys cyanospilos, assembly GCF_059441005.1. Lineage (NCBI taxonomy): Eukaryota > Metazoa > Chordata > Actinopteri > Syngnathiformes > Syngnathidae > Hippichthys > Hippichthys cyanospilos. The sequence goes on along the minus strand of NC_142383.1, from coordinate 15,471,078 downwards.
TAAAATACGTTGTGAATGATGTGGAAGAAAGTGACCCAAAATGGTAAAAATCACAATTTTGTCCAATTCTTTTATATTTACACCACAGGAAAAGCATCGAAAGAAGACACTAGGGAGCTGAAATTTCACCCAGATGACCACAACATGTCAAAGTTCGTAACGGCACAACCACTTCGTTATCACATTAACCCCTTGGCTAAAACACAGTGAGAGTGATGCGAAAGAAAATGACCCAAAAACATAACAAAATACCGCAAAAGCGTTAATATCGGAAGATTAAAACTGCTGTTTGTTTAATCTGCTGGGCTCTAGCCACAATACTACTAAAAAAAAAAGTTTCTAAATGCCTCACTATCCAGGTCATGGTAATCAGAAATCCATTTATTTTCCTCCGAAAGCAGATTTTAAGAGTCTGGAACCGTCACCGTAATCCGTTTCGGAATAAAGATATATCATAAAATGTGAAAAAAAACGAAGCGCACGAATACATGCTGGATGCACTGGATTATGAAGTACTTTCCTAATACAAGCGCCAACAAAAACAAGTAACAAACGGCCTTTTTATTATTTTTTTTTTTTTTCCACCGGCCTCACGTTACCACCCCCACCGCGGTCTCCCGCGGCTGCGACCTTTTCCCTCCAGTGGAACAGGACACTGCACGTCTCCATCTTCTCTCATGCATTAATGATCGGCGGTAAAGCTGAGGGCATCCGTCTGTCTTCCAGCCCGTCCGCAAGGCGACCCACTTCCAAGGACGGAGGCCCCCCCCGTCGCCGATATCGGCGAGCCCTAGCAACATTAAACCGCCCGCGTCGGTTGGCCGACGCAAGTAAACAGAAGGAAAAAGATGGACGGATAACGTCGCGAGAAATAATGAGTGGAAGGCTGCCTCTTCTCCACTCGACGGACGCCGTTTCTGTGACTCTCCCTGGTGGCGGATATGGAAAGCGCTTCAAAAAAAAAAAAACACTAAGAGACGTGGACACAAAGCAACTGAAGCCAATTATCGGAGTAAAGGCAGCAACGGAGATGCTTCGCGACGGTTGAGGAACATTCGTTAAAAAAACAGAAACAAATTCGGACACAGAACAGCTCTGGGTCGTTTTTTAAGAGAAGATTTCTTTTTTTATGGTCAAACTTTCTTTACGAAACCTTGGCAGGTTTGTGCAAAGACTGGTCACAAGAAATGGGAAGAGACAAATCCAGTGAGATGGAAATGAGACGAGCCCCTATTTTGGCAGATTTTCCAATATAAGATAGTGGCCTATAGCAGGGGTGCTCGATATGTTGCCTGCGGTCAAACGCTCGATCGCCGAGCTATTATTGTGCATGCCTGCATGACATCGCACAAAAAAAAAAAAAAGTCAATCAAGATGTAAAAACATCGTCAATTGGAGAAACTAATAAAAAAAAATTAATCACCCCTTGATTGTTGTTTTTTAAAGTCCCCTGAATTGACAGTTTGAACTTCATTTTCGCGTGAACCTGACTGATTTCAAAATAGCACACAGAACTTCAAAATAAAAGCATAACAATGCCGTCTGTGTCATGTTACTTATACCATAAGTACAGTTTATTTTGAAGGGTTAGCTGACTTCTTCACATTTTGCTTTGACCACGATACCGTGGCTCGACAAGCAGCGTGTTGCCCTGTATGTCTCGTAGCGCTTCTAAAACAAACAAACAAACAAAAATCATTAAATATAAATACATAAATAACTATTTTTATAAATTATGTATATTGGGTTAGATTTTAATGGTTTTAAAGCTCTTATCGGATACGCTCGGCTCGGTAAGCAAAGCAAAATCAGCTTAGGTAGGTTAGCATGGGATTGCTTAGGCTAGGTAACATTAGCCGAGCTAAATTTAACCAACTTCAGGTGAAAATTAGAAATGTTAGGTCGTTAAATCGTTTCTCGGCTAAAATCGGTTAGGCTTTTATCGATACGTTTTCAGGTTAGCACAGGCTAGGCTAGATTATATTAGTCTATGTAATGCTACGCTAAAATCGGTTAGGCTTTTATCGATACGTTTTCAGGTTAGCGCGGGCTAGGCTAGATTATATTAGTCTATGTAATGCTACGCTAAAATCGGTTAGGCTTTTATCGATACGTTTTCAGGTTAGCCCGGGCTAGGCTAGATTATATTAGTCTATGTAATGCTACGCTAAAATTGCTTAGGCTTTTATTGATACGTTTTCAGGTTAGCACGGGCTAGGCTATCTTATATTAGTCTATGTAATGCTACGCTAAAATCGGTTAGGCTTTTATCGATTCCTTTTCAGGTTAGCACGGGCTAGGCTAGATTATATAAACTATGTAATGCTACGCTAAAATAGGTTGTTTTAATGGTTAGCATAGGCTAGACTAGATTAGTTTTTTTAAAGGTTAGCATAGGTTATGCTAGGATGTAAATACTCACCAGAGAACATCTAGGAAAGAACCTTACCTCAGTAAGGTAAGGTGCGTTCGGTTGGCGATGCGGTGTGATATCGTGGGTTTATTTTCGCAACGTTACTACAGTCGTAGCCTTCCGACGGCTGATAGCGTTATCACTCTTTTTTTATTCCTTCGTTTATTGTCTCATATTCTTGCGAGCATTCCATCCATTCTGACAGACGCACAAATTCCCGTCTGCGAAGGGGGGGGCGAAAAAGATCTCTGGCGCGCGCCTCTCAGCCGCCCCGTTGGCAAATATTTGACTTTGCCCGTGATCCGCAACCCTCGCGGGCTTCTGCGGGGGCTTTTCCGCACGGCTGAACTCTGTTTCCAAAGCAGGTGTCGAAAACAAAACAAGGCCGATGAGTAATCCGAAAACAAAATCAAACAAGAGGGGGAGTCTGGCTTCTGGAATTCTTACGAAAAAAAAACAAAAAAAACGCTTCCGTCCAAGTGAGCGACGACAAAATAATACGGCCGGAGGATTACGTTTGACACGACGATTACGAGGCGTCAAATAACGCTGATAAGACTTCCTCCAGCTTGGGGGCGATGGGCAGACCTTGATACGTTCTTCCTCGCGAGGGAACAAACGTTGGGAGGAAAATCGGGCTGACGGATCAAAGCGCGTCAACGAGCGTTTGGAATGTTCTGAAGGATGGCTTCCTAAAAGCCAATTATCCCCACGCCGGCGCTAAAGAAATTGACCGGCGCAAGTGGATGTCGAAGATTACGCAGACGCGGTAGTTTGCAATGCCGGTGAGAAAATACGCGAAGAAATGAAATGTTACCGTGTTATTGTTAGCCCGTCTGGATTTTTTTTTTTTCAAAAATTAAATAAAGGGTAAAACATGCACTGTTGTTGTTTTTGACGTTTTTGGGCCTGTTGTCATTTTCACAGGGTTATTAGTTTGTGTTTTTGATATACTGTTGCTTTCAAAACTTTGCATTAATTTTTCTTATGTTAGATAGTTTTTTCGCCATTATTTTCTGGTCTGATTTATTGTTGCATCTGGATCTTTTTATTGTTAAATTTTGCTATTTTTGTTTTTTGTATTCTGCAATTTTTTGTTGGATTTTGTATGATTTAAGCTTTCAATTTTAAGTTTGTAAAATTGTTGCTTTTATTTTGGCATTGCTCTTTTTGTGCTAGTAATGTTTTTATTTTGTGTTTGTTGTTTTGGGGAGATAATAGTGTATTATTGTTATCATTATTAATATATGTTATTTTTGCTATTATTTTTAATCATGATATTTGTTATATTTCTGTCAAGTAATTTTGGCCTTGATTTTTTTCTTGTTGATTGATATTGCTGTAATTTGTGCTGTTTTTATTTTGTACTTTCTGTTTAATGTCGTTATATTATTACTAGCATTAGTATTTTTATATCTATTACTTTGTGGTTTTTTAATTATTGTTTTTGGTATTTTGTAAACATGTTTTTTAATGTTGATGTATTTTTTTTTGTATTGTTGTTCATTTGCTGTTATTTTGTGTTTTCGAATTACTGTTGCTTTAGTTTTCAGTTTTTTGTGTGTGTGTGTTTTTGTTTTGCTTTTTTTTGTATTTTTTTTAATGGTTGTTTTCACGTGGTTTTTTTCACATTATTGTTCGTATTTTTGTATTATTGCTGGTGTCATTGTCAAGTTTGTAAAAATGTCGCTGGTATTTTGCTGTTGTTGTTTTTCATTGTTGACTGATGCCGTTATTTGTATTGTTTATATTTTGCACGTGCTGCTTTTTGTCGTCCTATTATTATGAGTAATAATATTATCATATCTGCTGCAGAAGCTTATGTTTTAGCTATGTCATTTTAATCGCTTTTGAAACGTGTGTCGCGGCTCATCAAATTAGGTCACAAATAATCCGCAACATGAAAGGCTTCTACTTGACACGGCGGAGAAAAAAGCGCTACCGATGGCATTTACCGTCACTTCGTATTAGTCACTAATTAGTTGAAAGCATGACAACAAAGCGACCTTGACGCAATTGAGCTTGAAGCAAAAGAATATAGTACGGGATGTATAGTTATGTGGCGTAGGATATGTAAATTCTGTCTCCAGGTCAGCAACAACTCAAGAAACATTATGTAAATAGAAATGCTGTTTGTTAAAGTTAGTAAACTTAAAAAAAAAAATGTTACAGAAGGGTTAAGGCAAGAGGGTTAAGAAATGGGAAAATTAATGTTTATTTGGTTCATTGTTCGATAAGCAGCAATGCTAGTCATAGCGGCAATGCTAACCATAGAGTTGGACGTTAGCATGACATGCTAACCAGCGTTATTGTTGACAGTGGCAAATACTGATTCACTTTCACAGAGTTGGATAAAGTCCACTTGACGCAAAGTTAAATCGGGATATTTTAAGTAAAAGTGGAAAAGAAATTAAAGAAAGTTACACCGTTATTGTGTATTTTACTTGGGAGTAGCTCACAAATATTTTATTAAACTCGTATTTTCTTTTTAAATCTAAAATTAGAAAAGAATGCTTCATGAGCTTAAAAGATTAAAACCTGCAAAACCACGGTTTGTTTGCTTATTTAATAATTGTTCAATAAACAGCAGTGTTAGCTACAGCTAGCTGTTAGCATGATGTGCTAACTAATATCACTGACAACACTGACAAAAAAAAGGACAAATAAAGTTATTTTTACTGATTCGTTTTCACAAAGTTGGACATTTATTTGTCACCAAATTAGGTCAGGATATTTTAAATAAAACTGATTAATTGACATGCATTTTATTGGGGAGTAACCCAGAAATCTTTTATTTACCCTATAAATTCAGAATAAATTCATCCAAAAAACAATTATTGTTGAAAATGGATTTTCTGGTTAAAGACTATAAAATCTTAAGCATTAAAAAAATGCTGCTTAGTTGGAGAGTTGGACGTTTATTTAGTACACGCCAATTCACATTTTTTTTAAATAAAATTGGTAGGCGCTTATAGAAAAACTGCACTTTGATTAATAAATGCCTTTTTTCTTGAAAATTCTGGCAAAATAAACACTTTTAATACGAATCTTATGAGTTAAATCTCTGTGACGTGAATTCCAAGATGTTTCTAAACATATTTCATATGAATATATACCATATATAGTGTGAGGATAACACTCAGGGATTGTGAACTATGTAGTACTTAACTGTGGCGCTTCAGGAACTCTATTTTAGAGGCCAGTGCAAATCCGGTGCAGCATACGCTATAAATTTGCACAGAGGCTTTTCGACCACAATTAACAAACATTGAAAATGATAAGAAGTCAAACGTGTGAAGGTTTTAGTACACTTTAGGTTCATTCTGAAATTTCACCCCATATTTAAGAGCGATTGTGCGCCTTATGAATATAACTCTCAGTGGCGTGACTGGAAGTTACAGGGTACATTATGTAAATTGAGATTTACAGTGTCGATTTAATGCACATAAAAATGCATGAAAAACGATAGGAATATGATCAATCTTGCATATTTTCTTTTTCCCTCCCGACCGTTGCCCTTTCAGTCAACTTTCAGTACACTGACCGCGTTTGCGAAAAAAAAAATGCAAATGTGCCAGGTTACAGTAACTCAGTGTTTCTCAGCTATATTTTGCCAGGCCCCCCCTAGAAAAGAGAAAATTACCCCCCCCCTCCCAATCGATGCACTGAATATAAATAAGATTATTATTGATGAATATTGTTTAAGTATGCCTTCTTATTTTTATCGCGTTTATACGGGTTATAGCTTAGTCTAAAACGGAAAAAAAAAGATGCAAGTGCACCAAAGTGCCTGAAACTAAAAGAAAATGATGAAAATTATGACTTTATTGCAATTACATTCCACATGACGAAAACATGTGCCCCCCCGCCATCACCTCGCCCCGGGGGGGGGGGGGGCACTATTTGAGAAGCGCTGCAGTACTCCCACGTAGCTTGAAAAAAAATAAAACCAAAAAAGCAGCATAATTCAACACTACCAGAACGTAAACGCTCCGAGAGCCGGTTCCGGTTTCCGTTTCACATTTTCCTCACATCTTTTTTAATATAGTCATGCCATATTACGGCTGTTGGCACTAAACGCCCCTTGCCTATCACACGCCATGCGGTGTCAACATTGCATATTAAAGGCAATATACCATAAGAGCGCCCCTCCAACTTTCATATCGGCGTCAGCGTCCCCACTGGGTCCATTAGCGTTTATAGTCCTCTACATTAGGCCGTGTCTGCTGCCATCCGCCTCAACGAAACACCTACACACTAATGTGCAAAATAACACAACCCCGCATGTACGGTATATCACGCGAACGCCGCTCGTCTGCGTCACCAGGCGCCTCGGTAACTTTTAAAAGAAAAAAAAAACACAAAACCCACACGATTAAAGTGGGCTAACTGCTAGTTTTGCTAGTTTTATCAATGCCATCTGTTGTGTTTTGCTACTTTTTTTTTTTTTTTTAGCTTCGAAGCTAGCGAAAGGCAAATTTGTGTATCGTAAATAGACGACACGGAATGCTTTTAAACTCACCAAAATATTGCAATACATTAAAAATGACTTAAAATAATAAAAATAACCCATTACATAACCCATACATTAATAACACAAATTACTACAAATATATATTTTTGGAGGCTAGCTTAGGATTTTTAGTGATTCATAAATATCAAATATTAATGAAGCTAGCAAATAGCTACAGAATGATTAGTCAGAAAAAAGGTTTTAAAACGTGAAATACTGAATACCACGCTGCAAAAGTTTGTTTTGCTTTCGCTCAAATTGAGTTCTCAGCAAAAATCCATAAAATAAATAAAAATAAGACATTCAAATCACATTGTTTCTCTCCATACAAAAAAAAAAAAAAAATCGAAAATTTCCCTTTTCTTTGGCGCGTCCTCATTTCACACGTTAAGTCATGGAAATAAATGTGTAAAATAAGCATTTCATACAGAGGAAAAATCCACTGCCATACTTGATAAACACTTATCATCAATTCAATAATTTTACTGCATTTTTCAGACTATAATCTGCAACTTTTTTCTCGTGATTTGAGCCCCGTGGCTTAAAGTCCAGTGCTGCTTTTCTGTGGCTTTTCTTTATTATTTATTAATTTATTTATTAATATTTTTTTGCTAGGAGACAATCTACATGTGAATCAATGGCTGTGCTCATTATTTTTTAAATATAGTATGACAAATAACACATAATATATATTATATCCAAATTATATAAAAATTGATATAAAATAAAAAACATATATATATAAAACACTTGCTTTTTTAACTAATTCACTTCCAGCCTATTAAAATGGATTTTCTTAAACTAAGTAGAAATACGGATTTTTGACGTCTATTGCCGTCAGTGGCACCGTATGACCCGATTATTACGAGCAATCCACATCCCTACGATCCAACATCTCCACTCCTTCAGCTCACAGATGGCGGCTGCTAGTGAAGACCAAGACAGCGGTATTAAAGGTCACGACCCTTGTAGGAGCCTTCAAGCCTCAGCACACACGTTGATGGGTTCAGCTCGGGAAGCGTTTTCGAATCGCACGTCTCACTCTGCACCTCTGCTCCTTTTTATTTTTTTCCCCTCCCTACCGAGAGGCTGGCGCAGATGTTCTTCCGACACCTCCCACGTAGCGCCCAGCGTCTCCTCGCCGCCGCGTATTTTAAATATGCAAAAAACAATATGGCGGAGAAACGTCAACGAGCCGTTCGGTTTGGAGAGACGCGTTCGTGAGCGAAATCCGCGCGGCAATTAGTCACATTTCAAGTCCTCTGCTCCCCGCTCCATTAGAGGAAAATCTGCCTGCCGCGCGAGCGAAAACGGGAGCTTGCCAGGAATACACTTTTGCATCATCCCCGTCATGATGATGATTATAATAAGCTGTTACATCGCGGCTCGAAATACGCTAATGATATTTGAGTGCTTATATCATTTTTTTTCCCTGCGCTGTACAATGGTGCCTTTGCGCGACCTGGCCACAGGGGTCAGTATAATTCAGTCGCACGAAGCAAAGAAGAGTTTCACAGCTATTGGAAGTGACTCAGTTAGCCATGGATTTTTTTTTTGTCTATTTAACCGGTATAGTTGTAACATCAGTATATAAATGATAGCCTTTAGCAAAAAAGGCATTTTGCGCTGTGCGTTAGAGTAAAGCTAGCCAAAAGCAAATTTGTGTAATCTAAATAAATGACATGGAATTCTCCTAAAATAAATGTAACCACAACAATATCGAGGCTAGTTTTGTTCATGCCATTTAAGTTGTTATGCTACTTTTTATTTTTTGCATGACGCTAATGGAAAGCAAACTTTTAAAAAAAATTATTCGCCATCTATTTTGTTGGTTATACGTGTTAGAATTAACCTAACAAATTTCTCTAATTTAAATAAATGAGTGACATCTATTTCGTTTGCTCTTGTGTATTTTAAAGACGTGTAATTTTCATAAACTAATGTAACTACAGCTAAATTTATGCTAGTTATATGAGTGCTGTGCATTACGTTTTGCTATGTCTTAGCAGTAAGCTAGCAGAAGGTAAATTTTTGTATTTTATATGTAATTCTCAAACCAATAAATCTACCGCATAAATACAGCAAAAATTACGCTAGTTTTATTTCTGCTATCCATTAAGTTCTGCTACATGAGTTAGCGTGAAGACAGCAGAAGGCAAACTTGTACATTTTAAAAGAACAAAACCGTACTGTTTAGTTCAAAAGTAAACTTATTAAAAAAACAAATAAACATACATTCATAATTATTGTCATATATTATGCTGAAATATCAGCCATTTAAAGGTTCAGAACCACACAAATATTGATGCTAGTTTGGTTAGCATTTTTTTTTTTTAATGTACATGTTAACGCTAAGCTAGCAGACGTCCAAGTTACGTTTGGTTTGATATCAAATGCGATTTATGTGGCATTAGAAAACTTAATGCAGACTACAAAATACTTTATATACATATATTAATAGTTCAAAATAAAAATAGTCGGCAGCATTCCAATTATAGGTCAAGTTACCGTTCTACGAACGTATAAAAACGTAGTCCCCGGCCTCACCTTTTGTCACGCAATAACAAGCAGCATCCATCTCGAAACAAAGGGCGCAAAGAATGCGGGCCGACGCCGAGCCGTCAGTCACGCCGCATTAGGAGACGGCTCGGGTCGTCGCCGGTAGTCAGAGGTTAAAACCATTACGAGTGGAGCCGACTCAAGTCGTCCACCTCTGACCCTCATTTGGCAAACGCGCTCTCTCTCTCGGTCATTGCGACCCGGCGGTACTTGCTCGCCAGCAGGTGTTTTTGTTTCTTGGGCTAGCGTGTGAAAACGCGATATTATAATTCAATTCGGATGGGTAGAGAAATTGACGCTAACTACGTTAGCCGTAGAGAGTCTCCGAACAAAAATCGGTTGACCGTACCGACAAAGTACATTTGAATAAAGTAGAATATCTAAGTAAAGAATTTTAGGCGGGAAATAGAGAGATGTAGTGAATTTCTGCTTAATGATAGCTACACGCGAAAATAAAAGATATGGAAAATCTCCATTTTGATCGGAGATTTTGAGAGCTTCGATTTCAATTTTAAAAGATGAATCCCTTATTGAATCTTGTCACAAAAACAACCGACTTAAAAATTCGACTTCCATTTCCCAGCAGTAGAGATCAAAAAATCCACATCTGTCTTTTGTCGCAAATGTGTTATTTTATTCGTGAAATTTCTTACTGGTGAAATTTTTGATATTCACTATTTGCGTTTCATTTTCACGCGCCAAACACCCGAGGTTGTAATAATCGCTTCGTTCAGTGCCACTGGCGACTATGGACGTCAAAGATCTATACTCCCTTACGAGTCAAAAATCCATTTTAAATGAGTTAATGAATTCCATATTAAAAATTGATAAAAAATGATTTTTTTTGTGATCTCTTACAAAGTTCGACACCTAAAGCCGTTCATTATTTTTTCAACATAATTATTGAATTGCTGATGGGTTTAGTGAATCGGACAGAGGATTATTTTCGTATGAAATCTAATCTTTTTTTTTCTACTACTAAAATTATTAAATGGGGACAGGCCAATAAAATGCGAAATTTCCTGTTTTTGTGCTTTTTTTTCGTTGTACTGTTGAGAAAAGATGTGAGTCGGAATCACGTTAAGGTTTGTTTTTCTCGAAGTTTTGACCGCTTTTTGAGAAAAACGCAAAATAATCTTTTGCAGCATAGTATTCGGTTTCATTTTAAATGCCATGCTTCAGAACAGAATTTCTTCGAAAATAGCGTGACCGTATTTTCCGCACTATAAGGCGCACCTAAAAGGCTTTTTTTTTTTTAAAAAAAAGCTGATGGCGTGCCTTATAATCAGGTGCGCCTTATATATGGATCAATATTGAGATTGGGATTCGCAGATAGGGAATGAAGTGATAAAGATTTACCTGTTTCTTTTGTGTGTTTACAGTTGAACGAGGTTGCTGATATTGACATTGAGTTATGCTATTGAAAGTTTTGAGTTATTATTCTTATTACTTTGAGTATTACTACATTGCGATTGAAAGAGTTCTAAAATATGTCATTAATTGAGGGTGCGCCTTATAATCCGGTGCGCCTTATCTATGGAAAACATTTTAAAATATGGCGTTAATTGAGGGTGCGCCTTATAACCCGGTGCGCCTTATAGTGCGGAAAACACGGTACATTTTTTCCGAATCCTTTTCACGATCCCTTGTAAAATTCGCACTGCCCATAAAGTTGTTTGTTGTGACCATAGTGGTACACAGAGTGAAAATCATTCCTATTTTAATCGTGCGGCCGTCAAATGAGTCATCCTTCCATGTTCCCGTCTTGCAAACACATTACACTTGCCGTTCTTTTATTTTTGATGAGAGAGGGGAACAAGGGGTCCAACCTCGCTGCACTCTCAGCCTTATATTTGAATATTTCATAACCGCCGTGCGGTTATACCCACGGAACGCGCGCGCACACACACAAGCGAGAGAGGAGGTGTCCCTCGCAAATGCTAATTGAAGCCGTCCACGGGTCAGCGAGCCTTCCTGTTTTCCCTCCCTCTGCAGAAGCGTTTTTGGCGGGCCGGGGAGCCGAGCCGCCGACGGGAAGTTTTGGCTTCTCGCAGCGCGGCCGGGAATTTTCCCAGGTCGTGCGGGAAACCGAAGCGAGACTCCCTGAGCCAGAAAGCCGAGGCTTTGTTTAGAAACCAGCGGGCATCTGTCTCTTTATGTGAACCTCTTAACTTGTATTGACTAGCATGTCAGCGACTCGTGATACGATAACGTCTCTATAATTTAATCCGTCGCTGCCTCGTAAAATTTGAGATTTTTTTTTTTCCTTTGACCGAAAAGCAAAACATTGGAGTTCCAAACTAAATTTGGAGAAAAAAAAAAAGACTTATAATTTACTTTGTCACTCAATTCAATTTGGCTATGATGTCGTCAGATTTGGAGCGTGTTCAATAGAATATTAAATATAATTTGAAAGGGGAAATGAGAGTAGAATTAGAAAACATCAACTTCTTGATGTTCATTTTCGGGGACATACGCCTGATTTGGTGAAAATGCATCATATATAATATATACATATATGGCTATATATGTCACAGGTGTGCAAACTCTAGACCTGGGGGCCAGATCCGACCAAAAACCAAAACACTGGAGTTCCAAACTAAATTTTGAAAAAAAAAAAGACCTATAATTTAATTTATCACTCAAATTTGGCTATATCTTCGTCAGATTTTGAGCTACCCGCACCTTAATATATACATATACGGCTATATGCGTCACAGGTGTGAAACTCTAGACCTGGGAATCAGATCTGACCAAAAACCAAAACACTGGAGTTCCAAACTAAATTTGGAAAAAAAAGACCTATAATTTACTTTATCACTCAAATTATTCTGGCTATAACTTCCTCAGATTTTGAGCTCTATATATATATATATATATATATATATATATATATATATATATATATATATATATATATATATATATATTATATATATGTCACAGGTGTCAAACTCTAGACCTGGGGGCCAGATCTGACCAAAAACCAAAACACTGGAGTTCCAAACTAAATTTTGAAAAAAAAAAGACTTATTACTTACTTTATCACTCAATTCAATTTGCCAGATTCGTCAGATTTTAAGCTACCTGCACCTTAATATATACATATAAGGCTATATATGTCACTGGTATCAAACTCAAGACCTTGGGGCCAGATCTGGCTGATTTGACTTCAGGTTTCTGGCTAAAATCCGTTAAAACATTCTGTTGGTGTTTGAAAATCCACATATATATATATATATATATATATATATATACATATATATATATATATATATATATATATATATATATAAATATATATTTCTTTCTTTCTTGTCCGAGTATAATAATGTATAATTCATCACGGTGAACAATGTTCCAACTGTGCAGATGGGTGGTGGGGGAAAAAAAAAGAAGATGTTTTTAAATACGCTTACCTTTGTTTGCGACGGAAGCGTCGGGAACATATGAAGAGCGTGGGAGAGAGACAGAAGAAAAAAAGTCAAATTAGCGAGCGAACGCAAATCAAGCGCATGGCACACACGTGAAAGCGTAGCGTCCAGTTGCGGTATCGTCATTTGGATTTTTCTTTTTTTCAAGCCAAGTCAAAGAAGAGGAGCGGGGGGACGAACGCAGCCCCCTTTCGGAGGACCTCGACAGGAACACATGTTTCCGGGAGCAGCACCAAATATGTTTTCCGAGCGAGCCAAACGCTTTTAATTAGCCCCGGCTCTATTTGTTTTCATTTGCGTGATTTATCCCCTTTCATTTGGCAGCTCGCTAACATGTCCCAGACCGGGGAGGCCGACGCCGCCCGGGGTAAAAGGATACGAACGGCCGGCCCTTGAAAGGACCGGGGCCGGCTCTCGGGTTTTATTGCGGCGGCGTGGAGGCCACCTGTCGTGCGGATATACTCCGGGAATACCGACGCTCGAGATATTGCGTATGATCCTTTGGGTAAACACCTTTTCTTTGATGCAAAGCCCTCGGGGGGGGCGGACTGAGAACCAGGAGGGTAGATGAAGCCGGGATGTGGCCTAAAGACCCGAAGACGGCTTATTAGATATTTGGACAAGCGTTTTTTTTTTTTTTGGACTCCGTAAAGCCGCCTTTGCCTGAGGGGACGAGAGCGGCGTGACGGTTTTCAGGCCGGCATCTGGCCCGGCGGGGACGAATCAATCATGAGGCAACATCTGCATTATCTACAACAGCGGGGCTCCAGACATTCCGCCAGACGTAGCTTGGTGGTCTGAAAAGATGTTGTAGCGTTTTAAAGAAGCGCAGAGCTACATATGGGAAGCAGCGTGCCCATAAAGCAAACATGCGAAACCAAAAACAGCGGCTCGCAGTGTTCTGGGTTTCTTTCATCTACTACTACTGGTACCATGGTGAGTATTCGCCAAGATCAATTGTAAGAAGTAACGCTGGCTGCCATTGACGGCTATAGACGTCAAAGAGCATATTTTGCACTACTTTGCTGTACTTTGGTAGCTGAGTACCGTATTTTCCGCACTATAAGGCGCAGCTAAAAGCCTTAATTTTTTTTGAAAAAGCTGATGGTGCGCCTTATAATCAGGTGCGCCTTATAATCAGGTGCGCCTTATATATGGATCAATATTGAGATTGAGATTTGTAGATGGGGAATGAAGTGATAAAGTAAGCTTTCTTTTGTGTGTTTACAGTTGAACAAGGTTGCTCATATTGACATTACAGATATCATTCTATTGAGAGTTTAAAGTTATGATTTGAGTTATTATTGTTACCACTTTGAGTATTACTATACCGTGATTGAAAAAGTTTTAAAATATGTCTTTAATTGAGGGTGCGCCTTATATTCCGGTGCGCCTTATAGTGCGGAAAATACATTTCATACGTTTCAGTCTGTACATATATATATATATATATATATATATATATATATATATATATATACACACACACACACACACACAAACACAAAATTATGTCTTTGAGCTAAATGAGTTGAGTACGGATTTAACTACTTCTGCCACTTTGTACTTTGTATGTTCAAGGGGTATGTGGTGACGCTTAAAAAAATAATCTGTAACCTGTACATGGTCCCTGGACCCAAAACGTTTAAGATTCCCCCTGATCTCCGAACCATAAACTTCAAAACAGACAAGTAAACGTTTGACCCGTATCCTTGACGCGGTCGCCTCAAGCATTCAAAGCAGCAACGCAAGGTAAAACACGTTGGACACCAGAAGGCCTTCAAAGAAAGACACCGCGCCGCCGTTCAGCTTTTGATCGATGGATATCATTATTTTTCTTTATGTCGACAGAACGGATCTGTCTTTAATCAAACGTCTCCGATCAAGCCCGGCCGGGGAAAGTGGGAGGGGCCTCTCGGCACATCAATACCGGGTTAACGGGCGGCGTTCGGATTTTTAGAAAGATGTAAGTGGTCTCCATTAGAATGTTGTAGCTCGGGGGGGCTTGGAGCGGGCTGATGAAGGCCAAGTGCAAGCGGGGCAGGAGATGAGGTTCCTCTGAGACACGGCACCAGAGAAAATGAAGCCAGAGGGCGACGGGACGGAATGAAAGCGCCCGCCTATTTACCTCTCAGCCCGGAGACACCGGAGCAGGAAATGAGAGTGCACCTAGGGTCCGTCTTGCAGAAGCTTCGCATTCTGCAGGGTCCAATCGAGAATTGCCGTTAAGACTCATGAGCTGATCAATCATGAAGCGGGAATTTTTAACATTATGCTCCTGGAGGAGATCCCTAGAGCAAAAAAAAAAAAACTGCTGACAGCTGGTTGTGACCGGCCAGACTGTTGGAAAGCTTAAATGTGCCAGGGAGCAGATTTTAATGCATATCTATGCTAATGGACCTGTCAGGAGTTGATCTCCGACTGTCAAAATTCACATCTCGCCAGCTACTCAAACCACCTTTGCTGTCGCCTATGGTGGCTTCAAACTGCACCTTCATGTTTTTTTCCTGGGCTACAAAGCTGTTCCCCAAATACAAGGGTGTCCTAAGGAGGAAACTTGAAAAATTAGACAACGAGGTACTTTCTTGGGTTAAGTCACATCCAGACTTGAACCCCACAGAGAATGCAGTTCACCTGCCGATGAGGAAACTAAAGGCTGAAACCCTCAAAAGAAGACAATGAAAGAAACGTTTTGCTTTCATGTGAGCATTATTTTGTAATCTCAGAGGCGTCGGTTTATCTAACGCGTTGAGCTCCTCCAGTGCAAAAGTAAATACACCCCAGTTTTTTTGTAATAAATGCTATAAAAATGATATCCGAATTCCAAAAGCTTTATTCCTCCGATTCATTGACATACCAACCGCTAGAATGGATAGAAGCCTAGTTAGTAGACTTTGATCATGCTTTTTAATGAAGTAAATGAGCAAAGTAATTTCACCCCATCATTCTTTGTGAAATATGGAAGCTTTTATAGCTTGATAGGAAGCCCATATTGCTTATATATTTGCAGTTAACATTTATTGCATAAAAGTTTCAAGCTAGCAACTCCAATAACGGTTATGAATCCCCAACTTCAAAATAAAAGCTTGGTACAACTTTTGTTATGTTATCTGGTTTGTGAAATAATTTAATTTTGGTACTCAAAGTGCTTTAGACTGACTTCTGACGACGCAACATCAGGAACAAGGGGGTTCAGTATCTTGCTCAAGAAAATTGACATGGTCACAGTGGTCGTGGATCGAACCCACAATATTTCGGTATTAGAATTGAATGTTTAAGTCTTATAGGTTATACAAACATTTGTTGTGACCTACTGAGAAGTTTAGTTTTGCTCCCTGCGCAGTACCTCCGTATTTTACTGCCCCCAGGTGGCCAAAGCATGCACACCAATTGAAGCAGCACAATCTCACTTCAACGGAAGCAAAAAACGTGGTAAATATGTTCAATGCTTTATATTCCGGTGAATCACCTATATTAATTAATCACTTAATAACGTTGCGTTTGGAACCGATTAATGTCATTTCCATTCATTTTAATGGGGAAAGTTGATTTAAGTCCCGAACCGGCCACAGAATGAATCAAACCTGAGGGACTACTGTACTTAAACTTGTAAGGTTACGCTACTCTCAATCTAACGAGCTTTTTATTCACTCATCCGGCGTTTTTAATTCAATTTTCCCATGACGAGCAACCCCTGGCCCGCCATCGCTCGGCAGCGCAATAAGTGGAGGTCTCAACCCGGCACTTTAATAAATGTGTTAATTCCGAGCGCGGCGGGCGGAGACAATGCCAACGTGGGAGATGAGTTCCCCACCATTCATTTCCGCCGTCTGTCTCGCTGGCGGTGGAAGCGGGGAGCGGGAGACGGGCCGCGGGGGGGAAATGAAGACCATACATCACGCTGAGGCACCCCGGCGAGGTCTGACATGGCTTCGGTCCGGCTCAGGTCCATGTCGACACGCTTACTTAAAGACTTACTTGAAGAATATAGACTACGATATTAGAATAACATTTAGGGAAGATTGATTTCACCCGCTGATTTGACCTAAGCTTCCATTGCTAGTATGCTAGTAGATTATTATATATATGTATATATATGTCCACTGCATATCAACGACATCCCCATGGAGATTCCGCTTCTGTTCAACCTCAATGTTTCTATTGTTAAGCAGCAAAAGCGAATTCCTTGAGGTAAGACAATCTGCGCAGAAAAAACAAGTCTTTGTTAATTACATCGGCGCTCTTCGCAAACAAAGACCAACGGGGACGTGTAACTTTATCAAGATGTTGCCGTGGCGATTAGATGAGCTCATTAGCGTTGCCCACGACCACCCCGATGGCAACGCGAGAATCGCATTACAGAACGCACCTTTTCAAACGCGCTAAATTAGATGCTTAAATATACTATAAACGCTGGCTACTTGAAATGATTCCGCTGTTTTAATTACATTCGAAGAAAACACAGCGGGCAAAGAAAACTGCACGTTTATTATGATAAGTGTAGGAAATGGGTTTAATTTGTTTGGGAACATTCTTAAAGATACAAGAATATACTCGAAAATCCCGTGGACCCACACCATACGAAATTAATCCGTTCCGGTGTTGGGATCACGAAAGCGAAATTGTGTAGCTAATGTGTATAAAACCCCAGGTAAAAACATCAAAATTATATAAATGGTCAAAAATAGTATAGTAAAAGCTATTTATATATATATTTTACATGTATACAAATAAATAACATTGCAAATAACAAATATATAACGGATTTATTTACCTTTGAGTGACGTGACGAGTTTGCACGGATATATTCCGTACAAAGGGTAGCCTAGCCTATCCTGGCCTAGCCTTCGTATTTCTTGCTTTGTTTCCATACCAATCATCTTTTTACTTCTATCTTTAACATCACTAGCCATCCCGGGACCAATGGCTAACCAGTTTAAGTTTGAATTAAACACGAAAGTGCATGATAAATATGATATTGTAGGTACTCACACGAGATCATGTCTTTAGCATATCGGCATCTTAATGACACCGACCAATAGCAGATCAGCATCTTAGTGACGCCAGGATACGCTGATTGATGACACCAGGAAATAAACCCTGCGTGCAAGCAGTTTGACGCGACCAGAATAAAAGAGCAATTACCTAAAAACGCCTGAAGAGGGAGGCAAAACAACATAAACAAGTCATGGCAGTTGATGCCGTAAAGCGTGAAAAATGCTGTAAAGAAGGGACGAAAAAACTTCGTAAAGTGAAAACAACATAAGCTAGGGAAGCCGTACATTATTGTAATTGGATCGTAACAAGCATATATGCCTCGAGTTTCCGATGGTAAAACGGTTGATGCTAGCGTCAGTCACCGGTGTGACAACTGCTAGCTTCAAATATGGTTTGGTATTGGCCTAATGCAATATTTGGTATTGGTACTTGCCCATCCTTAGTATTAAACAAAAGTTCAAAATTATTTTAAGACCAAGATGCTCCGGGTATCAACGCGAATTTATTGAACCTACACGTTAAACGCAACTTAGTCACGATTGTTTTTGTTGCATTCCGATGGAAAAAGTTGCTCGGTAAAGAACCAAAAAGGATATTCAAAAGTTGCACGTTTGTTTTAGTCTGCTTGGAGCAATCGGTGCAATATTAGTCTTCGGAACGTATCGACTGAGGCCGATTTCGGCGGTAAGGGACCGTCCCTCGGCTCGGTTTCGATCATGGCCGTTTGCTTAGGAGAAAAATCCATGTTTCCTACGATTAAACCCAAGACGCGGGGAGGTTAAAGGTCACCTCACTCACATCTGGGACACTTCAGAAAAGCCTGTCATTCCTGAGCGACGTGCAGTGTAAACACAGAGCGCCATAATCTTGCGTCCCCCGCCACATAAACGCACACGGCACACAAAAGCTCAGAGTTCCGGACCGTCGATAAGACTAAACAGCGCCCCGGCTTGTGTCACCAAGTTCAGCTGCCTTTTAATGGCTTTTTCAAAGTGGACTGAAAGCTTTTCTCTTGACTCTCGCTCCCCAGTTTGTTTAAACAAGTTAATTAGTGGCGCTTGATCTGATGGGAGGTCGGTGCCTCTCCGGGGTCTGTCGCAGATCACAGCGCCACTCACGGGGGGCGGGACAAAGACGCGCTAAGCTCGTCTCGACGGACCTGTGGGGGACGACCTGACTATACGTGTTAACAAAAGGGGGGGACCATCCAGACAGTTTGAAGTTGACTCTCGGGAGTTCTCGGGATAGTCTGTCATACAATGATTAGCTAGCTGCCATTCCGGTACCATTTGAAGCGAATTGGGCTCATTTTGCTAGGGGCCGCTGTCGTGAAATTCCGATCCCCTGCTCCTCTTACTTGAGCGACTCTTCCGGTTGTGCTCCGTCAATTAAATAATCAAATGCTTCCACGTACCCCCTGAAACGTGCTCACAGGCTAGTCATTGATATTAAGTGCATTGGATGTATTTTCTGGACTATAAAGGGAATATAAGAGGCGATAGTTGGCGAACTATAATCCGTTTGTGTGTCCCGAAATCTGTCAAAATTTTACTGCGTCACTATAGTAAGCCAGCCGCTTGATTGTCTGGTCAGTGAACACGCGCAGTACGTACGCTAGCAATAAAACATTTAGAGAACATTACGTACATGTTGGAGTATGCAGCCTTTGGTATCGTGCACCCTATGAATGGGTTCAAAACAGAAATAGACACCATTACGTGAAAAAAAGGTATTTTTTTTACAAGTCCAAGTAATGAACATATAAATATATTATGTACAGTATGTACGCTGGACGCCATAAGCAAAGATGTTTACGTACGTTCCCTTTTATTCCCTAGCGTGTGTTTCAACAAGCACCTTTTAATGTGGTTAAGTACGGAAAGAGACCCCATAATTGAGACGGTGCCTAATAATACGGTGCAATGTATGGTGCAAAAAATACAGTAGTCTTTCTGTTGACGTTTGAGTTGTCCAATGGCGTGAGTGGTCACTGAATGCATCTCCAGTCGACGGGGTGAATGAGTACAAGAACTGGATTTCTTTTGGGTCTCCACATAGCTATCAACCATTGAAACCAGCACTTTTTATTTTTCCTGAAAAAAAATCATTCATAAAACTGATAATTGGCACAACACACCTTGCTACGCCATATTGGAAACGTGCCCGCAGAAAGCTCAACTCGCTACGATCTAAATTTTGATCTAATGATCTATTTTTTTTGTAATTTTAAATGTTAACAAGACATTATTGTACTATATATAGCACAATATGTTTTCTGTCATCTATATTGTGTACCTATATTTGTCTGTATTTGGTAGATGCATCATCCACTTCAACCTGTGTTCCTAGAAGGGGGCTCCTCCCACATGTGGTCCCTTATGAAGGTTTCTGATTTTCCCCAAATTGGGGTTTTTGAGTTTTTCCGAAAGCAGTCTGGACATGACGTCTTTTCACCTGTGAAGCCCTTTTAGACAGGGCTGTACATGTAAAATTTGATTGATTAATTTACTGTTATTACTATTCTTAACTTATTACTAGTTAGTTATGGAAACTGAGTGACATCCGCATGGATTGAACAATTGGCAAAGTGACAAATTAGCAGGAAATAACGAGACCTTGCAAAATCCAGTGGGACTGGAGACACCATCCTCGAAATTGGGACCGCGCCGGTTAAAACAGGACATCTGGTCACCCTAAATATAGCATCCGAAGGACTAATTGAACGATTCCGAAGCTCGATATCTGATGAGAATGTTAAAAGCGGAAGACTGCGGATGCATTACTTCTCGTCTGTAGTTGCACTACTTGCACCGACTATATGTTCTGAACAAATCTCCAGAGTAAAAGTGAGAAAGCGTACAATAAATAATGCACTGTTTCTGGGGTGAGTTTCAAGCAACACTAGTATTACTCACATAGGCTGCAGAAAATAAATTTGCCAGTTGTGGGCATTTGGCAAAATAAAATATTGCTTGAGCAAAAGAACGGCCAATGTTCTGGATTAGTGATGGATATTAACCAGGAAAAAAAACAGCTGCGTTGTGATTCTATTATTAATATCTTATTCCGCATTTGTCTTTTGAATTATAGTACCAGACTGCCAACCACCAAAGACAAAGCGTGTACACAAAGCAGCTAATCGGAAGACATTTTGTAGCGCGTGAAAAATGTCAAGAAAAAACTGTTTTCCAAGTGTTTATGATGATAATAGAGGATCTATTGCCAAAACACTTTTGTACTAACTGTCAGGCAATAAATAGGGCAGTGCCGGAGTTTCAAATTTTTTTTTTATTTAGTTAAATTCAGATTTGTCGCTCTCATTAGCATGCCACAGCTAGCAAGCATGCGCTTTCACTTTTAATCATTATTAGTCATGTGCACGAATCGAGTCTTTCAAATGGCTCCGAACTGAACGAGGACTCGAGTCTTAGGCGATATTTATGTCCTATTACTCAAACACTTAAAGAATGACATAAACTGTACTAATCCCAGTGTTTATTTATGCGAAAAAAACGATGTTTTAAACGGCTGTTATTTTTGAACGGCTCTTTTCAGTTTGGGAATAAACATCTCTTTTTAAAAAGTACTATCATTCATTTTTATACGATAGAACGTGAATTTAATGGACCTAGAAATAATGGGTCGCATGTTTAAAGAAAAAAAAGCCAAAATAAACAATAGCATGGCGGGTGGCGCTATCAGAATGCAGAAACTAATCAACATAATTGATTAACAAAGAAAATGTTAGCTTAGCGCTGCCATAACTATGCCAAAAGTCTTTAAAATTGATTAATAACCATATCAATACAACATAAACAACAATAACTGCTGAAAAAAATCGAAATGAGGAAAAAAAATGGTTTGGAATGCACTTGGATGCAAAATCAAACGTGATCCGATTATTCCATGGAATCAGCGACAGCAAAATCGATGATAAAATTCACGATAATGACAACGCTGGAAAAAAAATCTTTGTTTTCTTGTAAGAAATTAGCGTGAGGTAAGTTTGGATACACCTTAAAACGTTTTCATCCGTTTCTAGCTATTTTTTTAAACATTTATTTACATGAAGTTTGTACTGTACTGGGAGGTTTCTGACTAAAAAAAAAACCTCAATTTTATGAGAAATGTTCTCTAACGGATGGGAAAATAAATAAACTTCGTTTGGATGAGTCTCAACAACCCCACTGAATGTCAAACTGAGCTTTCTTGGGCAAAAAAAAAAAGAATAAGTCAGGAAAAGGACAACGCTCGCCAAAAAGTAATAAGAATACGTACGGTATATGAAACATTAAATCATTCATCCCGCGCTCGCTAAAGATGTCGACGTAATGACTTTCACACTTCCTCGACCGCGCAATTGATTTGTTTTAAAGGAGGCGGGGGACAGAGATACGACTCAAATGGAAAATGGTGAGCAATGAAGAGATAAAGGGGATTTACAAAAAGAGAGGTATGAGTCAAGGTTGCGTCTCCGGAGCCGCGGAGATGCATGAAGAGAGACCGCCTGACATCTTTCTTCAAAGCGGAAGCGAGTGCAATCGGGATGCCGGGAAGGAGACGTCAAGCCGGCGTGTTGACGCGGGGTGGAAATTGAGGGGGGGGTTATTGATTAAGAGAGGAAGGAGGAGGGATTGGAAGACAGCCTGGCAAGGGGGAGGAAAAAGGTGGAGGTAAGTAGGCGGGGATGAAAAGAAAAACCACGAGGGCGAGGGGGACTCCACTCCGAGCGATTGGCGCTTTGAGGGATTTGAATGCACCGGCGTTGCCGCTTCCTTCGTAATGGCGCCGCACCCCTAGAGAAGCCGTGTCATCCCGGAGCACCCCCTGCTGTCCTGGCATGGAGGGTGGCGCCCCGGGACTCCCTTCCTAATGACTTGTTTACGTTCACATCAAAATGACTTGGAAATGCGGAGTCTGCCAAAAGTGTCAGGAAATGATGGGGGGTTTGCCAACAAAAGTAAATCCGTCATCGAGATCTACCGCAAATGGCAAAAAAATAAATGTGATGCGGATGTAGGTGGAAAGGTATGAAGGTAGGTAGGTAGATAGAAAGATAGATATTTTCATAGCTAGACAGCTAGCATTTTCACATAGCTAACTAGCTAGCTAAGCTAGAACTAGGTACTTTTCATAGCTAGGCAGCTAGCATTTTTTAGCATTTTAGATAGATAGATAGATATTTTCATAGCTAGGCAGCTAGCATTTTCACATAGCTAACAAGCTAGATAAGCTAGAACTAGGTACTTTTCATAGCTAGACAGCTAGCATTTTTTAAGCATTTTAGATAGATCTAGATCTAGATCTATCTAGCTAGATAGCTAGACAGACAGACAGACAGACAGACAGACAGGTAGATACGAGAGAGAAGTAACGTTTAATCGATAAACCCACTACCAATCTTTGATTGAGACCTAAAATTGTCCAACAGTCGACAATTTCAGCTTCTTGAAAGATTCTCACATTTGTTTAGTCCTCTATGAAAGCAGATCGAGGGACATTTGCAAACAATCTGTTTTTTTAATATGGAAAAGAACGATCAACGTTTGTTCGTTTATATTCCGACACCCACAAATTTGGGGATGGGTTCTTCTCTCCACTTTCAATTTGGAAAAATGGAAATGAAATTTGAATCAGATTAATTAATTCACAGAACACTCAACAGAATACCCAATTCAAATAATTGTTATATATTGATAATTCTTATAAGGTAGGTATAAGTAGATATACATATAGAGAAAGTAAATAAAGAATCAATTTCTGCTTTTAAAACTACCAATATCTGCCTCTGAAAAATTCTTCAAAATTTGGAACCACAACCGGTAAGCTAACGATTAACACTGATACAGAAAAGTCGATTTAAAAAAAAAATATATAACCCAAATGCCCACGTTTCCTTTTGAACCAATAAAGTAGGTCGGAAACCTTCACAAACATTCACCAGATCCTTGTTTGTACCGCTTGTCGCAAAAAATTTTGTACGTTTGCGATCTTAGATGAAACCCGATGCTACCTTAGTCGACATTCGCCAACGCTTGCCCCTCAGTTGGGATACGGCTTAAGCTAGCCTTTTGTAAAAGCAAAAACTCGTCATCCGAGCAAAATGATAAACACGCAGGTTCGTACTTTAGGCCAGCGATAGTCGCGGCATCGACTCTAAGCATTTCTCTCGCTTGAGTTCATCGCTAAAACCCGAGTAGCGAGGGAATGCGTATCAGTCTTCTTTAATGACCGAGATTAATGTTAAGTAGCATTATGGTAATGGAGGCACCAGGCCTATTCCACTTTATTAAATAAAGCTGCTGGAAAATGAATGCGATTATGAATTCGGCTGTTGTTAATGGAGCGTGGCGGGAACACTGTTGACTTTTCTCCTCCGATACGATGATCAGGGTTATATTTCACGCGCGTACTCGCGAGCCTGGAATCGCATCTAACGTATAATCTGGTAGCGCAGCGGGGGCTTTTAATAAGTTTGTCTTGTCTTGAAGTACACAGGGAGAGACAAAGTAAGAGGCGGCGAGAAATGCTTAACGCGCTGCTGAGCTTACAACACTCCCTTTAAATTGAACAGTAACGCAATCATACATAGCGAACCGGAAAGAGCACGGGAGATTCGATCGTGAAGGGGGAGACTGAAAAGAACGCTGCGAGGAAACTGTAGACACAGGTGTCGAACTCCAGTCCTCGAGGGCCGGTATCCTACATGTTTTCAAACCTTTTCCATCAAAAACACCTGATTCAAATGTTTGGGATCATTTTGGAGCTCCTGCGGAGCTTGCTAATGAGCTAATCATTTGAATCAGGTGTGTTGGGGAAAGAAAACCGGAAAACATGCTGGATGCCGGCCCTCGAGGACTGGAGTTCGACACCTATGCTATAGAGGCTTCCATTCCAGGCGAAAGACTTTGTGCAGGTCTGGAGTATGAAAATTAGCTGGTGATGGGAAAGAATAGCTGTTAGCTTTGCTAGCTTTGGCTTCTTCAACCGTCAGTAGATTTAAAATTGTTGTGTTTGGGGGGGGTTAGGTGAAATAGTATGGAAAACAAAGTGTCTTTTTGTATTAATTTGAAAGTCTTAACGGAGCAGTCTTCTGGTCTGTAAGGGTGTGGGGGGACATGTGAAAGAAGATTTTTAAGGCTGTGGAGGGAGGAACTACAAGAGGGGAGTCAAGCGCAAGATGATACACGTCTGTGTCGTTGAACTAATCTGTTAAGGTCGTCTTATTCTAGCAACACAGAAAGTTCTCATGTATGTCAAGTGAAAGGGTCTTTGTTCAAACAAAACCAGGTGGTCAGCGAACAACAACATGTTCTACCAATACTTATTTTCCATTACTAACAGAACTGGCTAGGCGTCGTAAGACAATCGTACCCCTTCCTCTCTCCAGACGCTTTCTACTGACTTCTTCCCAAGCGGATTTGTGAAGAAAACCGGAGTATGCCCAATTGATCGTTGAAGCCTCGGTGGGTCATTAAAGGCTAAAACGGGAAGGAAGGCTTGGCTAACTTGTGACATGGGGGCCAAGCTCATGAAACCGTGTCTAGGAATATTCTGTACTATGAGAGCGACTCTCTTGGGAAGGTCTCATGGTTACTCTCCCACCCTCAACATCACTCCTCCCCCCTCTTCCTTTACCTCTTCCCTTCAATCCCCAGAGTCTTGGAGACCAGAGCACTTAACCTCAACAGGCCTCCTGCTTTACTCAGTCTGCCCTCCATGTGGCATCACATCAAATCAGCTGCTACGTAGCCTGGAGTATAAATAATGAATGCAAGAACAGGGTGGTGGGAACCATTAGGGTCTGTGTTCCTTCCTTAGGCCTGGTGCACATTTAAGGATTTTTCAAATCTTATAAGATTTTTTGTAATTTTATTGTCCGTGACAGACCTCGCAAATAAAGATAGAAAAACAGGCGCGAGAGGTCTGCGTCGATGATCTCAACTCAGAGCGCCACACACACATTAAAACTCCGTCTCACTACCGATCTAAAAAAAAAAAAAAAGTCCTCTGAGGATTATCCCGTGATCTCTCAAAAACGAAGAACAGAAACTTTCTGATGCGCGCTGATTCGACCCAAGTCTTTTTGAAGAGCGTCGAAAAACGGCGTCATCACCAAAAGACTTATTACCGTCTGGCTTTTATTTACAGGCTCGATTCCGTTGACGTCAAGAGTCCGCAGAGCCAAATGATTCGAATTCTTGCCTCACACATGTAGATTTCTGGTCTTTAATATTTAAGACTACTTTCCCGGTCCTATTATCAGGACATATCCATTCTTAATACACCTAAGACAGTCGGAAAGATTTATCTTTTGGGACGGCGTTAGGAAACTTGTCCTCTGGAGCCACGTTTTCGATGTCTTACTCTTTAAAATCGCCTAAATAAAATCAAGATAGTTACCGAGCTTCCACAGAGCTTGCTGATGAGCCGATCGTTTAAATCGGGTGTGATAATAGAGGGAGACATCGAAAACCGGTAGGATACGGCTTTCCAGGTACCGGAGCACCCTAAACCTTTAGGACAGAGGAAGGATAATCTTAATGGACAATCTTTTAGGATGTAGCTCTCCAGGAAGTGGAGTTTGCTACCCCTGTTTTAGGACAAAAGTCTGGTTTGATGTCCTCGGTCGGGAAAGAACAAAATCAGGGCAAAAATAACCCGATTAAGCGTCTATCCGTCCTCGGTTCTCACTCCCAAGGAACTGTGCCGTTTCTGTCCCTTTTTTCCGCCCAAGTGCCGAGACAAAGAAGACAACCCGCCGCTCTCTCTGCCCCGGTGTCACTTTCAGTTTACCTTCCCCTGCTGGGAATCCTGCACCAATTATTTGGACTACAGTACACGCTTCTCCTCCTCCTCGCCGCAAGAAAACAACGACAGCAAATACCACGTCTTCGGGGATCCTTCCAAAAGAGAAAAGGAAACACATCTCTGGATCTTTGACAACATTCCGCGGAGTCGGAATACAAGCCTGAAATACCTCCTGACTGCTAATTGAATACGCAGAGATAAACATTTTAGAGGGCTTCCTTTCCGTGAAGAGATATGGCCTAGAGCTACGTTTCACCAGGCGGCACAATTGGATAAAGAGATAAATCAATGGTGTAAGTAGATTACACGGCAGCGTCTATTTCTTTAAACATACCTCTTGATATTCTCCATCGCAAGCGAGAGGGAGAGAGAGAGAGTCCGCCACAAGAATCTTGATGACAAACACACACCGGGATACACACTCCGCTTATCAAATATTAAGACTCAAACACTCGGCAGACTATTCAGCCTTGACGACTGGAGACCGTCGCCAAGGCCGGAACCAACCATCTCGTGCAGGGGCGTCAAATTAATTTTCGGCGTGGGCCGCGTCAAAGTCTTGGCTTCTCTCAGAGGGCCCTTATGACTGTGAAAATTATACACTTGTATAATCATGTTTAGGGGTGCGCATCTCTCCAGCAAAGGCGATAGGTGGGATGCGAAAAGATTCCGGGCGGTTCGATTTGAAAGTGAAACGATTCGGTTCAACGGCGGGTTTATGTTTTTATTCAATGTGGTACGTCTTAGTTCGAGGAGGTATGCAATGACATTTCTGTTGGTGTTTTACATGCATTTGAAAAATGTTGTCAGAACTGTAAATGTGCCTGTTAGTCCTGAGATCCATCCTTCCATTAAGAAAAGAACAAACTTTGTTTACTTGTTTATTGCTGGAATTATGTTCTAAAATGGGTGAAACCTGTAAATTTGGAGATTTCTTTGGCTTCTTTTGTAATTTTTTGAATTCTTTTATTTTTTCTTGATTTTTTTTACCTTTTATTGTTAGTTTTTCATTAATGTTTTAGTTGGTTGGTTTTTCATTTACTGTTTTTATAACCCTAACCCTGTTTAATCTTTTTTTTTTTTTTTAGCTTGTCCAGTCACATTTTCCCATTTTAAAAACTTGCAAACCATTATGAAGGATAAAAAAAAAAATTGTACACCAAAAAAGTCTGTGAAATCCAACAATTTTCCGATTCAAACTGGTTTATCTTCCTTTTTAATATAATGCTGTATAGATCTTTTCAACAACAAATAGAATTTTCAGTCAAACGTCATTATAATTGAAAACCCAATGCATAAAATGCATAAAAATGCGATCATTTTTCATCAATTACCCCCCAAACACATTCAATCGCTAATTTAAGATGCTTAAAAACAGCAATTTTATTACAAAAGCATTGATAAAGTAAAAAAACGAAGCTGGCGGCGGAAAGAGCGATTCATAGTCCGCAATCATATCGAGCCCCGCCATGCAAAAACCCTTTGAAAACATCACAAAAGCAATTGTCTGTCCTACATCATCTTTACAAATGGATTCTTAACGGACTTAAGCCTTCTAAAGCCGCTTAACCCCGAGGAAATTAATATGAAACGGAGACTTACCTCCGCCATACTCCTCCTGCAACGAAGCGTCGCGGTGATCGATTTTAAGTGAAGCCAGCTTACAATTTTTCACTTGTTAATTATTGTGGCTTCTCGACTGTTTTTCAATGTACGCGCCGTAATCTACCCCCATTCTTGGCTGGGAAAAATAAAGACTTAAAATAGAGTTTGATTTATGAACGTCATAATGAACGAGGAAAGCGAGTACTTTAGCAACACTTCTCAAACATACGGTGCATTCAAGAGCGTTTGTTTTCGTGCTATTTTCAGTGCTTTACATTGGCTAACGTTGCATCATTATTACAGACGGAGTGAGGATAAACCACTGGGATCAATTTGTGAGGAAATAAAAAAACGAATGACCATATATGGACATATGAGGATTCCGCCAGACAGCGCCGATTTTTGGGATTTCAAAATATCATACTAAGACCACAAAAAAAGGGAATCGCAATGCGGCGAGGGACGACTCTTAAAACATTTTGCTTCTTCGTTTCTCGAGTTTCAAACCACAAAGAGAACTGGAAAAACCCGCAGTCATTTAATGTCTCCTTATAGCGAAAAGCTGCTCCCTTCCTTTGAACGTGTTTTTGCATATTGGCAAGGCGGCTGATTATTCCTGGCGTTAAATATTTTTTGACGCACTACCCGCAAAAAAATAAACTTCAAAAGTGGCTTCGTGTTGCTTTGCGCACGCATTTGTAACATTGGCAACGGCGTCCTGCTGGAAACCCACCGACACGGTGAAAGGTTTTCATTTCCTGCCATTTTGAATCATCATATAAATTAAAAATGGACAAGCGAGATCAAGCTAGGGCACTTTTTTGCACGGCGCCGCCGCCGTCCAACACCGCGCCTTACAGCTATTGCCGGCAATCTCTGGACACAGCGCCTTATTCATTATTCAGGTAACACGGGGGCCGAATCGATTTCCTGCCCTGGAGGCCCCCCTCCCCGACACCCCTGTCCGCAGACCTCACCTCTCACCCGTCTCCGCTCCTCTCAGATCAACATTCCCAACAAGACCCCGTCCCTGGTTTTCAGGGGGAATTCTCTAGTCGGGGCGGGTTTCGGGTTTCGTGTAAACACACCTTGATCCTTAAATCCCCGGCAAGCCTGTTTCAGTTTCAAACGGCGGGACTGCGCAAAGGCTCGCCGGCTGGCGACGTCGCATGAGGCTGCGTAAGAATTAGTATGACTCGTGCATGCGTTGGAATATCTGAGCTTGTGCCCTGCCTACAGGGACATGCTCCTTCAGACACTTTTTCACCTCATCTGCGTTTAAGGGCATTAATATTGCACCAGCCTTCGTGCCGGGGTTAAATGGATGACTGGGGGCATGGGGGAGGCCGAGGGAGGAGGAGGAAGGGGGGAGCCAAGGCACGGTGGGGTCTGGATGTCAAATTCAATCCCTTCAGCCCTTCGTTGCCTCTCGCTCTGCTTTACTTGCCGTCTAGCGCTGATCGGCTACGACAAGAGACGTTTTCGGCGGGGGCCAGGAGGGGACGGGAACAAGGGGACCACAGTACTTAGCATGTGTTTTTTGTTTTGGGGGGAATACATGATACTTTTACAAGGGCGTCATAATTGTTAACGCTTTCGGTGCCAGGCGTTATCTGAAAAGGCAACGCTTTGAGTATTCTCACGCATATTCTGACGCAGGATGGGAAATGGTTTTTACGCGCTGTGCTCGAATGATGAGGAAATGAAGACCTCGGATCGATGGTTCGCGATGTTTCCGGTTTATTTACTATTTCTACTGTTTCCATATTACTCGAGGCTGGGTGAAAAGTGATGAGTAAATATCTATAGTAAAGCGAAGTGGAACGGTGCAAAATGAAGGGTATTACGTGTAGTATGGAGCGTCCAGACTCTGGATTCTGGACTCTAGGTGTCAAACTCCAGTCCTCGAGGGCCGGCATCCTGCGTGTTTTCCGGTTTTCTTTCCCCAACACACCTGATTCAAATGATTAGCTCATTAGCAAGCTCTGCGGGAGCTTCAAAACGATCCCAATCATTTGAATCAGGTGTTTTTGAGGGAAAGGGTTTGAAAACATGTAGGATACTGGCCCTCGAGGACTGGAGTTCGACACCTGTGGTCCAGAGAGTATGGGCACCCCCAGACCTTAGGGAAAACTTGAAGGGGAAATCAGCGGAGATGTTGCTGACAGTTCGTCACTGACAGATGTTTTGCCGACGAATGACGAGAAGCCTAAAAAACACAGGGCGAACGAGGCGTTGACGGAAAGGGTTTTCTGTACGTCGTAATTGTCGCTGGTGCTGACGACGGGCATTCCATCGGTCCGTCACTGACGGTTTTGCAGATGAATGACCGATGAGCCATGGGACGGCACGGCTCGGTGGTAGGTTGGTCGTCGAGATTGTGGGTTCGATCCCTGACCATCAAGACCATGTCAAAGTCCCCTTGAGCAAGACGCTTCGAGTACCCAAGGTAGAAAAATTGCTATAAAAATTAAAGCCCATTTACCATTTGGCAAAATCTGTAAAACGCCCATATCCTGGTGACAAAAAAGATGACGGAAGCACATGGGCAAAACAAAACGACGGACTGGTGATTAGGGTTTGGTTTGGTCTGAAAAAATGTCAGATTAACGATGAAAGAAGGACACCTCTGCTGACCAGTGAGAAAACTGCAGACCCTAAAGCAAAGGGCCAGAACATACTCAAAAGAACAAAACGAACAATTTCGACGATCCTTCATCTAAATCATATTGAATATTTCGTCCAAAGAACACAAGTTTCCCACCAGGACCCCAGAATTGCAAGAAACATCTTCCATTAATCTCTTCTTCTGGAATGACGCCATACTCAGACAACAGCCTTTTATGATCGCTCTTGTAATGAATTCTCCATCACTGGATCACCGACGAATTCATCACCGGGACGGAATAAAAAGGCACGACTCAACGGCCCGGGGAGACCTATGCGGGCGAGGTCACTCCGAGGTTAAGTTAACATGCATACAAGCTCCTGAAAAATTAAAGGCCGCGGCTCACGGAAGCATTGAGTGGCAAGAACCCGAAGGGTGGTAGGCGGGGGTAAGAGTTCATCGTGGGTTGCGTAAATATAAAGAGAAAGCGAGCCGGTGTTCTCCTACATGGCTAACCCTGCAACACACATCCGGACACAAACGTTCAATCTTCTCGCGCGGAAAAAAAACAAAAAAATCTCAAGTGATTGAGAGCTCAGCGAGGTGAACAGCTGCAGCCGGAACGGACAGACGCAACGCCGCTTACGGCCGTCTCATAAGTCTTTGTTTTCTCGCCCTCCGCGTGGACACGTGCACGAGGACGGCGCTGGTCCCGGGTGTTGATATTTCTACTCCAAAGGTGTCAGGATGCCAATTACAAATGTGTTGGGGTGTCAATTAGCAGGAGCGATGGTGTGCAGCGGTGCCAACATGATGGAGGCCAAAGAACTGACTGACTGCTAGGAACGGGAAAAAAATTGTCATCGGAAAAATAATATTAAAATATTGCAGGGCAGAAACTGCGTTTTGGGTTTTAGGTACCATATAATTAACGATGAACCGATTATTGCCCGGGCCGATATTTCGCATATTGGTGCACGGGCTTTTTAGGACGATTCTTACGGGTGATAAACTTGGTGAATTTCTTTGACTGTCAGCAATTGACCTTCGATTAGTTAGCTTCTTTTGCTTTGTAAAACGAGGATCGAACAAATAACTCAATTAGTTTCAAAATGTTTGGGGAATACAAGATCAATTCCTCGCGTGACATTTCTTGATTGGGGTTTCGTTGTTGTCTTTTCCACTAAAAATACTAAATAAACCGTAATTGGGGAAAAAAAATCGTTTGGCAATACAGTTTTATGCAAAACGAAAACATATCAAACGAATCGGTGAAATACACGATAGAACGATGGATTCTAAAAATATTCAATGGTGGCAGCTCAACTCAAGACCGTACTTTTCATTCTTGCTAATGAGAAATTGCCATCGGTAGCATTGATGCTAACGCCAATGCTACCCACCGGCTGTGTTTGCGTCCACAGTTTCCGTCTATGTTGACATGTTGCGTATAATACTGCACACATGAACATATTTCTTTTTTCATTATTTTTGCAATTTTTTTCTTTTGTAGCCCTTTAAAATGAAGCAATTAGAACAAATCTCTCGCACAAACAGCAAACAAAAAAAAAAAAGGAAGAATAAAAACAATATCCGGTTAATCACGTTAATTTCTTGGAATTATGTATTGTCTGAATTTGTCTCTAATCGGCTAGCTAACCAGGAAGAATAGCATTTTTGTAGTATAAACTAGTATAATATATATATATATATATATATATTAGTGCCTAACCCTAACCCAAAAAGGTAAGTGATACTTGATTTATACACGAACGTATGATATAAATTGTACTTAGTAAATTGCTATTATTAGTTCGTGGAACATCAGCGTACAGAATAAAAAATATACAAATAAAAAGACAACAATAATATACAATTTATAGCGATACGGTATACGGCTTATAGCTTATAGGAAAATTGGTAAAAAAATGATTGCGGGGGGCACAGTCTCACTTGCTGGCTAGCTAGGCAGGAAAAAATCTTATTTTTTGTGTATGAACTCATTTGTTGTCATTGCAAAATCATAACACAAGCACAAAATCTCCGATGACTTACAGTAGCACTCAACACCGAGTTGAGTTTTCGCCACACTCGTTTTCATGCGTCAACTTGAAAAACATCTCAGACTTTTGGCCCGCGGGAGATTATTGGTGGA
This sequence comes from Hippichthys cyanospilos, assembly GCF_059441005.1. Classification (NCBI taxonomy): domain Eukaryota; kingdom Metazoa; phylum Chordata; class Actinopteri; order Syngnathiformes; family Syngnathidae; genus Hippichthys; species Hippichthys cyanospilos. The sequence continues at coordinate 15,437,982 of NC_142383.1, read as the reverse complement.
TATTTTGAAGTGCGGCGGCTCTATATATTTAACGAGGCCCCGGATATCTGGGCAAAGAGGATGCGACGGCGCAGACCCGTCGAGAAACCGCGGCCTAATGAATCGGTTATTCCGAGAAAACAGCCAGCTGCCAAGTCCGTTCCGGCCTATCGACTATGTGCCGGCACACATCCCCGCTCCGCTCCACTTTTGTCCGTCTCTATTCAAAGAAGTCTCTAAGAGACGGCGGGCCGCATCTCCAAGCATGCATTGCGAGGCGCGATAAAAGATGCGGCCAAGTTTGTAGTCCGGTGCGCGAAGGAGGTCCCCGGCGGGTAACCGTGAATAATATCCAGCGTCGCCGTTTTCGTGGCCGCGCCGGACGCAGGTGGACATATTGAAGAATTCATCATTGGAAATTCCATTTCAGGTTTTTTTTCCTCCCCCCATTCCTCTTTACCATTCTGTTAAAAATGAATAAATGATTTTTTTTCTCCTTCATCTCATCAGCGCTGAAGAGGAGCCGAGGAACGACGTCGGACCCCCGAAATTTGAATTCTAGCGGAACGTTGCGCAGACTGCACTACACACGATACAAAGAACAGCCTGAATCATTTACTTAGTCGTCGGCGCTGAGCCTAGGCAGATGTGACCCAGAATGCGGAAGAAAATAAACACACGTTAAAGAAAATAACTCAAATGGGATTGTTTAACTCTTTTAACGCCGGACATTTTTTAAAAAAGGGAAGCTGACAGGCAATTTCCGGCAAACCAGAATCTCCATCCAATCTCATATAAAAAAAAAAGCATAGTTGACGTCAATTGACGTCTATGGTGCCGCTTGGCATTTTTTTCCAATTGCTGGCATTTTTTTTCGTCAGAAGCTTTTTAACCGATAAGCGAGAAGGTCTACTGCAGATTGTCTATGAAATTGAGGTTTTTGAACCGCTGAAAAATTTCCTAGAAGTAAGGTTGGGAAATATGGGCAAAAAACTAAATTTGATTTTCTGCAATCATTTTGCACAATTACGATGTACTTATTATTTTTTTTAATCAAATGATTGGACAAAATTTGGTATTTTGACAATTTTGCACTCATTTTCTTCCACATCATTCTTGCAGTATTTTTGCCAATAGATGGCACACGCCTGGTAGTTACCATCAGGGTGAAATTTCAGCTCCCTAGTGTCTTCTTTAAAAGCTTTCTCTTCAATGTGAAATGCATTAGATTTAAAAAAAAATCAAATAATTGGACAAAATTTTGTATTTTGACAATTTGGGGCTCATTTTCAGCATTTTCGCACACTCCTGGTAGTTCCCATCTGGGTGAAATTTCAGCTCCCTTGTGACATTTCTGAATGCTTTCTTCTCGATGTGAAATGCTTTAGATGTAAAAATAAATAAATAAATAATCAGATCGGACAAAATTTGGTATTTTGAATATTTGGGCTAATTGTTCTGAGAGTATTTTAGTCAAGGGATGGCAAACAAATGTTGAATTTTGACATGTCACCATTTGGGTAAAATTTCAGCTCCCTGCTGCCTTCTTTTAATGCGTTTCCTTCGATGGGACATGCCTTAGATTAAAGATCAAGTGATTGGACAGAATACTTAAAAAAAAAAAAAAAAAAAACTTTTGTCTGAAAATGTTGAGACATAAATAACAAAGACTGATTTAATACCGTGACAGCGTGATATTTTGGCTCAAGGTTATCGCGAGAATCCGATATGGGCCCATGCCTACTTTTGGATGTAATTGCATTTTGGGTGGAAACAGAAGTCCCAGTTTGCGGTCCGGCCAAGACAGATGAGTCGCCCGGGGGCGAGGGCCCGCCGTTTGAAAGGCTGACGACTGAGTGACAGAACCCCTCCCGAGGTCGGCCTTTAACGCAAACACACAATCGCGCCTTCACACTGAGGCCATTGAGCGTCCCGGCGGGAGGGGTGCGGCCGGGGCGCGGGGTGTCACCCGAGGTCTCGCCGCAGCCGCCGAACCGACCCTCCGCAAAACTCGCGGCATGGGAAAACTCCGTCCCGCACCTTTCGCGCCCATTCACATCCGACAGTAGCCCGCCATTGTTGGCGGTTCCGAGATGGAGAGATTCCCTTGACCCCGCTCGGCAGCTGTCGAGAGCCGCGGAGAGATGTGAAAAGTTGAATGAAACCCCCGGGGGCGCGGCCGATGATTCGTTGACGTCCCCTTGGCCGGAGCCGGCCGGAACCATCCGACCGCGTTTTACGGCCGGCGTTTATCTTCCGCCGCTTTGCGGGAGAGCTTTATGCTAAAGCGGGAGAGTTTTATGCTAGCTTCTCGGATCGCTTTTAAAGTAGCGTCTCGTACCAAACTCCGACAAACAAGAGATTAGGACTGATGATCATTTGAAGCGTCGATCAATGTGTAAATTATTTTTCGATTCATCGATAAATCGGACAGAAAAATCCGTTTATTTCTACTCATTTAGCCTAAACTACACAAGAAAAACAATGTCATTTACACAATTAAAATTAGTTAAGAAATGTTTTGACGATCAATCTGTAAATTATTTTTTGATTCGTCCATAAATCGGCAAGAAAAATCTGAAAATTCTATTCGTTTATCCTAAAATACACAAGAAAATCAATCTCATTTACACAATTAAAATGAGTTAAGAAATTGTTTTGATTTAAGGTTATGATGATTGTTATTAAGTAAATATTAATCGAATGAGACTTCATAATCATTCATCAAAAAAATAAACCTCATGCGGTATTTTGACCATTTTGGGTCATTTTCACGTACATCATTCTCAGCCAAGAAATTCTTGGCCATATTGCACACTTTTTTGTAGTGTGATAACTGGAGAACTTTGACATGTTCTCACCATCTGGGTGAAATTTCAGCTGCCTAGTGTCTTCTTTGAATGCTTTCTTTTTTAAGTAACATGCTTTTGATGTGAAAACAAAATACAGCAAAAAGTGTTTCAAAAAATTACCCTTGTATGGTATTTTGACCATTTTGTGTGATTTTATTCCACATCATTCTCACAGTATTTTAGACAAGATATGGCATACTCCTGGTGGTATGAAAACTATGTGGTCTTGCCATGTGGAAATTTGACATGTCATCACCATCTGGGTGAAATTTCAGCTGCCTAGTGTCTTCTTTGAATGCTTTCTTTTTTAAGTAACATGCTTTTGATGTGAAGACAAAATACAGCAAAAAGTGTTTCAAAAAAAAAACCCTTGTATGGTATTTTGTCCATCTGGGTGAAATTTCAGCTCTGTATCTTCTTTCAATGCTTTAACTTGATGTGAAACACCTTTGATGTAAAGATCAAAGGATTGGAATACCGCACAAGCTTAATATGCAGTTCCACCAACGGACAATTTAGTCTCAAAGTTCATGATTTGGAACCGAGACTCAAACCTTGAACTGCGGCTGCGTGGTTCATGTGTTAACCAATAGGACGCCGCGCCGGTTCGTCCAGGTCATTTGGATCCAAACATTTCAAGTCGAAAGATTAGCTGTCTTTATATAAATTTGTTCCACTTTTTTTTTTTTAGTTTTCGTAAACAGCGTTTACCAAAAATTGTATTTATTTATATAATTCTTTTTGCACTGCACTGACCTGGCGGCGAAAAATCTAATATGGGTTTCAAAAAGTGTATTCTATACACAAGTAGCGGTAGTTCTCTTCCATTTGAATTTGCCCACCATAAACTCGGCAAACACAGCTGCAGGCATAATGAACACCTCTCGACAACATGTGCGCAAACTCGGAAAAGCATTTGCAGACACTCCGGCAGCCCCGAGTGTGGCTCCGCGACCGTCGCCTCGCTCGTGTAATTATCTCGTCAATTAGCCCGGAGGTGGAAGGATATATGACACGCTCGCCGATTCCTACCCCCCCCCCCCCCCCAACACGCTTCCCCACTTCCTACTGGTTCCCAATGGCTGATAATTTTAGGTTTGCTCTTTCAGCGTGCGCTGACAGCCGCGCTTTTATTTCCGCGATGATGGATTCGCTAACTGCCATCGGCGGGAACTTGAGGAATTTATCGGTTCCAACTTTTAGCCAATGGCTTGTCCACGTTAAAGTTGCTGGTTTCAACCTGTACAGTTATGGGCAAAATTTGTTTTACCGAGAATAAATTAAAAAAAAAGGTGAAATCTGTTTTAATCGTAAGATTGAAGCACCGGAGAAGGAACAGGAAGTAAAGTGCTAGCTAGCACACGTCCTAGCAAAGGCAAATAATTTTGTGGAACTTAAAAGACCCACAAAATATTGCGTTCTGTCACAGTATAAGAAGGAGAGATCAACCGATTATCGGCCGATATTTGGAAATTTGACCTATATCACTTTTTTTTTCGTCATACTTTTCATCCGATTGGCCAATATATAGCCATCAACCTGTACAGTTATGGGCAAAATTAGTTTTACCGAGAATAAAAAAAAAAAAAAAAGGTGACGTCTGTTTTAATCGTAAGATTGAAGCACCGGAGAAGGAACAGGAAGTAAAGTGCTAGCTAGCACACGTCCTAGCAAAGACAAATAATTTTGTGGAACTTAAAAGACCCACAAAATATTGCGTTCTGTCACAGTATAAGAAGGAGAGATCAACCGATTATCGGCCGATATTTGGAAATTTGACCTATATCACTTTTTTTTTCGTCATACTTTTCATCCGATTGGCCAATATATAGCCATCAACCTGTACAGTTATGGGCAAAATTAGTTTTACCGAGAATAAATAAAAAAAAAAAAAGGTGACGTCTGTTTTAATCGTAAGATTGAAGCACCGGAGAAGGAACAGGAAGTAAAGTGCTAGCTAGCACACGTCCTAGCAAAGACAAATAATTTTATGGAACTTAAAAGACCCACAAAATATTGCGTTCTGTCACAGTATAAGAAGGAGAGATCAACCGATTATCGGCCGATATTTGGAAATTTGACCTATATCACTCTTCTTTTTTTTTCGTCCGACTTTTCATCCGATTGGCCAATATAAAGCCATCAATGTAAATGTACAAAAACGTCCAAATACGTCTTTGGGATTGAATGATTTTTTTTTTCACATTTTACTTCATTAAAAGCAATTTTCACGCTCACGTCAAAGCGAAAACATGTTAGCGTCCGTTTGTTGTTGGCGCGGTTCCAGTTTTGTCCAAACGGCGCTTTTAGCATTTGAACTCATCACATCAAGTCAAATGAAATTTCAACCCAATGAAAAGTGGCGAGTCGCCATGCTGTTGATCCTCCGCCATCGGTGACCTCGAAAGCTCGTCTGTCGGAGGCCGCCGTCACCCAAGGACGCTCTTTATTTGCCCGGCTCCCACACTCGGCTTTATCTCACGCGGAGAGGACTTGAAAGAGCTGCTTTGCCTGTCACCACGGCTTATTTAATAACTATCCCAACATAGTCAACAGCAGCGCCCCGCAATGCGCCCCCCCCGCCTTTCCCTGACACCCCATCAAGAAACCCTGAGCCCTCAGGTCTGATGAATGGGGCCATCAGGCACGCCAGCTGCCCTCAGAGGTGAGCAGCCCGCTCCCGCCGTGCGGCCGGGCCACCGCGCAAAAAAAAAAAAAAGGAGTCCGGACCTTCACGCCAAGAATTCACGCCGTGGCAAAGCGAAAATATGGCAAAGTGAGGGGAGGGGGGGCAGGATGTATGCGCAAACGGGCTGCCAACCGCACAGTGGGCGCCAAGGAAACCATTTTTTTTTTCTCTCAAGTCCCGTTGCTGTTTGCTCAGGATTGCTGTGTGCTCCAAACATAATCGAGTTCATGTTTTTTGGGGATTATTACAGTCGAACAATTCCATTATTACGATTTTTTGCTTGGTATTGCAATAACAGCAATCGGTTAATAAACGGCAAATCGCAAACAAAAGGGATTGCAAAACACGATAATGCAAAATGGTAGTGACAGCCCTAATATATATATATATATTATATATATATATATATATATATATATATATTATATATATATATATATATACACACATACATAGGGCGGGTTTGTAGAGGTGATTTTTGGCCCCCCAAAAACGCACCTTAACAACTTTAAATGAATAATATTAATTGAAGCAGCAGCAAATTTGTCAATGTTTTTATTTTCATTTTTAGATTAGGTTCGAAGTACTGTAGAATTGCAATGAATAATCAACAACTAATCTAAAAATACCAAAGTATTGTGTAATTATTATTCGGGGTATTCGGATAACCTGCAGAAAAATTGAACTGAATTTCAAGTATATAGATAAAAATAACAAGAACAATTAAAGACCAAATCGAACATTTCCGGTAAATTATGAATGACCAATTTTGGGGATTTTTTTTTTTTTTATTTAGCAACACATTACTTTCCTCCTCCAAATTTCTTTTCGTAATTTTGGGTCAATGATACAAATTTGCCGGCTGAAATCGTACAATTGCGTCAACCTGGTTTGTTTAAAAAGTGATCAGTCGAAACGGCAACTGTGTCAGGATTTCACCATCAAAGTGAACAAAGTCATTTACGTTTTCCACGCCAGCCTATATGGAGCACTCGAGTGCTGCTCGCTAGTGGCTAATTCATGCTAATTCATGTCAACGTCAGCACAATTAAGTCATTTGTTCGGCGGTTTGACGCGACTTCATAAAAACCCATAAAGCCCAAATTTGGCGTGATTATCGGTACGCGCGTCTGAACCCCGCTTTAGAAGGTGAGAGTTGCGGGGGCTCGTTAACCAAGTCTCAGCGAAGCCCTAATTGGGCAAACACTGCATGCATATGGCCGTGCTCATTAATTAGCAATAGGTCGGATAATTACCGTACCGCCGGATGGTCATACAGTACGCACAAACACACACAAGCGAGCCTATACAGTGACAGCAGCTGGCTCTCCGGGACCGTTCGATAAATATAATGAGTGTTGATTACCGGCTGGCCGTGTCATCATTCTCGCCTCTGCCCGAAGTTAACAACAAACGCGCCTCCCTTATCCCCAGCGCTGCCAAATAGCGAGCCGTGCCCTCGATTCGTTACGATGCCGTCCCGGGCGCCCGTCGGTCCGGTCGAAGCGCAAATTCTCGGCGTGGCATCACACAGCTTCGGGAAATATTTCCGAAGAAAAAAAAAAAAGTCTCGTAAATAACATCCGCGCTATTTACTCGCTAGAGCTTTGATTTATCCGCTACAAGCCGTCACGGCGTCTAGGCTAGCTGCTACCTGTTTAAAAACTATCTTGTAATCTCCGGCCAGTTTTCCTGTCAGAAGGCGGCAGACTTCCGACTTGGTTTCCAAGATAGCATTTTTTATGAATGCAGAGAGAGCGCCATGGCGTCAAGTGTTAGCGGTCTCCGGTGTTGAAAATTTCCCCTTGCTCGCTTCTATGGGGGGAGGGGGAGCCCCCAGGACTCGGAGATGCAAACGGGCCGGGCTATCAAAGACGAGCAGAGCGGTCAGAGGGACTGCGGAATGAGCTTCGGACCGTCGGCGCCAAATATGCGCCAGGAAGATTCAAAGGATCGCTGATAGCCGCCGACACGATTCGACGCTCGCAGCCTTACTATTTCGACGCGTTTTCAAGCCTGATCACGATAGTCTGGGTTAGGCTGATAAATTTTGACGGTTTATCGTGGTGTCGAAAAGTCAGAGTTTCAATTATCGCTAATACTGTTTATGACCAGAATAAGCGCACCATATAACAAAGAAGGCATCTAAATATGATTGATAATTGTTGAGCTAACAAGCCGTTTCTTCGAAAATAATTACCGTAATTCTCAAAATATCAGACGCAATTTTTTTCTTAATTAGGGACAAAATGTGTGTGTGTATATATATATATATATATATATATATATATATATATATATATATATATATATAATGGTTTTTTTTTGGCTAAGACAAAAAGGGTAAAAAAAAACAAAAAAAAAAACATTTTATATATGTTTTTTTTTTTGTTTTTTTTTACCCTTTTTGTCTTAGCCCCATTTTTGGCATGTTTGCATGTCAAAAAATTTTGATGATGTCACCCACTTCTGAGAGACGATTGGACAAAGCTTTACCAATCAAAATTAAGCGATGCTTAGTACGATCTTGCCGAAATTAAGAAAAACAAGGATTTTGGTGTTAGGATGAGGATAATTCAGTTTTTTTTTTCCTGTTTTGAGAAAAAAACTCAATGTTTTGAGCATGGTATATCTTACGTTTAATATCTTCAAATAAACATATTTACTTGAGATTACACACATTACTTTGGACTTTTAGACGAAAAATAACAATCCGTTTCTTTTTATAGTTCTTATTTAGGAATGACTTTTTTGACGTGGAATGGTCGCCTCTGAGACGGCCAGATGTTCAGTAGCACCACCTTATCTCCCTCTTCAAGCTAACCTCTGACTGCCAGGTGTCTTTCTTATGCTTTTTTTTTGGCTAACTGCTGGAAAAGATGGAGACAAGCTATAGTTTGCCTCTCACTCTTTTTGATCTATTACAAAAAGTGGCTCCGAGAGGTCACTGCTGAGTCGACGCTTTTGTGCGAACGTGTTTGTGTGTGCGGGAAGGATAATATAGAGTACGAGTCATGTCGCAGACGGGCCGGCTCATCAAATGTTCATTTCCAGAATGGTAAATGTCAAGTTGTGGTGCAGCAAACAGATGGCCGGGCCGGGGCCTTCGGCGATGATTCTTTGCCCTCCAAAAAGGCGACTTTTTCAGCTTTTCAAGTCAACTGGATCGTATTTGCTGCTAGAGTAAACTAGTTGAGGTCCACTCATCGGGCACGGGTGCCTAGCCGAAAGCAACGTGTGTTTAGTCGGCTGTTTAGTTTAGTTGACCGTATCTTTGTGCTGTATTATGACTAATCCTTTGATTTTTACATCAAAGGAAGAGGAAACATTGAAAGACAGGAGGGAGCTGAAATTTCACCCAAATGGTGACAACATGTTGAAGTTCAAGACGGTACTCATCACACTAGGAGGAGTTAGCCATCCATTGGCTGAAATATTGCCAGAATATTGTGGAAATGACCCAAAAGTGGTCAAAACAGCACACAAGGGGATTTTGACCAGTTCTTTGATCTTTAAATCAAAGACATTTCACAACAAAAGAGAAAGCATTGAAAAAAAGACAATGGCGAGCTGAAATTGCAGACATATCAAATATCAACATGTCATGACATACATAAAATACTGTGAGAAAATGTGGAAGAAAATGACCAATTTGGTCAGAATACCCCACAAGCTTATTTTTCCAAATCTTTTGATCTTAACATCAAAGGAATTTCACATCAAACAGAAAGCATTGAAAAAAAAGACACAAGAGAGCTGAAATTTCACCCAGGTGGTGAAAATGTCAAATTTCAACAGTATTACAACCCTTGGATCAAATGCTGTGATAATATGAAGGAAAAAAATTGCCAAAAAATGGCAAAATACCACATGGGTATTTTACGCAGTACTTTGATCTTTATATCAAAGGAATTTCACATCAAAGAGAAAGCATTGAAAAAAAAAAACCACGAGTGCGAAAACTTCAACATGGCACAAAACTACCCGGGAGCATTCCATTCCTGGACTAAAATACGGTGTGAATGATGTAGAAGAAAATGACCAAAAATTGGTCAAAATACTGCGCGGGGTTAATCCTTGTGCAGTAATGTGTCCAATCCTTTGATTTTTACATCAAAAGCATTTCACATCATAGGGAATACAGTGGAAAAAAAAAGACACAAGGGCGCTGAAATTTCACCCAGATGGTGTCAATGTCAAATTTCAGTATGGCATGACCACCTAAAGTGTAGCATCCATTTGCTGAAATTCTGCGAAAATGATGTGGAAGAAAAAGACCCACAAACTATAAGAAAAAAACAGGCAAAACAACAAATCTTACCTCACCGGCAGATTTTGTATTTTTTTTTTGCTTGGTCCGGACCTTTTTCGGACTGCGGCGAGGTCAGTCCCAGGTTAGCGGCTTTAGCGGCACATGCTCACTCGGGGAAGAACAACAAACAACGGCTCTTAATAGGGGGGCGGCCACGTGGCGCTGAGTCACAGGAGGCGCCAGGGCGGCTCTTGTGCCACTGGCCACATCCGCGCTCGGCTCGGCTCGGATCAACAAACCGGTGCCCCCGCCCTTCCCCGGGGAGGCCGTGACAGGCCTGCGTTAAACTCCGCCTCAAAGGTAATCAAAAACATTTGAATATCACGGCGTAACCTTCTCTCTCTGAGAAGTTGATTTTAGTCGGGTTACCTCCGCCAAGGTTCATGCGGGGAAACGTCACGGGTTTTGGATCAGGGAATTTTTGCGCTCGGAATTTGAATGTCAAAGCGACATATTTTCAGCCCTACTTTCAGCCCTATTCAAGTGATATACATCAAGACAAGATTTGGGCGTCGGGGAGAAGTCAAATTTAGCCTGGGTCGGTAGTGGAAATTTTTTAAGTGTTCGACGGTTTAAATTTTTTCAGATAAAATGAGTCATTCTTAAGGTTACAATATTGAATTACAATTACATTCCTTTAAACTCTTGATTCGTCTTAAAACAGTCTTTTAACCCTTTCGCGACAGATTCTTTTTTCCCCTTTTCATAAAAAAAAAAACTTTATTAAAGAAAATAGACTTAATGGCATATATTTATTTGTAAGACTAGGATACTTGGAAAATTTGTTTAAAAATTCCCTTACATAGATCACGGAACATTATTTATTCGAGCAAATACACTTGTAGGGACATACATAGCACAAAAAATTGATATATTTCCGTTGTAGTAGATTGTTAATTCGCAAGAAATTGTAGCATGCAACCAACCTTGTTGACAAAATTTAGTAAATACCTCTAGAATCCGTAGATTCTTAATTTCTGATTGAAAATCTTGACTAACATTTGTGGACATTCCCTTTAGCGCAGCTCCATCTAGTGGATACTTAACGCAACCCCAGCCACTTCTGTAGCTTCTATTCTATGTGCCTTATATTGCGGCACCCCCTATATAAAAAAACAGTTTTTAAAAAGGCCATTCATTGAAGGTGCGCCTTATAATCCAATGCGGTAGTATAAAACGAGCTATAAAAGATGTTTGCGTGTTGATTTTTTCCATTTGAAACCGTTTATGGGGGCAGCTAAGTGCCTCATAGCAAGGGAGTATTTTACCGGCAAATATTTACTGTATGATGGGTTATATCTCTTTGAAGTCGCGCTGGATTTTCAACAGAGAACACCAGAGTTCCTTTTAGCTAATAAGATCCATGATCGCGGCCCTTGGCTTGATTTATCAGCGGCCGTAAATTCCCCACGCCGGATCGATCGTCTTATCTTAATGGTGACAAATGTTCCTCAAGCCGGAAGGAGACTTGCGCTCTCCGTTCTTTTGCCGGATTGTGGGCAATGTTTGGGTTTTCAACTTCGATATTTCCGTGTCGTTTTTTTAAATTTTTTTATTATTCTTTATTTAGCGGAGAAACATTTCAGTCCGGTGCGATCTCGTTAGAGCGGGAAGGTCACGGCCTCGGGGGCCGACTTTCACCTCGTCGGGCTTTGTCATCCTCAGTAAAATGTCGCGGCCCCAATCACGGCGGGGATCATGCTAATTACGGCTAACAGATTCGGCGCAAGCGGGCCAGAGTAAATAAAGGTTAAGATCGCAGATATTCACACACACATGGCGAGGCTTGGACCTGTTGCCCGTTAACTAAGTGAGAGATGTCCAAAGGGCGAGCAAGGGACACCCAAAATTGCTCAGCCAAGAAAAAAAAAAAATCTAGACGAGCTCTAGATTAGCAAGAGTTCTTGTCACGGCATGAGATCGTTTTTCTTTTGCCAATAAAGTTTTTTTTAGAATTTTTTTAAAGTGTTTTGCTGGTCTGGGTTTGGCTGGTACTAAATGAATGATTAAATCAAGCGCTAACAGGATTGATTACTTTGGGTAATTAGGTGCTAAAGTAATTGATTACTCCCTCTAGTTAATTCTGTGCTAAGGTAATTGATTACTTTAGGGTAACCAAGTAAAAAAGTGATTACATTAATAAAAAGTAGTATTTTTTTTTTGAAGAGACATTCAATCCCAGATATTTAAGTATCGTTTTAATACTCAAGTATCTGAAAATTAATGTCGTAGTGAAACTTAATTTATTGATTTTCCGGACTCTTAAAAAAATGTGAACACACGTCTGCGGCATTGAAAGAGTTGAGTGAATTGATTCCCTCAAGTACTGTACAATTCATTACTTTAATCCTTGATTGAGAAAAGTAAGATTAGTACTTTTACTAATTAGTAGATTTACCCAATAATCGTTTGGCGGTTTGGCCTTGGTGGAGGTCCAAAAAAAAAAAACGGAAAGGAAAGAATACAAATTTGCTTTTGTCTACTTTAGGGCCACGCCTAACGTATTTTTACATATTTCTTTTGTTTTTATAAAACAAAAATGAAACAAAAGAAATATGTAAAAATACGTTAGGCGTGGCCCTAAAGTAAACAAAGGCAAATGTGTATCCTTTTCTTTCCGTTTTGTTTGGGGGGTGGAGGGGGGCTAGCATTCCAAAGACCTCCACCAAGGCCAAACCGCCAAACAATTATTGGGTAAATCCAATTGATCTGAAATGACTCGGCTCATTCATAGCTCACATCCTTGTGGAAATAGCCCGCCCGTTTTGGCACACACGGAAGCAAAACACGGGCCTCTAGATGAAGGTCGCTCAAGAAGTGGAAGCGAAAGCCAAAGAAGAAAAACAGCGTCCGTGCGCGTTCCGGGCGAGGGCTGTGAAAGGCCACATTGTGGGATCCCGAGGCGTCAAAAGACCGATTCAGGTCGGGGGAGACCCCCAAAATCACGACGGGATACTGTTCCAGTTCGCAGCCGAAGAACAATATTTGGAATTTATGTGTCCGCCGGGAAAAAGGTCAAGGGGACGCACGCTACGAGAATCCCATTTTTAAGAAACACTCTATTTTTCTAACCCCCCAACAACTCCGCAGGAGAAAAAAACAAAACAAAAACAGTCACATTGTATTGTTTGCGAACCCCGCCATTTTCCCCTGGAAGCGCAGGCTTTATTGAGCATTTTAATTACACCCACGAAAGCACTTAATGCGGGTGACTTGTGCATGTTTGTAAAAGTGTGTACGAATGAATTAGTAAAGTTAGACACTAAAAGCCGCGCCGGTGTCAGAGCGAGATTTAACAAGCTCCGATAACAATATTTAATGAGCTTAATTAGGAATCCTGTTGATCCCTACGGAGGTCCCGGCAGAAGCCAAATACGGTGAGGGAGGCCGGAATGAGTCGGACTCGCCAAAAAACGGATGGAGGACCTAAACCGAGAAACGAGGCCATTTGGCAATTTAATTTTTATATCTAAAAACACTTGTGAGGGATTTTGATCATTTTCGGTCATTGCATATCATCCCCGCAGCATTTTACCCTGAAAGTGTGATGTTGAAATTTTTCATGCTGTCACCTTCTGGGTGAAATTTCAGCTCACGAGTGCTTTCTTTCGATGAATTCCCTGTGATATGAGATATCTTTGATGAAAAGATCAAAGGAGCGGACAAAGTACTATACAAGAAGCGATTCTGTGAAAATGCATCAGATATACTCCGATTTCTATTGATTATGGGGAATCGAAAGCTGAATCGAAACCGAGCCATTCGGCGAGAATTTCCGATAAACCTTTAAAAAATGTTCATGCATTTTGGTGGACGGTGCATCGCCAAAGCATTTTGCGAGAACCCATACTAATGGAATAATTTTACCAAAGAGAAAGCATTCAAACACCAGGGAGCTGAAATTTCTTTCAGATGGTGAAAATATTTCCAACATGCCACGAACTCTTAGTCATGATATTTTGCTAAAATACTCCAAGAAAGATGTGGAAGAAAATGAGAAAAAAAAGTCAAAATACTGCACAAGGGTTACGAAATTTCACATCAAAGGGAAAGCTTTAAAGAAAAAGACAATGGGGAGCTGAAATTTCACCCACAAGGTGACAACATTTCAAAGTCCATCATGGCACGACCACAGAGTTTTCACACTTTGCTAAAATACCCCAAGAATGATGTGGAAAAAAATTAGAATAAAAAAATGGTCAGAGTACCGCACAAGGGTTAAGAAATTTCACACCCAAGGGAAAGCATTGAAAAAAAAAAGACACTGGGGAGCTGAAATTTCACCCAGATGGGGAAAGCATGTCAACTTTCAACATGGCACGACACTACCAGGCGTGCTCTATTTTGTGGCTAAAATACTGCAAGAATGACGTGGAAGAAAACGACCCAAAAATGGTCAAAATATTGAAAAAAAAAGTATTGCACGTGCGGTATTGCTGAAGCTGAATTAAAAAAAAAAAAAGACCAAAATAGGACTGAAAGAGTTAAACTTCAGTCCTTCACTTGTTGTTTTGAGTAACTCTAATCAGAACATGACACATCATAAAAATCAAACAATCGAATATGTTGTTGGAACGCCTTGCAAGAAAACATCTGCGGCCCTCTCAACAGCAAAATTTGAACCCGACCGCAAAAAGTCCCGTTTGCTTTGGCTCATCCCCCGCTAACTCCCTTTCCGCTTCTAAATGGACTTTCTCGCCGTTTAATCATGTCACCGTCGGGCTCACGGTAATGTAAACAGCTTACTTGGCAGGCGTGGGACCCGCTCAATGATCAAAATCATGTAAAGAGAACTGCAAATGTGTTCTTTTTAAAATGGCACGTGAAGCGTCGGGGATAAAAAAAAATGTAAGGGAAACCCAAAAGTTCTCGTTTTGAAAAATTCAGGTTACGAAACGCCCGTTTGGAAAAATATCGTCTCGTTAGAAAGGAAAATTTGGGATACGAAAGGCGAAAATCGTTGATGTATAACAATGAGACAAGGGCTCACAACGACAAAAAATTTAACATTAGCTACTAACACTGTACATTTTCACATAAACACACATACATACCAATTTTGTCACGTCTGACTGCGCAATAGTGAAAGGGCGCAATATCATAACACAGGAAGTACCCCGCATGACCTTAAACTAAACTTAAGTAATCTTAAATACTCAAAATTATCCCAACATAAACACTGTGAACTTAAAAAAACGTAAATAAAGCCTTGATCACTGGCAATGTAAAATAAAGACGTAAACAAATTATTCCGCACCTCAACACACCAGTGCCATCTCATGGCAAACAAATTAACTGCGCTCATATTGTCGACTGCTACGATTAATATGATTACCATAAATTTTGCACCAGTAAGCAAAATTGAGAACAAAACTAAACTTACACTATAAGGTACAGAAATTTTTTTAACTTGTTTTTTTTTAACTGCCTGCTTAGAATAAAAATACACATGACAAAGTTTTATACAAGATCTTGTTCAACTTATATCTTTTATATTTTTAATACTATACTTTTAAAACTATTCTTGAGCAAATTTACCGGTGAATTGCCCCTGGTGGATTCTTAAAAAAACAAACAAAAACAAAAAAAAAAAACCTACAGATGAACCGCACTGGACTATAAACTGCAGGACTCAAATCATGAGAAATTTTGGTAATTTAAAGGAGCTTTTTTTAGTCTATTTGCATGTAAAATGTGCTACTACGTAACAAAAATGTCACATTACGAAATGACTATCTAATTTCGTAAGTAGAGGAACCGCTGTCATTTGATAAAGGGTATTAACACACAGATTCATGTATTGGGTCTTTACGGGGACCGCTCACACCAGCGAGCCTCTCGGTCCTCCTCTGACGATCCCCATGCAAAGGTCCTGCGGTGACGTCCGACAAAGATGGAGTGAGCTCTCAGATGGTCGTGATAAAGCGACCCATCCCATGCTCTCAACCTCACACACGCCAAGGTATCTGATGACCGACCCCGTGACAAGTTCACCCCGAGGGATTAAATACATGCACAAAACGCTCTTCTTCTCAGGCGTCGGAGGATCAAGGAGTGTCATCCGGCAGGTAGGGTGTCACCAAGCCCAGAACGGGAGCGGTAAATAAAAGAAGGGGACGATGAAGCGCATCTATACATCGTCAGCCTTGAGCGGGGCTAAACGCAGAGGTCATCTTTGGAAATCCAGCTCCTGGTTTCTCCCATGCCTCCGGCCGCTTCCCCTCATGATCTTCGCTAAATTTAGCCCCGCCGGACCCGCACCCTCACCCTCACCCTCACCCCCCTCCCAGGACTCTTTGTCCCCGTCCCGTTCTCGGGCCGCGAGGAGTGGGCGACTCATCATTATAAATCAGCCTGTTAGGAGGGAATAAAATTTTAAACAGCTTCGCCCTGGTTTTCCCCGAGTGGAAGTCTCCATTAGCGAGGCCGGGCCAAATGGTTGCTCGCATGGCAACGCGCGCGCGCGCACACACGGCGAATCAACACAACAACGCTTTTAATCACCCGCTCGGTCCTTTTGTTCCCATCCCCGTCCGAGCGGAGCTGGCGGCGATAAAGCGCACGCACGTTGCTCTAGTAAAGTCTTTACGCGGGCCGAGGTGCCGTAATGTCGGCGGCCAGCAAAAGTATTGCTTCATTACATCTGCATCTCCGAGGTCCGGCGCCCTCGGCCGCCCGTGATAAAGATGTCAATGAAGGGGTCATTATAAAGCGCGCCGTCTTCCGGGTTAAAGGGGATTTTGAAAGGCGACTTTGGAAAAACAAACGGTGAGGGTGAAGAGGGCGACGTCATCGATAATGGCGGTCAAGCTATGTAGAGGATAAAGAATATATGTCTGCGGTACTCGCTGAATAAATGATTCACCCTCACACTTACCGTTAATAATAAATACATATTTTATCACTATCATTACGATGTACCCGGTCATTTTTTTTTATATTAAAAACAAGATAAACGTTATTTAAGGTACAAATATGTATAATTGTAACAATTGAGGGCAAAATCGGTTTAGAACTTTTAATATGAACTTTAAAATGGGTCAATTTCACCCACAAAATACTCATTGTCAACAACTATTTTTGATAATCAATCAATTGTCCAACTATTCAGAATTCTCAGCAACAAATAATCTCCAATTTCTATTGATTATTTTGCGATCAATGAAAAGATCATTTGGTTTTGCTTCGGAAAACGCTGAAAGTTTTTCTTTGCCCGATTTTCCATGTGAAACTCAATGGATTATTAAACTCTCCCTGCAATTGACAAATTACATCGAATTTTACCACCAAATGCAAATTTGTTTTTCAATTAACTCATTCAATCCCAGATACGTATTTTTACGATTTTGAGTCCAGAAGTCCAATTACGTACTTATGTACGTATAGTTTGGCTAAAGGAGTGAAAATGGTTGGTACCAACTAATTCATTACTTTAGTAATTTTATCTAAAGAGATCGGTTACTTCAGAACTTTAGTACTTCGGAAATCCTTACTTTAGTACTTTAAAACTTAAAAAGTTGGTTATTTTACAACTTAATTACCCAAACTGATCGACTCCTGACTACCACCCATTTTTAGACCCTCCTTTAGGAAAATGATTGGGGTAAAAAAGTAAATAAATAAACAGAGGTTCCTGGGAATGAACGTCTGCACTCCAAAAAACAAAAACAAAAAAAGTAAAAACACGTCTTTGGGAGTGAACGCGTGAAGAACAACCCAGCAAAGCGGGAAAGACGACTTGGGCTTTCCAAGACTTTCAAGCCTCGCGTGTGCTCGCATGGGTCAATTGAGATTAGCTGGAAGGGGAGGAGAAGCGTGAGCTCATCTTATCACGTTGCCCGGGTCCGGAAGAGAGCCGGGCCCGCTGACAGCGCACATAAAACAGGCAGTGGGAGATACGGAAACAGAACGCCAGAACCCCGAGAGGCCGGGGAGGCTCTGATACGACGGCAAGGCGGCAGATGGAAAGACAATGACAAAAAAAACCCCAAAAAACTTGGATTTCAATGCGCATCAGGGGAGGGGCGGGCCGAACTCCTCGTCCCCCCTCCTCGCCGCACGCCTCCGGAGGCGGCGATTAACGACGGCGGCGAAGAGTGTGTATAAGTGTGTGTAAGGCCTGATCGTTAGGGCGGCCAACTTGTGTAATACAATTACAGAGGCTGCAGAGAAACTGCTAATGTGCACGCGGGCAGCTCCGTCAGATGGATCAGGTATTGAGTTTTGGATGCTTAATTCACTTTCCAGTACGCGCGCGGGTGCATTAGTTAGATTAGAGGAGCGGGGGCGGGGGCGGAGGGGGCGCGCCGCCGGGACGGACGGATTTGTTTAGTGGTGGCTGTCAATTATAACCCCGACCCTGGCACTAAATGGCTTCTCCTCCCGGGGAAGGCGGGGGAGGAATGGAAAAGGAGACAAAAGCCGGACAAGATTGGTAAAGACACCGCCGTTTGTTGCCCGAGATAACAAGCGGCGTGCCGCCGAGTAAACAGAGGTCCGAAACGCGACGGGGCCAATAAAGCCGAGCGCTGCGGTCGGAAAAGCCCGCGCCGACGTCGGGGGGGATTAGCGGGCCGCCGTTATCGGCGGGACGCTGCGGTGGGCGTCTCCTTAGGAATTATGAAATGGAAAACAAGTGATTTGATTTGCCGTGTGCAGCAGTCACATGCAATTCGAGAGACTGATTGCCGGCGCAATTACGGAAAAGCCGCCATTGTGCAACGCACAAAGAGATTGTATTCCTTTTACAAACGAGGGTTCTATTTCGACTGTAGCGATCCAATAATCCTAAAAGTACTTTCGGCTATACCGGGAATTTTTGATTCAAGGGCAAAACTTTACGGGTGACCATCAAGTCCCGACAAGTCTTCGAAAACCGAGCGATGACGTTCGACTCCTTCTTAAACTGCGTTTGTGATGGACCGCTGACAATCACACCATGTTTTTATGGTTCAATAAAAATAGAATAAAACAGAAGTCATAGTCACTGAATGGGGTGATGAAAAACTCAAAATATCTCCACACCTTCATTTTTAACCATGTTTTATACCGTATTGTGATGAACTGCTTTTTAAGCGACAATCGCACCATGTTTTTATGGTTTAAAAAAATTGAATACAATTGAAGTGATAGTCAGTGAACGGGGCAATCGCTAAGTGCCAGCAGCCCCTTAAAATATCTTCTCACCTTCATTCTGGACCATGTTCTACAATGTACAATATTTGTGATGGACTGCTTGTTACCTGACAATCACACCATGTTTTTATGGTTCATAAAAAAATATATGAGAGAACATATTCAGTCAGTGAATGGGGCGATCGCTAACTGCCAACTGCCCCTTGAAGTATCCCCTCTCCATTCTCCATCATGTCCTATAATGTATTTATGATGAACTGCTTTTTACTTGACAATCACACCATGTTTTTATGGTTCAATAAAATATTACAGAACAGACGCTCTCAGAGATCGATAATTGCCAACGACTCTTCAAATATTCCCACTGTTTTCTTGTTCTCAGTCATTTTTTTTAAACCATCATTTCACTGCTTCTTCCATAACAATCACGCCATGTTTTTATGGTTCTACAAAAATATTACAAGATAGATACAGTCATTGAATGAGACAATCGATAACTGCCAACAGCCCCTCAAAATATCCCACACGTGTCCCACACGGCATTTGTGACAAACAGCTTTTAATTGACAATCACACTATGTTTTAATGGTTCGATAAGAATATTACAGAACAGATACGGTCACTGAATGAGGTAATCGATAAAAACCCTCAAAATATTCCCACTGGTTTGTTATCTTTTGTGATTTTCTTATCCATCTCTGTGATCGACTGCTTCTTCCTTGACAATCACGCCATGTTTTTTCGGTTCGATAAGACACATTACAGTCCGGGTGTAGTCAGTAAAATCGAAAGCTGTCGAAGGAATCTCCAAAATCTTCCTTTTCACGTTCATTTTGAACTTTCTCCTGTATTTGTGGCAAACCATTTCGTTCTTGACAATCATGCCATGTTTTTACGGTTCAATTAAAACTATAACAGTTGGGATCTAGACGGCAAACTCAAAAGCTGTCAATAGAATCCCAAAATATTCCCTTTTTCCTTTATTTTGATTGGCGTCCTATATTTGAGGCGAACCACATTTTTCTTGACAATCACACCATGTTTTTGTGGTTCAAACAGTAATAACACATTGCCCTGCTCGATCGCGTTTTGTGGGGGTGTCAGTTTACAACTATAATTTTTTTATACTCCAGTCTTTTGATGTGCCGTGCAAGGATTTGGCATGACGGAAATAATATAGAATTATGCTTAGCGTTTTGGGTGTCTGACTGGGTAAGAATTGGTTTCCTCTTTCCATCTGATAATCATAAATTCCCGCTAAAAGCAAACAGAAAGACGAGAAAGAACGCAGCGGCTCCGTCCGACACAAATCTGCCTACTTCCCATTTTGAGTATTTCACCAGGCGTCGTTTACGGAACGGCGAAACAAGAAGTCGGCGCTCATTTCCGTCGCCGATGCCTTTGATCCCGCCTCCCTTCTCGCACAAGCGTTTCATTGTGTCAGCGCCGAGACGTTATTACCGTTTTCCGTTCAAAGCCGGAGCCGGCCGTCTCCGGGGGGACGGCGCCTCTCGGTTGTGACGGGAGAACCCTCATCATCATCATAACTCCCTTTTCCAGAAATAAAATAAATGCGGGGGATTTTTCCTTCCCTTCCTAAATAAGCGGCAGGAAAAATAAGGGGTGGAACGGTGGGCGGTTTGTAAGGGGTGCGCTCGCTCTCCGCAGTAAACACCTTCGTGTAAACACGTGTAATCACAACAAGGTGGGCCGGAATCGGAATTGTATTAAAACAAGCCCCAAACGGGATGAGTGATTTTAAACAGAGCGTTGTGGGTGATTCCCGCCAATGGGTCCCAAGAGACCGCCGCGGACCAATCAGAGGTCAACCCCGGTGCGAATAATCTTGTAAGGCTCGGTTTGATTTTGTCACCAGATGTGGGGCCGACACCTAACGCGGATCGACGCGAGGCCAATTATGATGACACGAAGAGAAAAGCTTTAAACGTTGATGGATGGAAGGCGGTTGCGTCCCCGTTGTGTACCATCCATCAATGTGTGATGGACACATACGAGGTAAAAAAAAAAAAAGTGAACGTTTTTCCGTCATTGTGATGATAGTTTCGAAAGGCCTGATTGGCGGATGGCACGAAAAGATCGTCCTGACCATAAAACCACACCGGACTATAAAACGCAGATCGTAACACCGAAATATGGTACATGGAAGTTTTTTTTTTCTTAACCCTTGTGGGATTATGTTTTATGTTGTAGGATATAAAAGAATCAATTTCCAGCAGATGATTAAAACATGTAAAATTTCTAAATTCAACGATTCCTATATTTCTATGTGATTGATGAGATTTTGTGTACAATAATAATCATTGTCCAAATTTTGGACCATATAAAACCATTATCATTCCAATTTTTGAGACGCATTTTCATAGGATTTATGACATTTGATTTTTCGGCGATTTTCGCAACATTCCATTGAGCGACGGTCAAACTATGGCAGCAAACGTTGTTTCACCTCGAGACAGTAGGTGGCGTTAGAGACCGAATAGTGAAATTGTGACTTCGCAGGATACAGACAGAACATAACCATTTTTTCAATTTTTTTGTGGGTGTTAATAAATGTAACTTTCATATGTTTGGATATAACTGATGCCACTGAACAATTTGATTGTGTAAGGAAAAAAACAATAATGGTAAATAGCTTTTAAATTATTCCACATTTAAAAGCATTTGCAATATAGTTACATTTACAATATAGTACATAGGAGGTCAAATAGGAACTGTTTGCGGCTAAAAACGGCTAATTTAGTGGACTATCCCTTTGAATATCACAATTGAGTAATTAATGACTATTGTAAACATGTCTTGTGAACTTCAGCATTCTGTCACGTTTGCAAAATCTATTAGAATGACAAGTATGTCATGTATGTGTAGTATGTATGGCTTGAGAAACACAGCCACCTACTGGTCACACTTCATCACTACAGCTTAATGTTAAAATAAGCACTCGTCAAGGGTGTCAGCTACCCTTCCATAAAAAACGTATTTGACAGGAATTGGCACTCAACATTTTAAAAGACGAGAATTCTCATCAAGGGCAGTGAAAAAGTTAAAATCTTCCATTTTTTTTCGATGACAAATTATTAGACTTAATCCGATTTATTGCTCAGTCGTAGCTCACATCGAACCAAACTGGCGAAAGGAAAAAAAAAAAAATTGACTGGGTCCATCTCGGGTTTCCCGTAAAGTCATGACGGAAACAACTGCCAAGGAGAATAAATGGCAGGCAAAAGCAAAAGCAGGCCGCGCACATATCTGGTGTTGCGCAGCGAGACAACGCACAAAAGGGTTTAGATTACCGCGCCACATTTCCAGGAACTGCAGGAGGGTTTAAATATGCAAGCTTTCCTTTTCTATCGTTTGTTTACCGTTTTTTCCGTGAACAAAAAGCCGCACAAAGCAACCGGGAATAGATTTGGACGTAATATGCCCTAATCCGCCATTTTTTCAGACTGTTCATCCTGTGGGCTAACGCCACACGATTTTCGAGTGGCTCCGCAATCCTCGTCTCCTTTCATTCCCGCGACTCCACCCTTCATTTTTTTTTTTCGCTTTGCTATTCCATTGGACAACGTGGTTGCTTTTGTTGGCGGGTCTCGTCGCACGCGCCCGCTAAGTAAAACATTTGCCGTGGAAAAAGCGGGCGATAGCGCGGCTACGGCAGGAAACCGGCGCGCCATTTTAGCCTTGTTATAAAAACAAACGGTGCGGTGTAAATTTGACGGCTCGGTGGGGACGCGTGGGGTAATAAGACGCCCATCGGGAGGAAGGTTTTGCCCCTGCACGTCGGGGTCTTACCTGACGGATTGTCTTACCTCAAGCTAGCCCCCCTCCCCACAAAAAAACGAAGAAGAAGAAACACAGAGACCCCTATGCATACTGTGTCACCGCTGAATTATTGGTTTCCGTTGCACATGCTTCAATATGCAAACCATTATGGCATATCACTTTACAGCGGTGCGCCGACTCCAGCGCAGCTGCCGGACTCTCTGCGGGGTTCCAGTATACGCACGCCCGCAATGAGGCAAAGACGTCATTCGAAGACGTTTTTCCAAAAACTGGTCGTCAACAGTGGAACAACTGTGCAAAAGCCCGCAACAAGTTTGGGGAAAAAAAAAATAGACATCAGCAAACAGCTGTGCACTGACATTATACGCGTATGTATGCATGTATTAGGGTGGCACGATATTGGCAAAATCATATAATACACAATAAGGTTGTCAACATTTACCAGTTTGTGTGCTTGCATTAACATTTAAGAAATGTCATCTTTATTAGCTAATGAAAGAAAGACTACTTTATGCAACGAAATAAAAAGGTTCAATGTATTCTGAGCTGATGAATTGTCATAACTCTGTGAGCCTGAGAGAGAAGACGAGAAAACAAATAGGAAAAGAAAAAAGTTACAGAGAAAGAGACAGATTGAAAAATAAGATAAATAACTTAAAGACTGTATGAAAGGAGAAAAAGAACGCAAAGAAAGACAGAAAAAGAAAGGTCAAATGAAAGCAAAAAATTAGGGTAGGGACAGAGAGAAAAAGAACAGGGGGAGAAAGAGAAAGGAAGAAAGAGAAAACAGGAAGAGAAGAAAGAGAAGAAAAGGACTGGAGAGACAGAGAACAAGAAAAAGAGAAAAGCTAGACAAAGAGAAAGATGGATTTGTCTTGGTATTGATCCAAACGTTTTTTTTTAATATAATCAAGCGGTATTTTTTTCACAATTCTTCAGAAATCATCTTTATTCTTAATTTCTGATTGAAAAACTGTACTGACTTATCTGATTGTGTTGACGCTCCCTTTAGCGCAGCTCCCTCTAGTGGATACATAACGCAACCCCAGCTAATGCAACAAACCTTGTTGACAGCTAGCGCCGTGTGGAAAATTTGCTAAATGCCTCAAGAATCTGTAGCTTCTTCATTTCTGATTGAAAATTTTGACTGACATTTGTGGTCATTCCCTTTAGTGCAGCAATCCCAGCCACTACTGTAGCTTCTATTCTATGCGCCTTATAACGCGGTGCGTCCTATGTATCAAAACGGTTTTAAAATGGGCCATTTGTTGAAGGTGCGCCTTATACTGTGGAAAATACAGCTTCTAAGTCCATCTCGAAGCCATCTGAGCAGACGGGAAGACAAAAAGTACCAGCATTTCGGATGAACATCTTTGGAGTCTTTACAACTACTCTTCATCAAAACTTTCTCTTTGGGATTTATGCTGCAATAACATCATGCCATTCCAGCTTCATCCATATTTAATTGGCCGGATAATTTGCATCTTTATCTTCATTTCATACAAAATCGAATTTATACAGTTTAGCTTCAAAAAATATATAAATACAAATTTCAAATCGCAACAACTGTGAAGCTGCAGGACTCCCATAAGGGTAAACAGTACACTCCATCATCAGGACCTCCATTAGCATCGCACTTGTGTTTCCATCATGCGCTTTTCTCATTTCCACAGCAGATATTGGAAAACGGCTAGACACGTTGTTATCCTGCATATGTCTTTAAGTGGCAAAAATGGATGCACAGTTAAAGAGTCCATTTCTGCCCGTAATGGTACAATCAATACTAATGCACCCCACGGGGTTAATTATTGGACTCCGAGGTAACTGCTTGTACCTGTTCCCTGGCAGCAATAATCGAAAGGAACAAAACAAAAACAGAGACAGGGCATAGTTACTTGATTATTATTTATTTTTGTTGTCTTTGTTATGGATTATTTCTGCTAAAAAGCAGATTGGAAGAGAGTATTGTGGGAAAATGATTTTTTGATATGCAATCAGATGGGTAGCTAGAGTGCCTGTTCGTCCACGGAATGTGCAAATAAATAATCAAGCAAATGTTTATTTATTGTAAAAGTGTGGTTTATTTACATAATAAACCCCACCTCCCTCATTGAAATTCTTGGGAAGTATTTTGACTATTTTGTGTCATTTTCTTCCACATCATTCGCGCAATATTTTTACTCCTGCGAGTGCTAAATAAATGGTCGTGCAATGTTGAAGTCAATATTTGGGTGAAATTTCAGCTCCCTGGTGTCTTCTTCCACGTGTTTTCCCTTTGATGTGAAATTCCTTTGATGTAAAGATGAAAGGATTGGAGAAAAATATTAATAATTAACTCATCCAATCACAAAATCTTATTTTGGCCAATCCATAAAATTAATTTGATAAAATTGTCATTTTAAAAATCAAATGTCTGAAAATAGGCTAAATTGTGAAATTGATGTAAGATAAATACCTAAAATGGAATATTTAAACCAAGTTTGTCCAAAATACGGCCTACAAAAAACCCAAATAGAATAAAGGTCAAAATACTGCACAAGAGTTGAACTTGTGAATCCACCCTCACGTATGTACCAATATTTTTGCGTTCCACGGCTGAGCAGATTTCAGCCCCTGGAGGTTAAATAGCAAACAAGAGTTATGTTGACTGTGGAAATTCCGAGGGAGACTGCTAATCTGTATACAAAATAGCCGCCTATCCCGTCGATTTCAAATGTGTGACCTGCTTTCTTCACTCATTGTATTCTAGAGCAAAAACATCCATTATTCACCCACCGCAAGCTGTTTGCTTTTCTCCTTGAAAACCGAAAAAAAAAAAAAATGGAGACGATCCCGTCAGGCAAATTTTGCATTGATCATCCCGATTTTATCGCAAGAAGCTGGCCTTTTTGTTTGCATTTTTTTTTTGGTTTGCTCTTTGGTGTCGCGCCGTCATGTCGGACAAGCGGGGAGTGTCGACGGCGGCTCATTAAAAGCGCTGACATTTAGGGCGGTGAACTTTGCGAGCCACGCCGGAGCCTCGCTGTCATTAGCAACTACATTTGAATGGCATTCATTAGCCAAACAATGCATACAAATCACAAGGCACCGCTGTCAATTAGTCAGCACATGGAAGCCTTTAGTCCGACACGTTTTCAACATTATTTGCTTTTATTGGGGATTTTTACAATTTGGTTTGAAACGATTTTACAAAATGGGCGAACCACATATTAGATAGAAACTTTCATTATTGATGCTGTATGAGTTAGTGGTGAGGAGTCAAAAAGTATTTTTTTTTAACTCATTCATTCCCAAAGACGTATTTTTACGTGTTTTTTTTCCTCCAAGAGTCAGACATTCAACCCCATCTGATTATTTATATTGTTTTCTTTTTTTGAATGTTGGGCAGTGCTTCTCAATTATATTTTGCCAAGCCCCCCTAGGAAAGAGAAAACCTCTCGACGCACCGAAAATAATAAAAATTGTAAAAGTATACCTAAACCTTATCCATTTCACATGAATACAAAAGCAATCTAAATGAACTTTCAACAACTATTAATTATTTTTACAGCATTCGTATGAGTTACAGCTTAACCCAAAACAGAAAAAAAAAAAAAAACAACCAAAGTGTTCCGGGATTTTTCGCGAAGCTGGCCTTATTATCACCCGATTTGGGCTGACTTTGAAAGTGTCATAACATCCTCAAATACAAAGTAAAAGTAAATATGCCGTATATTTATTAAATATTTAATGTGTCATAATTAGAATATTATGACGTTCAAAGACATTTGCATTATGGGATTCCAGGCTAAGCCAATCATTGAAGTCATTGAAAGCCTTGCAAATGTCATCGCTAGCGCTACCGCGTGGTTTTGGGGTGTAAACGCAAAAAGTTCTATTGCGCCCTGTTAGCGAGTTGGCGTTGAAAAGATTAATGCAAAAATTGTGGGAAATGTATGATAAAACATCCGGTTGTCAATGCATCCAAAATTGACAATACTGGAGATCTAATTTTGAATGGCAGTAAATGAGCCCAACATGGGCTAAATTTAACAGCAATAGGGTGTACCTCTCGAAAGCATTTAGAAGGACCGACATATCGAAAAACGTCATGTTTTGACAATCTATGCAATATTTTATCCCCAGTTTTAGTTAAACATCTCCCCTCCAAGCCTTGTAGAAAGCATCGATGCTAGTGACGAGTTTTGGATGAGCCGGAGGAAAAACCGATGAGAATCCCAACTCCCTGGAGTCGAATGGAAGCTCATTTGCTGAGCAACCCACCCACCCACGCACGCCGTCCTCCTTCCTGAGCGAACCGTGCAGCCATACAGCGTGCTTGATATACTTTGGACATGTAAGGAGTCATAAAACAAGGCCCTTCTCCACGGGGCTTCTGTCTGGGCCCCTATTTAAATGAAAGCCATTGAGCTTGGCCCAGTTAAACACTGCCTGCCAGTACTCAACCCACCGGGGAATGATCGTGGAGATATGGCGCACACACACACACACACACAAAAGCGCGCAAACACGATGTACAAACACAGAAAAAGCGCTGACACCCAACTGCAAAGTGGAGTTGCGAGTCGTTACTAGAAGCGCGGAAACAAAAGCTGAAACTAAAAGAGGAAAAGGTCAGGAAGTGTGGGGAGGGGGCCCCGCTTAAAGGAGCCCTTTTAGCCCTCCTCTTATGTTCCTCTCTCAGGAATAAAAGTTCCTGGGTCAATTTGACCCAGGTATGTTATTTATAGTATCCAAAAGTGTCAGAAACGATGAAAAAACTGGCGGGGGGAAAGAAAAATATTCCACGGTTAACTTTGGAAATATAGGGTTAGGGTTAGGGGTTTTACCTTTACGGATCATGCTACACTGACATAATCTTTAGGTGAATATGTGAAGGAACAATTTTTTAAAATTTTTGTAGATTGATTACACAAAGTTACACAATAAGTTTAAGAGCCCAACTCTGATTAAATACCTGCATTGAGTGTACATTGTTTATTTTCATGTACTATCGGTACCTAAATATCACTTCTGGGTTGTTTTTGTTGATGTAGCAAATGAGCACAAAAAACAAAAGTTGAACATGACATCAAGTGGCCCCATTCTAGTGGGTCATACCCATTTTGGTATTTCTAAATGTATACGCAGATATTTTTTGTAATATCATATTTATTATTACATATGTATTCATATATGCTCTTTAATAGAAATATTCTTATGTTTCTTGGTAACAATGCTAGAGTTAGCTTGCCATTGCTAGCACTGCTACACATACAGTATGTACAAACATACTGTAACAATGCTAGCGTTAGCTTGCCATTGCTAGCACTGCTACACATACAGTATGTACAAACATATATATACACACACACACACACAAAAATGTGTGTAGTAGTGATTGCAGTCAAAAACTGTGATTTATACCTACAGCTACTACTGTAAATGAGTCCATTTGACCAATAACATGCAACTTGTCGTAAAACGCAGTTGGATTCAGCCGTGTTTGCCGATACTTTTACGGCGTAATGACACACACACAAACACACACGCGCAAACTGTCCATTCACTACATTCATCACATGCCCTGCCTGACTCTTAACACCCATTCGGACCATTAGTGCGAACCGGAGCACATGAAGGTCTGCGGGAGCGGATTAATCACGCACACGGTGCATACAAATTGTGAAACTTTTAATTTAGCACCTCATTTCACTCTGTCAAAAATAAAAAAATAAAACAAGTTTACAGGCTGGCATTCTGACACAAATTTAATTCTGCCCTCCCTTGCTTCGGCGGCACCACCGCGAGTACCCCCCCCACGCCCCGTTAATGGTCTGCTCTATTTAAAAAAGTCTGTTTGGCAGCTATGTAGATAACAGATGGAAGAAAAATGAGGGGAATTATGAGAAAGATTGATTTCCTGAGGATGAATGGTCTGGTATTCGCACAGATTTATCTGAAACAGACTTTCTCAGACTCTCTGTTATTATTGAATAAACACTCAACCCCCCCCCCTCAACCTACACACACTCACATGCCGCCATATGCAGACAAACAAGACAGCGTCCTCATCGAGGAAAGCTAAGAAAAACAGGAGCACGCTGGATTTGGAAAGGCAAATATTGGATGTGGTGAAGCAAGAGGGTAAATGAAGGGGACTGTTGAAACCAAAATGGCACGTCTTAGAAACATGTCCCGCCCTTAAAATGTTTTTTTTTCTTTCTTATTTTAACCTACAAAAGTTTTCTTTGAACGGTGACAAATCAATGAGATTTATTAGTTAAAAAAAAAAAAAATCTGCTCCATTTTGTGCCTCTAACTCAGTATAAAGAATCCACAGCGTCTGAGGAAAAACAACCAATCAAAACAGAAGGCACGAGTAACGGTATCAGTAACTTAAATTTAAAAATATTACAGGTAAGCATAAGAGTTTCAAATTTAGAGATGAAGGGACCTAAGATGGCGGGGGGGATTCAATATGCGGAATTAGCTTTTGAGATTTCTACCCAACAAGTAAGTTTATCGCATCTTTATGACGCTTAACTATTTTGTATATATTCAGAATCAGGTGAGAAACTTAACACCATTTCACACTGGCAAACATAATTTTGTAATGTGTGAACCATTGCCCCCTGGTGGCAGGATGACCAAACGCTTGATTTAACATGTAGGGTAGCCGCTTTTTAAACGTTAATATCGCCGCTCAGCTTGCTTAATCGCGGCAGCCGATATCGTGATTAAAATTCAATGAATTACTGTACCCTAATTTACAAAAACTGTTTGGGGTTGCCCCTATTTAAAGACGGTTTCACATGCTTGTCGAAAACCCCCTCGGGTCCCACACGGGTTTATAGCAAGACAGCAGACAGCGTCCATCTTGCGAGAGCCGTAATGCAAACCAGAGGTTGTAACTCTCCCCCCCCCCCCCCCCCCCCCCCCCTTGCCCCATCTCAAGGGCGACCTAAGGACCAGCGAGGACGGATACAGTTCCTCATGTTAGCCTTGTAAACGGGCCCCAAAAACAAACAGCCAGTAACAAACATTTATCAGTGGCGGCCGGGTTTAAGAGTGCTGAAATAACAGAGACGAGGATGCTGATAAAGAGGAGACAGGAAACGGGGGGGGGGGGGTCTCCCGGTCTCGTGTTCCAAACGCCCCCCTCCCCTTTCGGTCCGCCTGTCTGTTCTACTGACATACATTGACCACAAGCCGCCCCGAGCCGATCGGGTATCCGGCACCCTCCATCACGCCGCGGACATGTGACGCGAGGGGAAACGGCACCCGGGTCCATTACACGTGCGGATGTTTCCACACCAAATAACTCATTACACACCCGATTCTTCGGGGAGGGGATTCCATATATTTGCCTTTTCGCCGGTGCGCCTCCGACGGGGCAAAGCCAGGATTATAGGTTTAGCTTTGTCAATCAGAAGGAGAAGCCGGCGAGAACCGGAGAGCGAGGCGGCTGATTATTCGATCCGGGATAAAAAAAAAACAACCTGTGACTCAGGTGTTGGCGTCACCCCCATTCGCTTCTCAATTATTTTTCACCTCGGGAGAGAGGGTGGACCGACTCATCAGAGCTCAAGATACGCTGTGGAAGTCTGCCTTGAATAACAAAGGAGATTCGGGATGAGCTTCGGGCTGCTTTTCAAAACCGAAGCCTAAAAAAAAAAAAAAAAATCTCATTGCATACCGGACAAAAAGTGCTCCAGAAATCCTGTTATCATTCTTGTTTGGGGGTTTTCCTGGCCCAAAATTGAGGCACGGGTGATAACGTCCCTAGGTTCAAGTAAGTCGTGTTTATGTTTGGAAAAGGTACGTACGCAAATAGACCAAGTCTATAAAAACATAAACCAGCATTGAAAGAATAGCACGCTACTTAAAATGATAAACATAAGTTTTATGATAAACATAAGTTTTATTCCTCTAGAACCGGAAGAGAAACTTAATGCGCCTTCGACGAACTCTCAACGGTTCTTACACAGACAAGAATCTCGTTTTTCGTAACAGTTACCACTCTGTGAAAATGCAAATTTTACCGGGATCACTAGCACAGAAAGACCAAGAAAACGTTGAGGACAGTCAAGCGATGTCGGCATTTTCGCGCCAGTTTTATAAAATTTAACGTTTACGAAGGTGAAATATAGAGTAAAACTGAATAATTACGGTATAAACTTTATCGTTTCTCTCAAACTGACTATGGAGTTCAAAGGTTTGTTAGATTAGAACAGATTTGTTAGAACAGATTTCAACCTTGAATGCCTAAGAAAGAAGAGAACACTACTTAAAATTATAAACATGAATTGTATCCCTCTAGAACCGGAAGAGAAACTTTATGCACCTTCAACGAACTCGCAACGGTTCTTACACAGACAAATATCTCGTTTTTATGAGTTCGTAACAGTGAAAACGCAAATTTTACCGAGATCACTGGCACAGAAAGACCGAGAAAATGTTAAGGACAGTGAAGCGATTTCGGTCCATTTTTCACGCTAGTTTTATGAAATTTACCGTTTACGAAGGTGAAACATGAAGTAAAACTGAATAATTACGCCACAAAACTTTGTTATCGTTTCTCTCAAAATGGCTATGGCGTTCAAAGGTTTGTTCAGAAACAAAACAAAACGAGATTTCAACGAGATTTTATTTTTATAGAACAGGGAGGAGAAACACTTTCAACAAACTCTCAACGGTTCTTACACAGACAAGAATTTCGTTTTTCTAAGTTTGTTTCAGCTACCGCTCGGTGATAACGCAAATTTTACCGACAAAGAAAGACCAAGAAAACGTTGAGGCCAGTCAAGCGATGTCGCTTTATTTTTCATGCTAGTTTGAAGAAATTTACAGTTTTTGAAGGTAAAATACTGAATTACGCTACAAAACTTTGTAATCGTTCCTTTGAACATGGCTATGGAGTTCAAATTTTTCTTAAGAAGATTTCAACCTCGAACCTGTGTAAATATACCCAAACAAGGGTAAACAAATCAGCAGGAAATCAACGCCACTGCCACTTATTGACATTTGAAAGCCAGAAGCGGAAATCACGTCTAGCGTCACAAAGTTGTCAGTGCACCGTGTTTTCCATTGGAGTTTTCCGATTTATCGTAATTATAACTGCTCACGGATGTAAACCTCCGATCCTGAATCTTGCAGAAACTGGAATTTAGACCCTAACCTTTATATTTAGTGCATATAACATCGTCGTTGCTGCTTTCAAGTTTATAATCAGAAGTAGCTTCTCCTCTTTAAGCTAACGCCGGAAAAACAACGGCAAGCCAAATGAGCCGAGGTTTTGGCTCTTGGGCTGCAGTTTAAGCACTTTTTTTTGGGTAATATCCGTACGCATATTTAAAAGTACCAGCATTGCAGCAGCCTCGTAAATCCCTAATCCTCTTTGCTAGGTAGAATAGCATGTATGGCAGCGGTACAACACGTTCATTTTCGTCCTCGTAGTTATGCGGACTGAAAATTTGAAAGGAGTGTGTTTCGGGCATGCACGACTATGCAGAGCAACGAGAAAACAAGTATTTTAAATATCTTTACTGACGTTTTTGTTGGTTTTGAGCTCATTGCGTTTAGTCAGAAAAGGTCGATGAGACCCATTAAAATGCCGAAAATGTGTAAATAAATAAATAATGGGTATTGAAAACTATTGAAAGTAATTTTGAAAGTATATAATAGAGATAAATGATATTTTATTCATTTTCAAGAATATTTTCTCTAGACTTGAAATGTTTTCTAAACATAAAAAAATTCTGGATTTTAATTTCTTTAAAAAAATTCTTTCCCAAACCAAAAATATTTCCAAACTGTAACTGAGTTAAATTGATTTTTTTTTAAAAATGAGGGTAAGTGGTACAGAAAATAGAAAGAAAAAAAACTGAAAAACAAAGTAAATAAATGTCTTTTTTTTTTATTTAAAAGCATAAAACAAGTTAAATTGGCCCATGAAATGTCACAGTGCCAACTAGTGGCCCGGCATGCAAAATACTGGCAATTGTGTTTTCGCAAGCATTGAAAGTATGAGGAAATTACGAAAAAGCGTACATATGAAAAAGAAATTTGACAATGTTACAGGTTATGCTAAAAAGAGCTATCAAAATTAATCAATTGATCGATAAGTAATCAATTTTAATTTCATTGTTGTAAGACAGATCATGTTGATCCACAGCATAACAGGTGTGATTATTATGGGATGGGTCTTCATGACAACACAACTACTCCAAATCCCATTTTCACTTCCATCATTTACTGTGTTTGGAGAAAAAGACATGTTCTTCGTGTTAAGACAAAAGCAGCCAGACCCAACTTAAAAGTCATCACAAGAGAGAAAAAAAAAAACACATGTGGTACAGATTTCAAGCGACCCCCCCCCCCCAGAAAAAAAACGTCCGATTTTTTTCCTAACCCTCAAAGTTAGTCATTTCCATTGAAAATGACATGGCGGCCAGCGACTTCCTGTCAAGAGGACATTAGCGGTTGAGCGCCTGGGGGGGATAGTGGGGTGGGGGGGTGGGGGGGGGGGGGGGGGGGGGGGGGTGTTTGCAGGTCAGGACGGCAAATTAAAGGGGGGAGAGTGGAGTGTGCACTTGTACTGGCTCACGATGTGCTCTGTCAGCCCCCGCCGGCCGTAATGGCACGAGGAGGGCCACTTAACGGGTAATCATCTCTGGGCTATGCCCCCCCACCCCCCCACCCCGATTCCTGCTCTGATCTCCAATCATAAATGAAGTGCGGATGGATAACGGGGACGCACGGCCCCCCCCCCTTTGGCAGGCATCCCGTAATGACAGAGCTCTTTGGTGACTAAAGCAAGCACGCGGCCTTTTGAGTGAGGGATGACGACGGCTAATGCGTTGGCCTTTGGCCATTTTCCGGTCGCAGGTAGAAAATGAGGTCCCCCCCCCCCCCCCCCCCAAAATGATCATTACTGGCCATCTTGAGCCGCTGCTTGATTGCGAACAGGGTGTATTATACAATTATTTTCATTTTGAAAAAAAAAAAAAAAAATTAATGTGCAGTCAAGTGTTTTATCACCGCCCCGCTTGCAGAAACTTTGGCCGCGGACAGAAAAGGGTCCGTGTCGTTCATTTATTTTTATGTTGAATTACTAAACCATTCAATATCAAAGACATATATTTACGTTGTTTAAGAGTGCGAACAATCAATCCCAGCTACTTAAATAGCATGGCAAAACTTATTTTTATTAGCATGTGCCGTGGGCCGCAAAAGTGTGGATTGTGGGCCCCTAATTGCCCACAAACCTTATTTTGGACACCTCAGCTTTACCCCCCCCCAAAAAAAAGATTTTTTTTTTTTTTTAAACGTAAATTTAAAATATTATACTTGCATATTAAAATAAAAAAGAAACACACACCAACCCCACCAAAAAAAACAACAAAAACTAAATTAAATTTTAAAAAAAAGAAAATTAAATGAGTTTTTTTGTTTGTTTTGTTTTTTTTGTTTTTTTTTAGCAGAAACAAATAAAAATGGCTTACCAAATTCTAAAACAAAAGATGCACAAAGTTCACAAAAACAAAAAAAAATCTAATTAATTTTTTTAAAAAAAGGGGGGAAAAAAATCAGCTAATAAAAAAATTCAAATTAATTTTTTAAAAAAGGGGGGAAAAAAAAAAATCAGCTAATTGGTGAATCCGCTGCTATTAGCCTGCCGAAATGTTATTTCGATTCAATTAAATATTTTGAAGAATTGGCTCATATCGCAAGAACATTTTCCACCGTATTTCTGATTTAGGATGAAACATAATGGATTATTTGTCTAAAAATGCTCCCTTAAAAAAAAAAAAAAAAAAAAAAAGCAAAAACGTTGACTTTGGTACGTGACCCTCAACGATTCCACTTTTGAATGGCACTCATCTCACAAAGCCAAATGCTCATTTTTTCGCGTTTTGTGCGCAGCGTGGATTACGCAAAGGGTCGCAGGTCGTCTACTCCACTCTGCCTGTCAAGCACTTGTGGCCATCCGTGCTAATGGACTGCTAATAGAAGTGAATGTGGCTCCCCTGTAGTGGAAAGTGCCACAGCGGGGTGATTAATGACCCCCCCCTTTAACTTCTCCATTGGGCCATTCCATTATTTTTCATCAACCTCCTCCCTTCCTTCCTTTTCAACTTTTTTTTTTTCCCCTCTTTTCCTACTCTAATGGCTCCGTTCCTTTTTCGGCGAGGAATGTCGCGCGGGGCTCCCCGTACGACGTTATAAAAAAAACGGTTAGGCGTGTTTCCGTCAGATCCAAGTTAACGTCTCGTCGGGGTTACATTCAGACTTGTTCTGACGCCAGGCTGCCGTTGGCAAATGATATATGTCGCCTTTTCCAAAAGCCGGTCTAAATGCCCTGAAATTTGACAGGTTTCAGACTGGAAAATATAACCGCCGTTTGGAGTGACATCATCATTTGAGTGTGGCGGAGACGAGGGAGGCTTGGAGTGAGAGTTGCCCTTTCAATGGCGTTAGGTTGCTGCATGGTGACAGCGACGTCATGCCTTCGACACAGCTTGCACAGATTAAACATGCCTGCATGTTTTCATCAACTGGATCGTTAGAATACTGCACCAACACAACAATAACACGCCTGAATGTGGAGTGTGCCTCCTGGTGGCAAGTAAAATTTCAGTTAAACTCAAATTCAATACTTTAATGGTGTCTTCTTCTGTCTCCTTTTGCTCGCATAACGTCAAATATTTACGCAGGATGAAGGTACATGGAAGTTTTTTTATTCTCCAAACTACCTGGTTACAGCAACACCATGCCATCAACACGGACTGAACAGATTAAACATGTCTGCATTTTTTCAACAACTGGATTGTTAGAATACTGCAGCAACACAACAATAACACGCCTGAATGTGGAGTGGGCCTCCTGGTGGCAAGTAAAATATCAGTTCAAACACAAATGACTTTGATGGCATCTTCTTCTGACTCCCTTTCGTTCATATAACGTCCTGGTTACGGCAACACCATGCCATCAACATGGACTGAACAGATTAAACATGTCTGCATGTTTTCAACAACTGGATTGTTAGGATACTGCACCAACACAACAATAACACACCTGAATGTGTAGTATGCCTCCTGGTGGCAAGTAAAATATCAGTTCAAACTCAAATGACTTTAATGGCGTCTTCTTCTGACTCCCTTTGTTCACATAATATCAAATATTTACGCAGAATGAAGGTAAATGCAAGTTTTTTTTCTCCAAACTACATGGTTACAGCAACACCATGCCATCAAAACATATTGAACAGATTAAACATGTCTGCATGTTTTCAACATAACACAGGCAGCCTTCGATTGTAAGAATACTGCACCAACACAACAGTAACACACCTGATTGTGGTGTGCCCACTGGTGGTGAGTATAATATCAGACTCATATTCAATACTTCGATTGCATCTTCTTCTGTCTCTTTTGGTTTCCCGGGAGATTGCCCAACTGGTCGCTAGTACAAAAAAAAAAAAGACTGGACAATAAGATGAAAATTAGCTCCTTATTGTCCAAAATTTAGAGGACGGTAATATAGGAGCATTATTCTATGTACATTACACGATCGATGCAATCAGCTAAGGATTTTATCATCTCTACAAAAGGTGAAATGAATGCTAAAAACTCACTAGCAAGACAGCTAGCTAGCTAACTAAACCGCAGGGTTGAAAGCATGAGAGGAAAAGGGCGGGTTGTAATCTGAAATTGACGGTAAATACGGTATATATTTTTACCCTCTTTGTAATTTAAACGTTTTGCCAGGCGGGGGAATGTCAATTGCCAGGACTGTATTTTCAAGTGTAAAATGTCCTCCACATGTTTTCTTTCTGTCCCCCTCATAAATACTGTACTCCACGGCACGGCGCTCAGCGGGAAAGCCGCAAACTCAGCAGACCTTTTTCCTCATTAATTATCAGTCGCTAGCAGCCGACCCACGCACCTTCGACCCGCCGCTCGCCGCTTTCATAGCGGTTTACTCGGCGCCCTCTCCGTTCGACCCCGCCGGATCGTAACGACGTTTAATGACGTGGCGCGTCCGGGTCGGCCGAGGGTTACGTACGTTGTGAGGTAATCCCTAAGTGGCGCTCTCCCGTCGCACAATGCGCTCATTGTAAGAACGTTAGCGTTAGCGCCCCCCGAGGAGACGCTTGTCAAGCCGGCAAGGATCGTAACGATAGAAATAACAGTGGCCGCTTTTACGTCCGTCGAAACCGCACCGCCGATCATAAAGTCTTCAAGTTGGCCCGCACACACACATATATACATATACAGTATATACATACATACATATATATATAGAGAGAGAGAGAGAGAGAGAGAGAGAGAGAGAGAGAGAGAGAGAGAGAGAGAGAGAGAGAGAGATTTTAAGAGATATTTTAGAGATATGAGATATGTAAGATTGTTAGTTTGGAATGAGTACTGACAAAAAAATATTTAAAATCTCTCTCTCTCTCTCTATATATATATATATAAGATTGTTATATATATTAATATATATAAGATTGTTAGTTTGGAATTAGTACTGACAAAAAAAAATATTTAATCTCTCTCTCTCTCTCTCTCTCTTTCTCTCTCTCTCTCTCTCTCTCTCTCTCTCTCTCGCTCTCTCTCTATATATATATAAGATTGTTAGTTTGGAATTAGTACTGACAAAAAAATATTTAAAATATATCTATCTATATACATATATCTATATACATATACAAAAAATGGTTGTGCAAAAATATACCTTGTTTCTCTTTTTTTTTTTAATTTGCAATCTTAAACTAAGCAACTCTACCACCATCTAGTGGTCGACAGTGAAATTACACCCAATCCACTCCTCTTAAAATCTTGCATAGACAACATAAATTAGGATATCTTTTTAAAACCATAACCTGTATTTTCTATGCTATATGCAATTATGTTTGGGGTCTTTTACTAGACTATTATATTGGGGGGGGGGGGGGGGGGGGGGGGGGCACACCTGTTGCTTGGCCTGCAAAACGCTCTTACAAAACAATCGCAAAGACCGTGCATAAAATCAGAGACGTCGCGGCGAATGAAACTTTAACCGCCGCAAACTTTTGGAGCTATTGACTCAATACGTCCAGCCGGATTATTACGCTAAGCCGTCCGAGACCCCCCCCCCCCCCCCCCCCCCCAACCGGAGACACCTGAAGTACATCTGCTCTCGCACAAAAAGCCTCCGCAATCAAGCTGCTGTCACCGAGCGCCCGGCGAGCTCTCGGGCGGCTTCTATCTGCCTCAACCTGTCTTCTTTGTCAACGGTTCACAAGGTTAATGAGAACTCTTATTTCCCAGAACTCACTCACAACTCCGAGCGATCGGGGGGGGGTACACGATTCGTACACGTTCGAATCAGATTAAACGTAGCTCCCGCACAAATATAAAACTTGAACGGCTCTCCCAGTGGACCTCCGCCAAGGCCCGACAATCCCGATTTAGATTAGAAGCACATTGAGGAGGACCTCACACTGAAATTCACGATGTCTGGAAAATCCGCGACGTATGCAATAAACGGTGAAATTGTTCGGTCCACGTTTTATATTATGTACGTATGTACATAATATACGTACGAAAGTACGTATTATGTATGATTGATTGAGTTATAGGGGTGCTTCTCAAATAGGGGGGGCGGGAGGTGATCACAGGAAAAAGGCGTCATGTGGAATGTAATTGCAATAAAGTAATCATTTTCATCATTCTCTTTTAGTTTCAGGCACTTTGGCGCACTTGCTTCTTTTTTTTCCTTTTTAGACTAAGCTATAACCCATGTAAACATTATAAAAAGAATTAACAGTTGTTGAAAGTTGATTGCTATTGCCTTTTTCTGTTAATGTTAAAAAGCATCCATGTGTGGGTATACTTAAACCATTTTCATCAATAATAATCTTATTTATATTCAGTGCATCGAAGGGGGGGTGCGAAAAGTTTTCTCTTTTCTAGGGGGGGCCTGGCAAAACATAGCTGAGTTACAGTAAGCATGAGAGGTGTCCTAGAGAGTCATTTGGATTTTGCACTTGTCGGACACTAAAGGCGTAAACCTCCAGCGACGTAAAAAACGAGCGGGGCTCATCGGCGCACCTAAATTAGCCCGTTAATGACACGGGGTTCTCGTGCCGTATCGACCTCCTAATGGCCAGAAGAAGGGCCTCCTTCCCGTCGAGTCAATGACACGGGCTCGGGGAGGAGATCTCTGGGGCTCTTGGCCGACTATTCTGTCACCGCGCCGCGCCCGTCCGAGAAACCCGAGCCCGCTTTCCCTCATTAACTATGCAGGAGCCAGATGAAAGTCTGGAGCGGGCAGATAAGCTCGCCGCTTTGCCAAACGTAAGCGCTTCGGCTAAGCTAGCACTTCTGCCGTACCTTCCGAAAAACTTTGCCAGGGTAAAACATGACGAACGCGAAGAATCGGGCGGCGCAGACGATGCCGGCGTGGATCCGGAAGCGCCGAGGCGCTAAATTACGGTTAGCCGGATTAGCCGTTTCGAAGTATATCGTTTTAAAACAAGGGTGTCAAACTGATTTTTATCGCCGGCCACATTGTACTTATCGTGTCTGTTAGAGGGCCGGAATCAATCTAAAAATAGTCTAAAAAAGCTTCAATTTTAATATACCCTTTAAATTTCTGTAAAATCCTGAAAATTTAGGAATTAAAAATTAAAAAACATGTGTCTAATAAACGCCGTTTTTGCCGGTTTACATCTAGTTTTGAAAACAGACGCCGATAAAAACTGTTCAAAAGATAGATCGGGAACAGAAAATGGTTATTTTTGAAGAGTGTGAGTATGTCCAATCTGGTGCCCATGAACATATGCGTCGTACTAATTTAGTACGCTAAGCTGCAACAGTTTAGAATTTGCAGCATGGTTGTATTTTGTACTTTAACATGATTATATAATTGGCGTGAAATTTGTTTTTTTTCAATGCCTTCTCCTTTGTTTTCACAAAGAAATCATTGAAAGGGTCCCACATTGGTACCATATATGCAAAAGGGTTTTTAAACATGCAAGCATTTTTAGAAATAAAAGCAACATGACACAAACGACACGCTCAAATATTTAGAATACTGCACCAAAACAACAGTAAGCGATAGTGTTTACTAGTGGAGAGTGCCCCCTTGTGGCGAGTAAAATGGCAGGTCAAACGGAAAATAAATAAATCAATAACATATTCTTCATCTCTCTTTGTTTATCGTGAGTTTGCCCCCTGGTGGCTTGTCCAAAAAATAAAATGCAGATATACAACATGAGACTATTAGCCAATGCAAAAAATGTAGCAGCCTATCGTCCAAAATTTAGGTGACATCAGGACATCCACATAAAAACATGACACAGGCTTAAAATGAATGTTTGTAACCAGCTAAGAGTGCTAGTATGGTGAAATAAATACTAAGGACTCGCGAGCAAGGCAGCTAGCCGACTAACACGGCTAACAGTTTAATTCTACTCTGAAAAACTACAGTACTCATATATGAGAATTTATATGCACCCAGTTCATATAAAAAAATGAACAAGAAAACAAGAAAACAAGAAACAGGAAAGGAAACAAGAAAATTCTTATTTCCGACAATAGTCCAATCAATTAGCTCACTAGCTAGCTAGCTTGCTATTTAGCTCGCTAGCTAGATAAACATCGTTAGTTAAGTTCCACCTCTAAAACTTGTCCCTAAGCCTAACCCAAACACTACCAAGCAAATTCCAGACTTTTTAGCAGTCTTTATTGTTTAAAATTACTATAAAATAGAACTTT
Source organism: Hippichthys cyanospilos (assembly GCF_059441005.1). Lineage (NCBI taxonomy): Eukaryota > Metazoa > Chordata > Actinopteri > Syngnathiformes > Syngnathidae > Hippichthys > Hippichthys cyanospilos. The sequence goes on along the minus strand of NC_142383.1, from coordinate 15,397,470 downwards.
TGTTTTTTTTATAGACGCGCCAAACTATACTAGAGGTTCCACTGTGCCGTCTGCACCTAGCGACCAAAATCTGCTCATTTTCCCTCCCCGTAGCGTCCTTCTCGGCCTTTTCCGGAAAATTCCCACCACCTTTGAAGACATGACTCCGGGTGGTTGGTGACGTTATCTCAACGCTTAGCAGACAGACGGGCAAGAGAAAAAAAAGGTGGGGGATAAAAGAGCAAAGAGCCGCCTGGAAATGTTCCTCACAATTGAAATGTCAAGCGTGTTTAGCTGGGAATGAGGAAATGTTTTCCCTCTAATTCCCCTTGAGTTGACGTCAACATCCAAATTTGATTGCGTCGAGGTCAAATCAAAGGTTTTATTGATCTGACCAGGCTTTCATTATGGCGGTTTGCTTTGAGTTTTTTGACTTATGGCGATGATTTGTTTCCTTCTTTTGTTTAGCATGAAGGTCATTCAAATGGAAGTAATTTAGCAGCACGGATGATTTACTTAAGTAAATTATTGGATTATAAAGCTTTGTACACTTTGTGGATCAAATGTATCCAATCCATTTTTGTAGTGACCCCCCCCCACCTCCATTTTTTTACATTACAGTTTCGTGACAACTGTCATCTTACTATGATGTCATGGAGATGGAAGCCCCCACCAAAAAAATCACGCAGTGTTCTCGTTAATCACGGGGGTTACGTTCCCAAAAACACCAGCAGTAATGAAAATCTGCAAAGTAAATATTGTTTTTAATAAAATAAGCAAATTAAAACGCAAATATTTAAAATCAATGTATTATTTTGGGCTGGTCCAACTTAGAAGAAGTAAAAATATACAGAAAAATGTGAGGTAAACCTGAAATACATACTATGGTCATAAATAAAAATATTTTGAGTAAATATTTTTATTTTTGTGCTGCTCAGCCTTTAAAAGAAAGGACATTTTCAAGAAAAATAGTGACGTCAACCTCCAACAGAAAAAGTTCAGGTAAAACTGCAGGTTAAAATCGTCGCAATAACCGAAGCGCGATGTATCGAGGGAACACCGTAGTCGTAATTATCCTGAGAGGTTCACCTGAGCTCGATTTAATTCACGACTCCCCGCGAGGAGTTTTCTGGGCAACTTTAGTCAGAAAAGAGATGATGCGAACTTTACCTTGCGCCAGGCCGGTGCGGACGGCGGCGAGGAGCAGGAGGAGAACCGACGTCAAGCCCGGCAGTTTGAGCATCTCCGGCGGGGACTTCCTCGCTTCTCTCCGGGCGTCTCGATCAGCATCGCGGCCCATGACTGAGGAGCCAAAATTGCGCTCCCCTCTAGTTGTCCGGCAGCTCGTTTTTATCTCTATTTCTTTCTTTCTTTTTTACGCACGCAGGCGAGTTCAAAGAAATTGTAGAGCCCCAAAAAGTATGGTGCGGTTAATTAATCCAAAGCGGTGGCGAGGAGCGGTTGGCGTACAAATCTCTGTCCGTCTTCTGTGCACTTGAACGCCTCACTTGTGGATCGGCGACCCGGTGCCGAACGCATGCTCCGGTTTTAGGCGTGCAGAATGAAGTGTTACGCGGGAGTGAGTGAGCCCCGCGTGCGCGTGTGTTGACTACGTGTGCGTGACCGCGACTGCGCGCGCGCTCCTTCCACCGAGCGTGGACTGAAACAGAAAGGGAAGGAGAGGAGAGGTCTCTGCGGGCTACCTTTGCTCCTTCAGCCAATCCACGAGCTCCTGTAAAGTGGCGGCGCCGTGAACAAAACCTGGCGTGGATTTCGACAACCAAAGGGAACGGACGCAAGGAAAGCCTTACCTAGTCCGTTGTTAATCGAGTTTTGATTGGGTTTTTTTTCAATCTAAATAGTAAAAAAAAAAATACTAAAACCATCCAGCCTGTAAGGCAGAGGTGTCCAAACTACGGCTCGGGTCCATTTGCGGCCCGCCATCGGCATTTTTTGCAGACCAGCCCATATAATACAAATACATTTTGACATGACCTGCATTGATGTTAAAAAATAATAACAATACTTCACAAATATATTTTTAATAAGTTAAAGTAAGCAAAAAAAGTGGCCCTTACATATGTTTTTCTGCAGGAAAAAGTTTAATTTGGTTTGCCTCCCTCTTCAGGCGTTTTTGTGGAATTGCTCTTACTTTCTGCTCGCGTCAAACTGCCTGCGCTGCAACGCATCATTAAGATGCTGCTCTGCTATTGGTCAGCATCACGGTGCTACTAAGATGCTAAAGACTTGATCTTGTGTGAATGCTTACGATATCATATTTATTGTGCATTTTAGTGCTTTGTTCAAACTTTATTGGTTAGCCATCTGGTTGCTAGTGATGTTAAACGCAGAAGTAAGAAGATGATTAGTATGGAAACCAAGCTGGAGATCAAATCAAGAAATACGAAGAGGGCTAGGCTAGACGAGGCTAGGCTAACCTCGCTTGGGATTTATGACCGTAAATAGCTTAAGTTAAGTTAGTCAAAGGTAAATAAAATGTCATTTTTTCCTTTATATATTTTTCATTTATGATGTTATTCAATTGTATACATGTATATTATATATAAGTAGCACTTACTATACTATTTTATTACCTATTTTAATATGTCTATACATTTTTGATGTTTTTACCTGGTGTTTTACACGCATTAGCTAATTAGCATAGATTTCTACTGCCCGCCATACGCCGATTTCGCCGATTAATGTTGTATGGCGGGGGTCCACTGTACATTCGTGTTGTCACACTTTGGTAGTGTGAAAGGTCGGGCGACATGACCCGCACAACTCGCGTCATTTATTCAGGTGTACCTAATGAAACGTCCCATTTGCGTAAATCTCATCGCAAGGTAAGAAATTCCCCTCAGCGGTTGGTTTTTTTTTTTCCCCACGCCTGAAGGATCTCACTGTGATTAATGCAAACGGCGAGATTGACGCTATCCGGGGCCAAATGAAACGCGCCGACTTTTAAAATATGAATCTAATTCTCGCGGCCCTCCATCACCATTTGCCGTCGGCGGGCAGCTGTCACGGCTTTGGGCATCTGGCTTCCGCGGGCGTACGACGCGGGGAAATTACTCCTGTCTGGCCCCGCGCGGATGAGCCGGGGATCATTTCGGACGCTCGTATTCAAGCCGGCGCGTTTTTGTGTGGGAGGTGGCGGAATAGGCCAGGATTCGGCGCTATCATCACATTCCGCATCATCTGGTATGAACTGGATATGAAAAGGCGAGGAAAGAAGGTCGGTCGTACCCTTAAACAATCCCGACGCGCCGCTGGTGTGAAACACTATCCGCGGCCGCTTATATCCACTTAACCCTGCCGTCGGTGTGTCACACAGCGCCAGTCGTCCAATCGGGCTTTATTTTTCCGCTTGCCGATGGCTCATATAACCGCTTTTTTTTTTTTTGCTGAGTGGAGTGGAAAGAAATAAGCAAAGAGCTCAGCTGCTGTTGTTTCGAGTTTGTCTCATTCAAGGTTACAGAATGTGCACCGACACTCATTGGCTATTTATTTGGCGCTTCCTCGAACGGGTTTTATTGTTGTCGGCGAGCAGCGCCACGCCGGGTGCAGCAGATGGCGCTGTGTTGGGAAAAAAAAATACAAACTTTTGGCTACTGATACGTTGCGTATATTTACATCTACAGTCGGCAATGGTAGTGAATAAGTTAAATTAGCATTGCAGTTTGGGCTGTAATCTCAGAAAATTTGTGAAAACGTCATTATTTATTTGTTTATTAATTCTAGGGTCTGTAATGTCAGAAAATTTGTGAAAACGACATTATTTATTTTTTTATTCATGACAAATATCACATTTGGGCAATTTTACTTCCCTAAAAAATTCGTCTGTTGTCAAAAATAATTGGTAAAATACAGTCATTTAGTCAAATTAGCATTGCAGATTTTGTATATTATTATATTATTTTTAATTTATTTTGTTATGATATTGTTGTGGGTTGGGTCTGTAATTTAAGAAAATTTGCGAAAATGTTATTTATTTATTGTTAAATTAGCATTGTATTTGCATTACCAATTAGCTTTTTTTTTATTCAATTTATTTGATCATTTTCTTGCGGGTTTGATCCATAATGTCAGAAAATCCGCAAAAACGTTGTTTTTCCAAGCAAAATACATTTGGACGCTTTTTTGCTCGGCAATCAAAAATACTTAGAGCGATAAATTTGGTACTCGATTACCTCTGATTATTTAGTCGATTATTTTGCCCCATTGTCTTGAGTGAGAGGACAAGAAAGAAGACAACAAAGACCTCCCGCTCACCCGTGGGAGCCTGGAAGCAATATGGCGTCTACAGTAGGCGTTAAAAAGCCCAATATGACAGAAAAGGCCAGCGCCGAGAAAAGTGTGAATGCCACCCGGGTTGGTAACACCCCCCCCCATTACACGTCCACGTCTGTCAAGAGCCACGTCTTGATGGTTTCGGTCTCAAAGGAAACCCGACACTATAATGCACGACGACCCGGATCGAGCTCGGCGAAAAAGATCAGTCACTTCAGGCAAAATGTCTTTCCCGTTTAAGTGCAAGAGCAACAGAGAAAATCTGAGGTTTATTTGCATGCTTTATGACTCACGGAGGCTTAAGTGTGTGTGAGTGTGTGTGGTGTGTGTAGGTGTGTGTGCGCGCGCGTGTTTACAATCACAAAGAGCCTCCGAAAAGGAAGTACAATTATTTTTATAAGCGCGTCATTGTAGGAGAATGCAATTTCAGGTGAAATGGGGTGCTGGAATGCTTAAAGAAAGAAAATAGAAGCTTGTGGTATGATTCAAACTGATATGAAGTGATGTGGAATGGTATTGAATGATATGGATTGACGGTAATCTAATTCTTCTTCTTTTTTTAAATTATACTGAATTGGGCATTTTTAGGCAAGAAAATGTTGAATGAAATAATGGGGAAGCGTGTTAATTGATTTGAAATGATATGGAGTGATGCGGAATGGTATTGAATGATATGGATTGAGGCGGATCAAATTATTTCTCTATTCTTTTTAAAATTGTACTCTACTGGGCTTTTTTTGGCTACAATATGCAGAGAGAAATACTGTAATATGGCAGCTTGTTGAACGATTTGAAATGATATGGATGATGTGGAATGGTATTATATGATGTGGCTCAAATGCTTTGTCTTTTTAATTGTACTGTCCTGTTCATTTTAGAGCTATAAAATGCTGAATGAAATATTATGGAAGCTTGTTGAATATTTTGAAATGAAATGGAATCATGTGGAAAGTATTCAATCATAAGGGGTGATGTTGCTCAAGTGCTTTCTCTTCGAAATTCTACTGTACTGCACATTTTAGAGATACAAAATGCTGAATGAAAAAACATTCAAGCTTGTGGTATGATGTGAAATAATACAAAGTTATGCAGAATGATATTGAATGAATTGGATTTTATGTAAACAATTCTTATATGGAAAGATATTTTTAATTGTACTATAACTGGGCATTTTTAGGGCATAGGAATGTTGGATAAAATGATATGGAAATTATATGGAATGTAATTTTTTAAATTGTGCAGTACTGGGCATTTTTAGGCTACAAAAAGCTGAATTAATATGGAAGCTTCTTGAATGATTTGGAATCAAATGGAATACTGTGGAATGTTATTAAAGCGTATGGATTGATGCAGATCAAATATTTTATTGTTTTTTCATTATACTGTACTGGGCATTTCTAGGCTACAAAATAAAATAATATGAAAGCTTGTGGTATGATTTTAAATGATATAGAATGATGCGGAATGGTATTGAGTGATGTGGAATGAATTCTTTTTGATACAACTTTTAAAAAATGTACTATACTGGGTGGGCATTTTTAGACAAAGGAACGCAGAATGAAATAATATGAAATATTGTATAATGAAGTGATAATCACACAGAATGATGTGGAATAGTATCAAATTATATGGCGCAGAGTCATGCGGCTCGAGTTTCTCACCTCAGCTGTAAACTTGGTGACGGAGAAAGACGGATCCCCCCTAAAGGTGACTTAATTCATAGCTGTGATTAATTTCCTATTGCATTTTCACTCTCCGATGCTTATCTTTAAAATTAGAATCGCGCCAAGGCCAAAGTGTGTGTGTGTGTGTGTGTGTGTGTACGTGTGTTCGCGGGAGTTTCCATCACACAAACTGCATTACGTCGCCTATGCATTAGCATCTTCCATTTTGTTTGTTTGTTTATGGGCCGGTCCGCCTGTCTGTCTCCTTGTCTAATTGAGCAATTGCCTGACGGCCAAGAGATGGTCGTACGCTGAGTGGCCAGATGCATTATGGGACGTCTGGCGTGCGGTTAAAAAAACAAATGCAGTCAACCGCCGTTGTTCACGGGGGATGCTCGTAAAATTCTGCGTACAAATTATGCTCTTTGGAAATGCAAAGGAAAAAAAAGACTTTGAAAAAAATATCGAAAAATTTGCATGAAAAATACTAATGCTAGCATTCAATGGAAAACCTTGATCGGCTAGCGAAAATTAGCATTGTTAGCAAACCATGCTAATGCTAATTCCACAGCAATATAAACCCTCATTTTTTTTATTGTTTTAACTCCTGCAAAGGACATCGAGACTCCACGGTAAAAAATTTTGACGTATCCTTCACCATCTTAATGCTAGCACTTAGTAGAAATTCTTATTGACTGGCTAGCATAAATTAGCATCGCTAAACAGGACAAATGATTGAACTCTGAATTTTTGAACACATCTATCAACACCTTAAAGCTAGCACACAATGAAAACCTTATTGATCGGAAAATTTGCATTGTTAGCACTTGTCTTCTATTTCACGCTAACGCTAATTCATCAGTGATACAAGTCCTCTTAAAAGTCCAATCCAGATTTTTTTTTTTGCCCGTGGACAGGATGTTGCGATTCCACCGTGAATTTTTTAACGCATCTCTCAGCACCGTTTCATAACGTGCCGCCAAGAGGTCGTAGTCGTTTTACACATTTCCGCAAGGTCGAGACGTTGGAATCCGATAATGCAAAGTGCTCTGAGTAAGGCTGGTAAATGCGGTCTAGATTACAACTAATAGTTTTAGTGATTTTTTTTTTCTTCTGTCTGAAGTAAAGTGGTGGATATTCTAATATTTTAAAGCTAAATGGCTCCATTAGGAGGATGGAACTCCGTTAACCCTGAGGACCTTGAACTACTCGGATGATGCATCGTAGGACTCCTCATTAGGGATGCCGGACAAAATAAAATACTTTTTTTTTCTCATTCGTCTCATACGCTCTGCCAGATTTCTGGGATATCCTTTTTCATGTTTTTTATACAGGTTTTATTTTCTAATACATGTTTTCCCTTATTTTTTTCAGTTCTAATTTTTATCTAATAAACTGTATGTCCTTGTTTTTTTTTTAGATGGGATTTTGTTTATTATATTGTATGAATTTTTGTTTGTGTTTTATGCTGGATCTTTTCATTTATTATAAAGTTTCCTTTTGTTGTACTACGTTTATTTTTTTATTCATGAAATTTTGATGGCACTGCATCAGATCCCAAACAAAAATGTCAGTCAAAATGTGTATCTTTTTTTTTAAACAAATGACTAAAAAAATGACTAAAAAAAAAGATTTTGGTTATTCAAAAATTCTACCCGCCGTCAGGGATGTTGTTTTTGTATATTATATATGTTTTTTTCATAATACACTTTTTTAGGTAAGCATTAACCTTTCCTTATGTTTCTTTCTGTTTACACACTCACAGTTCAAACCTAAGTAGAAGGTAGGCAAAAAAAAAAATGTTGACGCATGAGGGAGCAAAAAGTGAACAGCGCTATACGGAGGGAACACTGTAATATGTGAATGGGACCTAGTTTGGAGAACTCAAGCAAATCCTCCCGATATTTACATCAAAGGCATTTCACATCAAAGTTAAAGCATTGAAAGAAGACTGTTGAGAGCTGAAATTTCACCCAGATGGTGACAACATGTCAAAGTTCCACATGGCAAGACCACATAGTTTTCACGCTACCAGGAGTATGCAATATCTTGGCTAAAATACTGTGAGAATGATGTGAAAAAAGACCCAAAATGGTCCAAATATCACAAATGACCACATCAAAGGCATTTCATATCACAGGGAAAGCACTGAAAGAAGACGCTAGGGAGCTGAAATTTCACCCAGATGGTGACAACATGTCAAACTTCTACATGGCGTGAGTTATCTAGCAGGGGTTTGCCATCCATTTCATATCACAGGAAAAAAGCACTGAAAGACGACGCTAGGGAGCTGAAATTTCACCCAGATGGTGACAACATGTCAAAGTTCCACATGGCACGACCACATAGTTTTCACGCTACCAGGAGTGTGCAATATCATGGCTAGAATACTGTGAGGATGATGTGGAAAAAAGACCCAAAATGGTCCAAATACCGCACAAGGGTATTTTCTTTTTTACACTTGAGCATTATTTTGTCCAATCCTTTGACCATATCAAAGGCATTTCATATCACAGGGAAAGCACTGAAAGAAGACGCTAGGGAGCTGAAATTTCACCCAGATGGTGACAACATGGTTGACAACATGTCAAACTTCTACATGGCATGAGTTATCTAGCAGGGGTTTGCCATCCATTTCATATCACAGGAAAAAAGCACTGAAAGACGACGCTAGGGAGCTGAAATTTCACCCAGATGGTAACAATATGTCAAACTTCTACATGGCATGAGTTATCTAGCAGGGGTTTGCCATCCATTGTCGAAAAGAAAAAAAAAATGATGACGATGTGGAAGAAAATGACCCAAATGTTCAAAATACTGCACAAAGGTTAACGAACGGTTTCTTAGATTTGTGATTTAGCCCCGCCTCCGGACGTCACAAAGGCCCGCCGCCTAGGCGGCTCCCGGCAAAGCTGCTGGCCATCAGCTTTTGGCACACTTTACCGGCGCTCTCGATATCAGCATTAAAAGTGATTTGCGGCGCCGTATGTGGCAAGGAATCAAAACTTAATTTAGGCAGATAAAGATGCCATTTGGGAAGGAGATAAAGTGCTGCATCATGGGAGATGTGTTCCCCGGCGTGCTCTCAGCGCCTCGCCCTTACAGCACCCTCAGATTTACTGGCTCTTTTTTTTTTTCCCCTTCTTTTTCTCTTCCCCTCCACCGCTCCATAAAACAGCAAATCTGCTCGCCAGGCGACACAGGCAAATGTTAATGGATTCATTTGTCAAGAACCTTCCACTTATTTACAGTCCTCTTCCATTACCGCCGCTACGCCTGCAGGAGGAGAGAGGAGGGGAAAAGGGGGAAGAAGAAAAAAAAAAAAAACAGTGGCCAAAGTCAAAATATCGATTTGCCTGTCCATCAAGGCCCAGACTTCCTGTAAAACACACGCACATGTGTGCGTACACACAGCTTGTTTGTTTGTTTGTTTTTATCCTTTTGTGTCGGTTTTTATATTCGGCAATTGCGCGGTATGATTGTTTTTAGGAGGTCACTGTTTTTTTTTTGGAACAACACATTTGGCGTGCATGAAATGACCATGAATTTCAGACTATAAACCATAACTTTTTTCTCATCATTTGAGGCCTGAGGCTTATAGTCCAGTGCGGCTTATCTGCAGTTTTTAATACCAGCCACCAGGGGGCAATCCTCTGATAAAGCATATGTGTGTATTTCTTCAATGTGTCACTTTGTGGAGCAAAGAACTGAAAAGATGTGAATCAGTAGAGTTTTGAAAATATAGTTTTAAAGATATAAAAATGACGTCCAAGTTGAATAAGATCTTGTCGAAACGTTTACGTCATATGTACATTTGATTGATATATGTAATGGCGAAAAGTAGTGGTTAAAAGACGTAAAAAATAGATATATTTATTTGTGTTTATTTTTTTATTTATTTTTATTTATTATAAACGCTAAAAACATGACGAAATAAATTGCAGACAACGTACAGTACAATTTCTATTGTAGGCATTTTCATACGCAATGCGTCAAAGTCAGACGTAAAAATGAACGGTGCAAACCCGTTTTGGAACATAAACAGGCAAGATGGCGCCCGCTTAACGAAAATGGATATTTGCAATGTTGTATAAAAGTATATATAATCATTCATTACGTTTTTTATATACAGATGTGTGAAGAAAATCGGTCTGGTTTTGAGTTATGCGATAAGTAACTGGCGGTTGAAACTTAGAAGAAAAAAAAAACTCGACATGTCCTCGAAAAAATACGGAAAGAATAATTGTGAATTGATTCGTTATGAATTATTAAATAGGGAAAAAGTGACATGGATATTTTCAGGCGGATGCCGATTTTCTGCAGAAAAAAAAACAGAAAATCAATACATCTGATATAACCTAATATCAAATTAATACGTTGTAAATAAAACATCGTTTCCTCCAATAGGTATGAATCATAAGTGTTGTTTAGTTGTAACGCGTCATAAACCCCCCGCGGAAATGTTTCCTTTTTTCTCTCTTTCGCTCGTTTCCTCTCCTTTGTTGACGAGGGGAACATCAAAAATGAGAAGCGGGTCACACAGCAGCCAAATATCTGCTGCTCATGCAACAAGCGCTGTCAGCTCTTCTCAAAAGCATCCCGTGCGACGTGATCAAATGTCGGCGAACCCGCGCTCACGGAGCAGAATATTGCTGCGCTAAATCCAATCGGTGTTCATGCGTTAACCTGCGCCAGAACCAGCACCGCGGACAGCGCCGCTGATTTAGCCACAAACACAATGCTGATATGACCACTATTATTTCACATCGCATACACTTTTTAATTTGTACCTTTTAAATTGCACGTGTGGAGCTAACTAGCTAGCCATATTACATAAATATATATATATATATATATATATATATATATATATATATATATATATATATATATATATATATATATATATATACTGTATATGTGTGTGTGTGTGTGTGTGTGTGTGTGGGTGTGTGTGTGTGTGTGTGTGTGTGTGTGTGTGTGTGTGTGTGTATAAGTATCAAATAAGTATCGGTATGGTGCCGATATCTTGCATTGTTTCGAAGTATCAGAACTCACGATACTAGTATCTGATACTAGTATCACCAACTCTCTCGCAGTTGTATTGAATTTCCAAATTAGGAAAAAACTTTTTTTAAATCATCGGTTTTGTGAAGTTTCAAGGAAAACGCAATAGTGGGATAGATTTTTCTTTAAAATTAATTATAATACATTGTAGTGGTATCGGATTTTGGTATTGGCGTCGATGACTACTGAAGGATTGAGTAGTCGCACATGCAAACAATGAGAAAAGATGAAGACATTGAAGCAGCGCCCCTAGAAAAGCTTAAAAATCAAAACCACAGAATTTTTGAATATTTCTTTGCCTCTTTTTGTAAAGATAAACAAATATTTGGCAGTGCTTCTCAAATAGTGGGGCGGGCCCCCCTGGGGGGGTGCGAGGTGATGCCAGGGGGGGGCGTGGATGACCCCAAAGTTTTCTTTTTTCTAGGGGGGGCCTGGCAAAATATAGTTGAGAAACACTGTGTTAAGGGGACAAAAAAAAAACGTTTTATGAAATAACTTGCCGATTAATCGGTTCGAATTTTATTTTGCCAAACACATATCTAAATTGGCCTTCGAAAATAATTCAAAAAAAGAAAAAAGAAGAATCAGTATGGCTCGGAGCATAACTGCCGATCATTTTTTTTCCTACCTTTTGCGAATACCGGCTGTTACGATGATGCCTTTAACGACATCTTCGATGCCTGCCATCTTTTTATCACATCATCACAGCGCGTTCAATCCACGCAGATAGGAAGCGTCCACGCCCCGCCCCTTTTCCTCCGCCCCCTCCCGTCCCGGGGAGCGTCTTTCGGCCTCCCCCAAGTAAACATGCATCCATCACTCGGCGCGAGGGAACGGTCGTGGGGGCCGGCCGGAAGCTTTGGGACGGGGCCGCTGAGAGCCACCGGGGAGCGGGAGATAGATGTAGCGCCGATTCTCGCCGCCTCTTCTGGGATGCGGGAGGCGGCGGCTGACGGGGTCGGCGTGGCCACCTTGTGCTTAAGTGTGTCAAGGGCGGACAAGTGGGAGGAGGTGCCGCTTTTGCTTCGGGGGGAAAATCTGCTGCTGTATTTTGGAGCTTTTGTTTTAACCCCCACATCCGGAACCCAATCGAGGAAGTTCATACGACCATGAAAAAAAAAAAAAAGCATGGAATTGAAAAATGAGCTAGCTGCTGGGTTTATATTACAAGGTGGATCTATTATAGTAGGTACCGTGTACCGTGCTGAGATTCCATTTAGGGGCGCTTGATTAGGGGTGGAGCAACACCTGATTGAGATCATATCAAAATGAAATCATAATCTAAAAATTAAAATAAAAGAAACAAACAAAAAAAAACTAGTTAGCAGTAATTGATTCTAGTCATTCTTCTAAAAGCGGGTCCAAAGGAGAGATGTGAAAATAAATCGATTAATCGACGAGAAATTGATTGTCGAATTACTTGTAATCGACAACTATTTTAAGAATCGAGTAATTATTCGGAGCTTTCGATTGTTGAACCAAAAATGGTCCAAAATCCTCTCAGCAGTAATTCTTCCATTAATCGACAAGAAAACGATGATCAAATCACATGACAACTTTTTGAATCATCGAGTAATTGTTTGAAGCTATTGTTTAAGCTGAAATCGTCAAAACTACTATTATAATAGTTAACGTTGTTTACAATGTTTAACCCCAAATTGTCGACATTTTTTGGTTTCAGCCTCTCAGCAGTAATTCTTCGTTTAATCGACAAGAAAACGATGATCAAATCACATGACAACTTTTTGAATCATCGAGTAATTGTTTGAAGCTATTGTTTAAGCTAAAATCGTCAAAACTACTATCATAATAGTTAACGTTGTTTACAATGTTTAACCCCAAATTGTCGACATTTTTTGGTTTCAGCCTCTCATCAGTATTTTTTTGATTCAGCGACAAGAAACGAAATTAATCGACAACCATTATTATAACGGTTAACGTTGTTTACAATGTTTAACCCCAAATTGTTGACATTTTCTGGTTTCAGCCTCTCAGCCGTAATTCTTTCATTCAGCGACAAGAAACCAAATTAATCGTTAACTATTATCATAATCGAGTCATTATTGGAAGCTAAAATTTGGCAGGGGGATATTCGGCCGAAAGATACACAATATTTCAAAGGGGGACGTTATTTTAAAATGTTTTCAAGCTCATGCTCTCGACGATTAATCAGTGACGAAAAAATATTATTGATGAATGGGATTCTAATTTGTTTCACCGCATTGGTGGCCAAATTTTGGATTAGCATAAATTATAAATGCGTTTGGGTCGTTGGAGTCAAGCGCGAGGCGAGTTTTGCATCCAAACTCATTACGCAAAGTATCCCGGTGACATGTTTTATGCGGCGCCGAGGACAAAAGTCTTGTTGCTTATAAGCGTCATGCGCTTTTTAATTAAAAGTCAACTGTGTGTTTACCGAGAATTTTGTTGGCCGGCCGCCGGAATGATTCGCCAAAGAAGAACGGGCTCCCTTCACGGATTCACTAAGTTGCAGTTTGTTAACTTTTATGAACTTTTTATAGGGCGGCCCCGCCGTTAGGGGCTGCGCTCGTTCTCGGCGTCTCGCACGTATCTTTCAAACGTATCAATGCTTTCAATGGAGCGAGGACGGGATCGATGAGGAGACGTCGGTCCTATTGTGGCGACCGCCGTGGGCTATTTCTAACACTTTATTGCCGCCGCGATGTGATAATAGGTGAAAATGGTGTTGCGTCGAACCAGTGGGTAAAAGGATTGGGAAAATGAGAAACCCTGATAAACCCATCGCCGCTTATATATATATATATATATATATATATATATACATACACATATACAGTATATACATAGATATATATGTATATATACACATACATACACATATACAGTATATACATAGATATATATGTATATATAAACACACACACACACACACACACACACACACACACATACAGGAAATCTGGAGAATATAAAAAATGTCTTCTGTAGGGTAAAAAATGTTGCAAAATATAGTTGCAACAGTATTCTCCAGATTTTCTGTGTGTGTGTGTGTGTGTGTGTGTGTGTGTTTATATATACATATATATCTATGTATATACTGTATATGTGTATGTATGTGTATATATACGCCATATATACGATTTTCAGAATTCAAGCATATATATATATATATATATATATATATATATATATATATATATATATATATATATATATATATATATATATATATATATATATATATATATATATATATATATGCTTGAATTCTGAAAATTTGGTCATATATATATATATATATATATATATATATATATATATATATATATATATATATATGCTTGAATTCTGAAAATTTGGTCATATATACATAGATATATGACCAAATTTTCAGAATTCAAGCATTTCGCCCTATGCTAGCAACATTTTTTACCCTACAGAAGACATTTTTTGTATTCTCCAGATTTCCTTGACACCAATTACTACTTTCCTATCAGTTAGGGCTAGGACGAGATTTTGTGGCGTCTTGGCATTATAGAAAGTGGGAGCTGAGTATTGTCAAAAGTAGAGGTGTAATGAATGAAGTTATCAATAACTAATCGATTAATAAATTAATTAATCATAATTTGGGATTATAGATTCATCTTTTTGAGACCTAAAACTGTCCAAATGCTCAGAATTTTAGCCTCTCAACTGGAAATTTGTAGATTTCAGATTAAAATGAGATATTTTCTTTTATTTTGGACTGCTCAACATTTTTTCAGTTTTCTTATATGCTAAAGACCAAATCAGAACTGAATTTATTATCCAAAAATATCTGCATTCGATTAATAATTGACATTTTAACGGCAAATTGGCGAAATAATTGAAGTGTGAATCCCAACCCCTTTTTTGTTCGTATTGTGGGTATTATATAGAGATCTAAATGTCATTTGCAGCATCAAATGTGCTTTTGGGTGAAGACGCGCAACAACTGGCGTCTTGGCAAAGCGGGCGCGACAAGCAGCCAGATGGCTGCCAAAGCACTGTTTGCGTGTCGTTAGGGAAGCAGCACATTTCCTACTTAAAGTTTATATTTCCTGCATTTTTTTTTCTTCCCTGCTTGAAAGTAAAGCTGTCAGACAATTCTTGTGGAGTGCGATTTTTTTTTTTTTAATATAGTCACTGCACTTGGCAAAAATAGCATTTACGCGCATGTTGACCAGTAGCGCTTTTTATTTTTTTTAATGTACTTTCCCTTATGGTTGCTTGGCGTGTTTGTCAGCAGCCTAATGGTAAAAATCACAAAAGGTCTCACTTGGCACCAAGTCAAAATTCCTTCGACGCCAGAGAGGAAGAAAAAAAAAATGGCAGCATTTGAATCCTTTTATCTCGTGTGTGTTAACATCAAACTGACGCTTCTTTGTCCAGGTGCGTGTGACATGACATAATGAGTGGGGCTGATGTCCAAGTCAACAGTGATTTATGAAGGCCCGAGGGGTGCGGGGCACCTACCTAAAAGCTACTGTAAACACGCTGTAATGATAGCTCAGGAATCTTTTTTTTTTTTTCGGCATTCCACTTGATTTCCCCACACGGGGAAAACTCCTCCAGGCAAAAAGATGCATTATTTGATCAAGCAGAGAGAATATGAAACCTGGAGAGGGCTTGGAGTGGTCCAGGTCGCTTCGGGATGCTTTTGGCGTAACCCGAAACTCATCAAAGAAATTCCAATAAGCGGTCAAGACATTTCCCGGCGAGCGTCCTGTTGACGAGGGCGGGGTCGCGGGGTGTCAAACTGCAATCTGGTGCCATTACTCAGCACGGGTCAACGCTAATGTGTCACTCACCCGGCTGCGCCGTTCGGGGAGTGCGGGATTTACACCGCGGGGCCAAGTGCCCAATTTTGCTTTATTGCCTGCATACGATTTTGTAGACTCCCCATTTCCGCGTGCATCTCAAGTGGCGGGGCCCGACCGTGGCTAGCTAACGACAAACGTCAATATCAGGAAGTGAACAATAACACGTAATTACGGTATACAGTCATACAACTCAGTAAAAAGAAAAACAACTGTGAAGTAGCGACCAAAAATTATTGTCATTTTGTACAGTACAGTACAGTATAGTATGCGGCCATTCATCCATGCAATAAGGAACAAAATCAGCGTAGCGACCAAAAATTAGTATTATAGTATAGTATAGTATAGTATAGTATAGTATAGTATAGTATAGTATAGTATAGTATAGTATAGTATAGTATGGTATGGTATGGTATGGTATGGTATGGTGTGGTATGGTATGGTATGGTATGGTATGGCATAGCATAGCATAGCACCTCTCATTATAGTATAGTATAGTATAGTATTGTATAGTATAGTATAGTATAGTATGGTATGGTATGGTATGGTATGGTATGGTATGGCATAGCATAGTATAGCACCTCTCATTATAGTATAGTATAGTATAGTATAGTATAGTATAGTATAGTATAGTATTGCATTGTATAGTATAATATAGTTTAGTATGTATTTTACAGAAATGCAACCCTGCATAAAAAGTAGCACAAGTAGTAACCCAAAGGTACTTTATCTATAGTATAGTATAGTATAGTTTATTATAGTATAGTTTAGTATGCATTTTACAGAATTGCAACCCTGCAAGAAAAGTAGCACAAGTAGCAACCCAAAGGTACTTTATGTATAGTATAGTATAGTATAGTATAGTATAGTATAGTATAGTATAGTATAGTATAGTATAGTATAGTGCTGTAAAAAAAAAAGGTATAGTATAGTGCTGGAAAAAAAAGTCGAGCAAGTCAGGTCAGTCAACCTTAAAAACCACGTATAGTGCTGGAAAAAAAGTTGAGCAAGTCGGGTAAGTCAATCGCGTGGAAGTCCATCTATGCATCTATCCAACTTTCTCACTTTCATCATTTCAATGAAAAGTATGCCCCTGAATGTCTACCTCTGTCTGAAAAACATGAAGATCTCAAACATCATTTTTTGTCTACATTTGGTGGGGGGGTGGGGGGGTTATAGCTAAATGTGTTTTTGAATAGCTAAATGACATGTGTTGAGGGGGGTCATGCATTTTGTCACTTGAGCCAGGAAATACAAATCTTGTAAATAGGCCGTACAGTGTATTTTTTTTTTAAACATTATTTTTGCATTTTGTGCGTATGCCCTAAAACAATGCGGCGCGCGTCTGCTCATGTGCAGCCGGATGCGTGGCAAGCATCCTTTTTGGGGAATGACCTGCTTGTCTCATTAAAAGGAAGCCGCTGGAGGGGAACGATATGCAAACCAAGCGGGGGAAAAATGAAAGTCGACACGCACGCGCGCACCCACAAACGGAAAGCACTTAAAAATCCTCTAACGCTTCAATAAATAAGGCCGGCCGATGAGCTTTTTCATATTTACATACCTCGGCATTACTACGGCCACCGCGCTCCAGGTACGGCGAAAATGTGATGATGGTTTCAAATTGAAAGAAACACAACATGTTGTGCGCCGCTTGCGCAGTAAAACATATTTGACACTAATATATACGTACAGTAACAAGTGAAAATGGACGCTACGCGAAGCACAAAGTCAGCTGTGTTTAAGGTTAGCATGAAGTGACTCGCATACCAGGAATTTTTTACTGTTTAAGAAAGTTCCCTATGAAAAAGTGTTCAACCTATTTTGACCTGAAAAATTAGGTTAAAATTCAACTTCAAATTTTTCACGTCAAAAAACGGAAAATGTATAATAATGTTTATGTATTCTTTATCCTCTACAAAGAATTAATATATATGAGCTTTTGGGTCATAGAAGAGATCTGTTATTAAAAGAAAATAACTTCAGTATTAATACATATTTTTTGTAGAAAAATATGTATTAATACTGAAGTTATTTTCAATATAATGTGTCAGACCTGTTCTTAAAAAAAAAAACATAATAATAATAATAATAATAACAATAAATAATAAATATTATTATTATTATTATTATAAATAAAATAAAGAAAAATATTAAAAATAAAGCGTCCTGTTTGGGGGTTACAGTCGAGATATGTTTAACAAAATAAATAATTTACTTAATTATTAATTAATATTCGTCCCCAAAAAATAATCAACATAAAGTGTCAGACCTGATCTAAAAAACAAATAATTGTAAAAAAAAATACTTGTTCACAGAAAAATAGTGTCCTGTTTTGGGACTGCAGTAGAGCTCTCTTATGAAAAATAATTAATGAACGATTAATAAATATACCCCCCCCCCCCAATATAATAAAGCATAAAGAAATAATCATAAATAAATGTTTGTCCACAGAAAAATATTCAACTTTTGGGATCATAGTAGAGATATGTTCACAAATCAATAAGTTGACAGGTAACGAGCGGAGGCACACGACAAGTTGGATCCAACCATTCTAATATTGAAAATCTGTCTTTTTAAAATAATGAAATTGAATAACCTACTGAACATCAAATTTGTTTTATGAACTTATATTCTCCTGAAAAATTCACTCATTATTTTGAAAGAATTTTTTGCATGTTTGTTTGTTTGTTTGTTTGTTCGAGTGCCCCCATTTGAGAATCCCTGCTGGAACTGAAAGAACACATGGATATTCAAACCCGGTTCGTGGATAAAATAACTGACAGCTTACCGATATAGTCGATAGCTGCAGCGTCTGAGCACTTGACCGACCTTTGACCTTTGCATCTCTGGACATTTCCTACTGGTGGAAGAGCAACCAGCGCGTTCCACGAAGAAAACAAAAGAGCGGCTTTTAATTACATTACGACGTCTTTTTTGGCAGCAGATTGCAGCCCTGGAGAGCTTCCCGCCGGACCCCCGCTGCGACGGGCTGCGGTCGGGGGGCACAGACAACACCCAAGGCGGGAGGGGGCAAGGGGGCGGATGATATACCCGGACCCCTGCTCCGATTCTGCTGCGGGTTACACTCAGCTACGATCAGAGATTTTTTAATTTTTTTTTTCGGGGTGGGGGGGTGGGGGGGGGGGTCCTCTACCCTCCATTTGAACCTTTTCTTTCCAAAGTTCATTTTGTGCCGTGAAAATGTTATCACTAGAAGAGAGGCGTTAATATCGTGTAGCCTACGGTTGCACAGAAATGTGGAGCATATCTTCTCGTTTTCTATATGCCGCCACTTTTGTCATGAAAATGTCGCGTTTAATCCTGAATGGTGCCTTTGAAAAAAAATGGAAATCCAGTTAGAGAAAAGAACATCTTTTTATGTTAAAAACAGTAAAAAAAAAAAACAAACTGCTGAGATAAAGGCTGAATTAGCTTCATGCTAATGTTAACTAGCATGTATAACTAGCATGTATACAGTGTTTTAAACACACCTAGGGGTACTTGAAGGCAGTCCAGGGGGTACTCCAGATTTTAAATAAGACAAAAATGCAAAAACACTTTAACATTAAAACCCCTCTTAATAAAATGGTTTGACCCAACTTGTCACGTGCCTCCTCTCGTTACCTGTCACGTTTATGATTTATTTTTGTGAGCACAAGTCTAATATGATCCCAAAAGTTGAATGTCTTTCTGTGGACAAATATTTATCTATAATTATTTATTTTTGAGAATGGATCCAACAGTTTATGTTGTTTTTTTTGTGGTTAAATTTAATTAATAATTAATTGCTATTTTTTGAGAACAGATCTCTACTGTAATCACAATAGAGGACTTCATTGCTTTATTGGTTTTTACTGTGTTATGTAAAAGTATTTAAAAAAAAGGATTTTAATTAAATTAAATAAATTTAATGTATAAAAGATCATTCGATTCAATTAATTCAATAAAAAAATATACAAAGTAATTGAGAGAAAAATTACAAAGTTAAAAAAAATAATACAATAAATAATAAAATAAATAATAAATAATAAAATAAAAGCACTAAAAGAAAGTGGCCCTGACATCTTTGGGTTTTTCTGAAAAAAAGATTGGACCCCCCCAGCCATTTTCTAAAGTTTGAAAGGGAAATTTGTATATTTGAAATTATAGTTCAGGCACTTGGATTTTTTATCAGCGACTACTAAAGAACCGAGTCTCATTTTATGCAATGGAACACCCCTGGTAGCTGTCATGTATTCTTTATCCTCTGTGTGGAATGACAGAAATGAGTGCCGCACTGAAGAGTTTGAAAGGAGTTGAGACAAGCTGCAAGACAATTAGTAAGACTTGATCTCAAGTGCAAATAATAGCAGGGCGGGTTTAAATTTGACTGCCTTCATTTGATATTTTAAAATTATTATTTTTATGGCGCAGTAGTTTTTAACACAGGAATACATTTTTCAGTTGGTTTTTGTGCAAGGCTGAAATGGAAAAATTGCATTTCTATTCATTCCAATGAGAAAATTCAACTTGTATCTCAAAGCAACAACTTCTTTTAGTTTTTCCAAACGTCTCCGTAAAATTCTGCTCTATTTGTCCACAGGATGGAAACCCGGCTTTGGTTCCCTTCCCGTTGCCGTCTTGTCGCTACAACGCAAGCGCCGCGCTTCTCAGTTTCATTGACATTAACGCAACGCTTAAGTGCGGTAACCTAATCCCCCCCCTTGCTGAAACAGAATGGTTTCAACCTTCGCCGGCGGGCTGGGAGGAAAGAGGGGCGTCGCCACGGCATTTTACGGCATTATGTAGCACCGCGCCGTGGAAGTCACGGGCCTCGGGGTCATTTAGATAAGGCTCTCTTCCCCCCCGAAACAAGGACGGAGAACTCAAAACCGCGCTTATTATCGGCCAAAACGCTTCTCTTTCAACATCTGCTCGCTTAAGTATAATTACAGGTTTTCGTCAGGAGAGGAAAGCCGTTAAGCCCCGTTGGGTCTTACTATGCTGATGTGTGGCAACCGGGGAGACAAAACGCCACTGTGTTCTTCTTCTCTCGTTACAGTCGACGTGGCAAAAGTTAGCCGCATCGCACTTTGGAAGGAATAAAAAAAATGGAAATAGGTCTGAAAGTAGGGTTTCCATTGCAATTTCACAAATGGAAAAATGCCTGCAACGCAACGAATTTGTGGATTATTTTGAGTCTACGCTTAGTTGTTTCAGATTTCTTGCTGATAAGAACATTCTGGGAAAGCAGAACAAATTTGCATTTTTCTCTCTGATTGCCTCTTGGCCAGGCAATGCTAGATAGAAGTTTTTTTTAAATTCCCTAATTAAAGATTGTTTTAAGTAGATTAAACCTCAGCAATACTTTGTTTTACTTGTAGTGTATGTGACGGATTAAATTTAGACAAATGTTAATGAAACTGTCTTCTATAATTGTAAGTTAGGTAGTTATAAATAAGAACGGATTTCCACCAATAGTGTCATGTCAAGCATGATAATGCCATCCAGTGGACATGATTGGTAATGGCACTCTTATCCCCTGCATTCTTCAAGTGTGGGATGATAAACATGATGGTGTATTATAGCCTAGGGTTAAATCCCTTATCTGGCTTTGTTTTCGTGTTACACTTATATGACTGTGTTGTGTTTCAATTGCAGTGTAACTGTAGAACCACAGACGTGGTTTTAACCTTAAATGTACGCACTAAAACAGGAAAAAGAAACAGTGTGAGTGCAGACAGACGTAGACCAGCACCTGACGAAAGACGGACCAGAAAAAATAAAAGATTGTAGTTTGAGCGCTGGATATTCCAATTTTGATGATGTACGGCATTTCACGCATACTGTACTGTACATTGTTGTGGCAAAAGTGCTGCTGCGTGCAAACATGTCTATCTATCCCGATTTGCACGTTGTGCGCACACAATGTGTTTATCCCTCTACGAGGCCCTCGCATCCTGTCTCATTGTGCTGTAAGTAGCCCACTGGGGAGGAAGACGAGGGAGATTAGCCATGTTTCCCGTAGCTTTGATGTTAAGTCCTCGGGGGGGTAAGCGCTCTTACCGTCGCCTTACATCCCGACGTGCAGAGGTGGAGGACTTCAGACATGAATGAACCGAGACGGCGGTTTTAGGACTCGGGGAAAACTGTGTGATGTGACTTGGTCTAATGACGCCTCGTTAACATCCGAAAAGAGAAAGAAGCTAATCGGACAGAGGTGGGAAATTGCGCACAAAATGGAGGTCGTTTGGGATCCCTGTTTGATCCCCACTATTAAATAGCCAACCGTAACCGTCAAAAATTTTGAGTGGAGACCAAACCAACAATACACACATTACGAATGGCCCAATCTCATATATATATATATATATATATATATATATATATATATATATATATATATATATATATATATATATATATATATATATATATATATATATAAATTCTTTTTTAATAATATAAATAAAAAAAATATATATTTTGTTTAATTTATATTTAAAAATATATATTTTTCTTTTAAATAAATGAATAAATAAATAAATACAAATACAATAAAATGAAAATAAATAAATTAAAAAAATATACATACATCTATTTTTTCATTTATATTATTTAAAAAAAAATAAAAAAAAGATATATATATATTTTTTTAATAATATAAGTAAACTATCTTTTTTAAAATTTATATTTACAAAGATATGTTTTTTCTTTTAAATAAATCAAGAAATTAAATACAATAAAATATAAACAAATAAAAAATATATGTATATATTTGTTCATTTCTATTATTTAAATATATATATATATATATATATATATATATATATATATATATATATATATATATATATATATATATATATATATATATTTTTTTTTTTAATTTTATTTTATTTATTTATTTTTTTTTTTTGAGGTGCCGTTCTCATTTTCAGGTATATAAGCCTGATTTCGAAAAAACGCTGATTTCTGATCAAAATCTGGACATTCCTAAATATTATACTTGGGTTAAACCATTTTTCCGCAACATTTGACTGAAATCAGTCTACGTTGGAATTATAGTTGGCTTACTCCTGTAAAATCCTGATTATCCATTTTCCTGAGATTTTCCATTAAGGGGTCTCCTTCATTCACCAAGTTCTCCAGTCAACATAAATGACGGCGCGGCCCCTTTCAATTTGTCTTTACCCCTTAATGGTACGGTTCCCATATAAAGCATCTTGTTTGCTGTCATCTTTTTCCTTGCCATTATGACAGTTTTAGTTCCTTTCTGACTGAGTCCATATTGAACGGAGTGGATTGGAGCAGATGGCGCATTGTGTGCTCTTGCTCCTTGGCAGCGCGACCCGCCGGGATATTGAGATGAGAGAGGAGCAGCTTGCTTTATTTATTCTCAAATTTGCCTCGCCCGTATTTGTGGCTCGCCGTATTAGCCGGATGACGGGACGGATTATGTCGCGGCGCTAATTGGTCATCTAGAGGTAGGCGCCATTAAATTAGCTCGTTCGATCGCTTCCCTTTTTTTTTTTCAAAACAGCATCGGAGAAGTTTTTTCTATCTATTTTATTATATAAAATCACGCTTTCTTCGACAAAAACTGCGCATTGTCCCGACATAAATTGCTTCAAAATTGGTGCGTAGATACCATACTGAAATTTCAAACAAAGATACATTTGTAATTGAAATGCAGAAGTAAAAATTGAAGAATTTAAATGGCGATTAAGTGATTTTATTTTTTCCTTCCCCAAAAATGAAAACTCGTAGTTTATGCGCTGTAAAAGGTGTGCCGGATTATAAAGCGCACTGTCATCTTTGGAGAAAATTCAAGGCTTTTAGGTGCGTCTTATAGTGTGAAAATTGCATCCAGTCACAACATCTTGGTGAGGACTTTTTTTTTTGCTATCCTTCAAATTTTAATTGTAAAAACTACCATATTTTCCGCACTATAAAGCGCACCAGATTATAAGGCGCACCCTCAATTAATGACACATTTTAAAACTTTTTCTATATCACAATATAGTAATACTCGAAGTAACTACAATAATAACTCAAATAATAACTCTAAACTCTCAATAGCATAATAACTCAATGTCAATATGAGCAACCTTGTTCTACTGTAAACACACAAAAGAAACTGGTAAAGTTTACTTTATCAGTTCAGTCCCCATCTACAAATCCCAATCGCAATATTGATCCAAATATAAGGCGCACCTGATTATGAGGCGCACCATCAGCTTTTTCAAAAAAGTAGGCTTTTAGGTGCGCCTCATAGTCCGTAAATAGTACATTTATGACTGAAATGCAGAGGTGAAAATTAAAGAATTTAAATGGCGATTAGGGTATTTTATTTTCTTGTTTCCCAAAAATGAAAACTTTATAAGGCGCGCCTGACTATAAGGCGCACCATCAGGTTTTATGGAAAATCGAAGTCTTTTAGGTGCACCTTATAGTGCGGAAAATACGGGGTAGTCACAATAAACAAACAAAATCCTATGGGAACATTTTCATCCAAAATGGCAGCACTTCAAAACTTTTGTCTTTTTTTGTGCTAAGCACTGTATAAGGCGCACCGTATTATAAGGCGCACTGTCAGCTCTTGACAAAATTGAAAGCCTTATAAGGTATAAAATACGGTATAGTCATTCCAAACAAACAAACCCGATGGGAATATTTTCCTACAAAATCGCAGCGCTTCAAGACAATACTTCGTTTCGGCGTGGATTTATTTTTTTTTGCTATTCTTCAAATCAGCTGAAGCAGCGACAAAAGTAGAGGCGGCGGCGCATCGCCTCCGCGAGATGACAATCATCGTCCCGACCGACGGGCTTCAATCGGATGCCCGCAAACCGACGGGGACGGACTGGATTTAAAGAGGACGGACTCGGAACTCTCCCGAGGAAATTGACAGCGGAGAGAAAATAATGACAATCTGATGGAGTCTTATCCGTCTTCACATCAGTGCCGGCAAACTTTATCGTAGCGCCGCGCGCATTCAGATTGGTGGAGGTACGATCAAATGGTTTTGTCAAGGTGACATTGCGAAAAGTATCAACGGCAGACAGCCGGGAAATGAAGGCACAATTGCCATGTTTTTACTCGCCCGGATTTTTTTATTAATGCAGCGATAGGGACAATTTGTATCATTTATTGGGTTGGTATAACTTTTTTTCAAACCAGTGTGACAATCAATACAAATTTTTATTTAAAGTATTTCTTAAAAACATTAAATATATAAAAGAATATAAGTTGAAAGAAGTGTCTCTGATTAGCCCAGGTAAACTTCAGCTGTTCTAGTAAATTTTAGCATTTTAGTGACATATGCAGTGACACACATAATAACGCAGGCGCACTGACCGCCATGTTTAAATTTTGTGAGTGTTGTTGATGACATAAAGTGGAAAAAAAGCCGTAAGGAGGGGTTAAAAAAAGCTTAGTATTCCACTTCGTAACGTGAAAAAAAACGTAAGTCGGGGACGTCGTAACCTGGGGGTCCACTGTATAGCATTTTTTTTCCTCAAAATTTCCTCAAAAAGTTTCTCTTCTAATTAACAATTTGGATTTTGTGAGCATTATTCAAAAAGTCTTTTTTTAATGGATACAAAATGAAAACATTTCATAAAAATCCAATCCATCGATTAATCGACAAAATAATTGACCGATAACTCGATTGTTGAAAACAAATCTCGAGCTAAAGCCGTATAATAATTACTTCTGGTTAAGAAGATCCACTTCGTCGATTAATGGACGTAAAAATCGATTATTGAGAAAAAATCTTGCATTTAATATTCTAGTTATGAATGCCCAAATCGGTCATTATTCGAGACTATCCAAACAAACAATCGTGATTCACGTCTAAACTTTTTTTTTCTGTCGAGTCCTTGTGGACAGTCCTTGTCCATTACGAGCATTCTTCAAAAAGTCTCTTTTTTTAATGGCTACAAAATGAAAACTTTTCATAAAAATCCAATCCATCGATTAATCGACAAAATAATTGACCAAGAACTCGATTGTTGAAAACAAATCTTTAGCTAAAGCCATGTAATAATTACTTCTGGTTAAGAAGATCCAATTCGTCGATTAATGGACCTAAAAATCGATTATTGAGAAAAAATATTGCACTTATTATTCCAGTTAAGAATGCCCAAATCGGTCATTATTCGAGACTATCCAAACACAATCGTGAATCACGACTAAACTTTTTTTTTTTCTCTCTGTCAAGTCCTTGTCGATAGCCCTTGTCCATTACGTGCATTATTCAAAAAGTCTTTTTCTTTTTAATGGATACAAAATGAAAACATTTCATAAAAATCCAATCCATCGATTAATCGACAAAATAATTGACCGATGAATCGATTGTTGAAAACAAATCTTTAGCTAAAGCCGTATACAAATTACTTCCGGTTAAGGAGATCCAATTCACCGATTAATCGATGTAAAAATTGAATACTGAGAAAAAATCTTGCGTTTATCATTCCAGTTATGAACGCCCAAATCGGTCATGACTCGAGACTATCCAAACAAACAATCGTGAATCCCGACTCAACTTTTTTTTTTCTCTCTGTCGAGTCCTTGTCCGATCTGCGACGCGTAAAGCGTGATAGCGCTTAACAGTGGCGCTGTCACAAAAAGTCGATATAAGATGATATAAGGCCAGAAGAGCGCGCCACAAATCACGTGGCGTTCAAGGACGCCTCGGCCTCGGAGGCACTCCATCACCGGCGCCGCGACTATTCGGAATAATTCACCCGGCTTGAGCGTACAGTATATGAATCCATGCAAAGTGCTTAACAGCTGTCCGATGATGCATGGCGCCAAAGCTCTATATAATCATTTACCGCTCTGTAAATCTCTTTAATAGATGAAAAAGTGGGCGGGGGGTGGGGAGGAAAAAAAAAAGATCAATAATAAAAACAAATACAAATTGGCCATACACACACACACACACACAGGCTGTACTCATAATCCATGGCTCACTTTTAGCTATGCGCGGGTATAATTATGCATTAACATAAAAGCTTTAAAAGCTTCAGTCACTTTGTAACTTTACGGAAGATAAATTTGAGAATAAAAACGCAGGGTAGATTTAAAACAAAGTTTTTTTTTCACCGCCTTGTGTTTTGGAACTCGGATTGGAGCTAATAAGTTATGTCGTGCAAAAATAAATCAATAAGAAAAAAGCACGTCTTGCATAAAACATAGTGAAATATGTTGGTATAAATACTGTAAGTTGATGTTCTGGGCTGCCAGGGGGAAGAAAAAAAAAACTTTTAAACTTGCACAACTACTGTAAATTTGGCGAGATGAGAGAAACTACACTTGAAAGCGGGGGTGTCCAACATATGGCCCGTGGGCCGTTTCTGGCCCGCAAACCGGTTTAATCCGGCCCACGAGATCATTTTGGAATGCAAAGTATAAAAAATGAAATGTTTTATGATTAATAGTGACGTTGTGCTTGTACTATTTTGGATGGCATGAAAAAAATAATGATAAATATGAAGTTGATTGATTTTATTTTATTGCTTTTTTATTGATTTTATTGCTCCGGCCCACTTTTCCTCCATACTAAAACAAATTTGAGACCGGTGCTCTAGTGCATGGTAGATTATTTATTTGCGTAGCCCCTCGCAAAAAAAGAGAAAATATGAAAATGAAATACAAAAATACGCCTATGAAAATACGTCTTATTTTCTCGTTAGCAGCTGTTAGTCGCCAAGTAATGTGATGGCAATCATTTGGGACATAAAAACAAAACAAACAAACCAACCAAAAAAACAGTACAGATTACTAATAGAATGTTAAGAAATTAAACCGTTTTTGCCACATTTGGACATCGTGCTGCTCCTTCTGGAATTTCCTTGGCCACTAGGGGGCAGTATAATACAATCATACTGATAAAATGACCACCGTCAGTTCTTCTTCATCGCGGAAAAACAAACGCCTGTGAGTGTTGTCATATCTGTCCACATGTGTTGCACCACCGTTATTGGTTGAAACCATTGCTATTTGTTAGCCTGCCAGTTGTTTTTTCAATCTCGTTAGCATTGTTTACAAACTTTTCTAATAACCCAAATGCAAGTTGTGTTGCATTTCTCTCATTTTTAGTTTCCTGGTGAACTTCTCAAGCACTTTCATCCACTTGGAAGGCTTGATTCCTCTCAACACACTCCCACATCGCTTCCTTCCACGCTGGACCTTTGGATGGCTCCACGAACCTCATCCGGGAACGCCAATAAGACAGCGGCGAGGTCAAAATCCCCCTAATCGGATTTTTTCCCCCCCCCCGGCCGATTGTGATAATAAAGCCGCATCCTTCTTGATTGGGCCAATTTTACAGCGCGTGGCTCGGCGTCTAATGCTCCGTCGTTATCAGGACTCTTTGGGCCCGATGTGGCGGAGAACCTCGGAGATGGCTCAGTGTGAGGTCCGCGCAAAGCTAATGCGGATTAGCAGGAGACGGCAGATAGCGCGTGGCTGGTCATCACGGGAACAACAACTGTGTTTACTCTGTTCACATGGTGGGATGGACTTTAATTACTGGGGGGTAGATACATGATGAGATGACATTTCTCTGCTAGAATTTGGCTTTAAACCTTTTTTATTTCTCCTTGCCTTTAATTGTCACGGCGGGCTCGAATCAAAAAGACGTTCGGGGTGTCCGGGATTTTTAACTAGCCTGGTCGTAGTATCGCCCAACTTTTTGGGCTGATTTTATATATATGTATATATATATATATATATATATATATATATATATATATATTTTTTTTTTTTCTACACCTCTGTACAAAAATTGTAAAAAAAAAACTATGCTGTATATTAATATACTTATGGATTTGAAATTTGAATATTTATTATGTTATAATTGGAGTATTATGATCTTTTGAAGACTTTTGCATTATGTGAGTCCAGGCTAAGCCAATCATGGAAGTCTTTGAAAAGCTTGTAAATGTATAAATTAGCAACGAGCGCCACCTGGTGGCTTTGAGGTGTGAACACAAAAATTTGGTTCCTGTAAAAATCCAGGAAATGCATGACAAAACATCGGGTTTCAATATGTCCAAAATCGGGAATATTCATCCAAAATGGCAGCACTTCAAACTCAAAATATACAAATATTCAGTAATAGATTCTTGATCCTCATTTCAGTGAGTCAGTTACAGCTGTTTAATTCTTCATACTTAACGACTATATTTTATGCCAAATGTACGCAGGAATTCCGATTTTTCCTGCTGCTGTATTTAAGACAAAAGTATTGGGACAGATGACTAACTGCTAAAGAGTGTAACCCACTTTTGCACCAAAATAAACAAGATTTTTAGGGAGGGTGCCTGTATACAGTATCACAGCATGACGGCAGAGTATGCAGTTGATCAACGAGGAGGAGCGCCTCATTATTTGCCTCTCAGGCTGATTAATACCTGCAAGGATGCCAAAAAAAAAAAAAGAAAACAAGACTCCAGACAGGTTTTAAGACGGCGAGTGAATCACAGATTTTGTGGAGGGAAGCCGTAAATAACCGCGCACAAGTGTGAAATCATTAGCGTCGTTAGATTTCAGGCGCCGTCCCTCAAAAGGAGCAATCGGATCGATCGGCGCCGGAGGGGAAAGGTCAAAAGGTGATGAGGTGATTTCCCGACCAAAACAAGAGAAATATACCTTCAGTACAATCATGTTTTTCCGTCCGTAGGACTGAAAAGAGAACGGCTCAAACGAAAGGCTGAGGATTATTATTTTTATTATAACGGGTGATAAAGCGGTTAGCCCATCTGCCACATCGTTGTGCGATTCTGGGTTCGTGGACCGAAGACATTATGAATGAATCATTCTTTTGACGAATATCCAAATACTGTACATGGACGTCGGAAAATGACAAGCTTAACTATTGATCATCGATGTGATCCCAGAAACACACCGTGGACTCGCACGGTAGAGACGCCAAAGCATATTGGACGCATTTGTCACTTGCTTGTGGGCATTTGAGGCTGTTGTTGCCATGGAAACACAAGCAGTTATGGCCCACATTCCACACACAGCACCTGAGTGTGGATGGATAGAAAATTCAACCAAACATTGAAGGGCATTTGGAGATGTTGCTCTGTAGGAGATGTTGCTCTGTAGGTCACGATATATCTATCTATCTATATCTATATCTATCTATCTATATCTATATATATATATATATATATATATATATATATATATATATATACAGAGCGCTAACTAGCCACGTAGCGAGACAGCTAGCTAGGTAGCTAGAGAGATAGAAAGACTGCCAAAATTGCTCTTGACATAGCGATAGATAGCTAGCTAGCAAGCTAGATAGATTGATAGATACTTTCATAGCTAGGCAGCTAGCATTTTCACACAGCTAAATAGCTAGCTAAGATAGAGCTAGGTATTTTTCATTGCTAGGCAGCTAGCATTTTTTCATTTTTTAGCATTTTAGATAGATAGATAGATAGATAGATAGATAGATAGATAGATAGATAGATAGATAGATAGATAGATAGATAGATAGATAGATAGATAGATAGATAGATAGATAGATAGATAGATAGATAGATAGACAGCTAACTAGCTACATAGCAAGACAGCTAGCTAGCGAGCTAGAAAGATAGGAAAACTAGCAAAATTGCTTGTGATATAGCAAAAGATGGCTAGATAGACGGATAGCTAGACAAGTGAGAGCTAAATAGCTAACGTGAGATAGCTAGGTAGCAAGATAGCTAGCTAGTGAGATCGATGGATCATACAGATGGACGGTATAGCCTATTGTTGACTACTTCCAGGGAATACACCCACTAAAGCATGAATCGAGGGACACCACGCTTAAATTTAGAAGTGAGAAGTCTGATGGATTAAAGGTGAAATATCTTTGACAAACAAGAACATTCTGGTGAGTGAGTTGAGCCAAACTTTGTGGATCTAAGAGTAGGTTCAGTGTTCTTTGTGTAAATACACACACACAAAAAAAAAAGAATAAATAAAGCTCCATGCGAATATACACGACAGAATATCATCATTCCTCTTCACTGGTGTGAAAATGTAACTTGTAGGGCGACTGCCAATTTTGCTTTTCTGGTTTTGTCCAGGTTTCAGAATTTCCCAACAGCACAGCATGAAAATGTAAAAGATTATCTTTGAGTGTGTTGCCAAACTGTTGTGTAATGTGGTTAAAATGTGAAGCAATGTTGCTTGGCAAGTGAAAATGGCAGCTCGAATAATCACAAGCACTCAGGGGATTTTGCTAAAAGAGAATAATGGTGACCGTCGCGACGAGCCAAAAATACTGAGCGCTTATTTCATCTCTTAGCGGTCCAGTTGTCGGCCAAATAAATAAATCTGTTTCAACCAGTGGGAAATAACTACTATACGTAATAATACTTTGTGTTTTCAAGTATACCTTTTTCAGCTATTTGTAATTTACGCTGGTGCACTAAGAGTTGTAAGAGACATGTTAGCAAGATAGCTAGGGAGATTATACTAAGGCCTGTTAGCTAACTAGTGAAGGAGTTTTATCCTATTCCTGATTTTTTTTTTGGTCTGTCAAGTGTTTAAAAAGACTCTCACACACATTACGCTTCACCTGTTAGTCTTGGCGACTAACTAGCCAGTAAGCTATTATGCTAACGGTTAGGACAGTGACACTTGCGACAAGCTAACAATGCTAAATCTTTCTTCGGTTTGAAATGTGTGTAAATTTATGAAATAAAGCTGCTCGACTGAATGGGTCCCTTTTAAAGTGAAACCGTGAGAGAGATTCATAGAATTTCATTGAAATTCAAAAGTCATTTTTGACATTTTGGCATTAAATTTATGTTTTGTGTTTGATCTATTAATCACGCTGTTACGCAGGTGGTTGTTTTTAAAGTGGTCGGTAAATAAAACTGAGTTCGGGAAAAGTATTTTGGCCAACCTTGTCTGTTTCTAACCAAGCTTGTATTTTATACTGTACTTCCTTTGGGCGGTTTAAAAAAAATCAATTGTTTTTCAGGGGTTGAAATGTCACTTGACGGCAAAATCAAGAGCCAAAAACAGGAAGAAAAGTTACTTTAAAAAGAAAAACTGCACAGGTCAACTGTTAGGGGCTTCGGATTTACTGTAGTTTTTATTCATAACGTTGCTTTGTTTTCCCAAAGAGCTTTTCGGCATAATTTGGTTTGCACAGTTCTTCAAAAAAAATCCTTCAAGCTCTTGGTTGAAGTTTACTCTTTGAAAAGGAAAAAAAAGATTTACATGTGTGATAACTTGGGTTAGCTTCATGCTAACATCCAATGCAAAACGCCATGGAAGAGCTAACGAATTAAAATGACATTCGAACAAACGTTTATAGGGGCATCTACGGTTCTTAATGTCCTCGATTGATTGGTCGGTTAATGATCCCTATGTCCCCTTTGATTGCTCCGCGCTACCCTACCTGAGCACCCCCGCATCTTGGGTCCGATGCTTGAGGGTGTCCTTTTTGTCTTTGGCGGCGCTGACCTCTACCTTCCCCTCTGGCACAGGGTCAATAATTTACAGCAGGAAAACCACGCCGGTGTCCCTCGTGAGTCTCCCAAACAACCGGGGAGAAAAAAAAAATGAGTCCATTACCATGGCGATGCCAGGTGATGGATTTCATGCTGGCTGCAGAAGTGCAGGTACAAAAAAAAAAAAAAAAAAAAATCAAGGTGACCTTCAGAGGAAAGGCATCTTCGGCGTACTCCCATGGGAAAGTATCAAAGGAGGTATGTCATACTTGTTTGATTTTTGTTGTGTCATAGCCGGAACAACCTTGAGCTACAAACTGGGCCTTTAGACGATATGGGATAGAACACAACGGGTTCTGCCCAGAAGTATGGTTTGCTCCAGCTCCCCATGGTGCAATTTGGAACCTTATTCATTGGAATTCCCAAATTTTAGACATACTTTTTTTCCACAAAAAGAAGGAGGTTGTTACGGCATTATTTTCAATAAAAGAAGCGAGCAGACAAAACCAAGGTCCGAGTCCAACCTTGTTCACATTAATATTACGATTAAAAAAAAGGATCATGCAAAGATTTTGATGTCTCCAGCTGATTTGATTTCGACTGCACTGGTTAGACAACACGAAAAGCTATTCCATTTGACTTGTTTTTTAATTGCGTGTTTTTAGCATATACACACAATCGCAAACTTGGCGGAACGCGGATGGTGGGCAACTTATGGAATGTACGGCAAAATGAAGAAAAAAACGGCTTTGAGCGCATTCAACGTTACGCAGGCGCTGCGTTCACTCACTGCTCACAATGTGGGAAATCTGAAACACTTAACTCGCAAACAAATATATGATTTTTGGATATTATCGGAAAAACAGAAGGCAACAGAATCTGACCCTAAAATGAAGGGTGCGTCCTATACACGTGTGTCCTATATTTGGGGGATTATGGTATTAGTTAAATGTATTTCCATAACCCATAGTCAAAAAGAAGGGGGGGAAGAGATAGGGGAAGCGGCAGTATAACAGGCCAAAACCCACAAGTCAGAAAATGTGCTTATCCCGTGGCAATTTGTTCTTCTCTCTATACATTTTCAGGAGTTTCGAGATAATAGAGTGGAAGGTTTGTTTCCAAGTTAGGTGTACAAGCCCTCACGGCTCATTCCCAGCACCCCGCCGGTGAGGCGGCATGTGCGGCGCTGAAGGCGGGATGGCAGCCGCGCAGGGTAGCAGCAGCCCAAGCTGTTGGGCCTGCTGTCCCGTAATCCGTTCCAGAGTGCCGGCGCAGTAAGAAGACGGCACGGCAGCCGCACTCCGGGTCAAAAGAAACGATCAATACATGCGCTCGGAACATGTGCTCGGTCACGGCCGTTGGCCGCCTGTGAAATTGTTGTTTGTTTCTGCGGTGGTGCTAAATGTGTTTACATATTCGGCTCAAGTACATATATATATATATATATATATATATATATATATATATATATATATATATATATATATATATATATATATATATATATATTAGTGTTGTATTATTGTTCTCAAGTGAACGTTTCAACAAATTAATCGCTAAAGTTTAGCTGATTAATCATGATTAATTATACTTAATGCATAAACACACACACACACACATATATATATATATATATATATATATATATATATATATATATATATATATATATATATTAGTGTTTTATTATCGTTCTCAAGTGAACGTTTCAACAAATTAATCGCTAAAGTTTAGCTGATTAATCATGATTAATTATACTTAATGCATATACACACACACATATATATATATATATATATATATATATATATATATATATATATATATATATATATATATATATTAGTGTTGTATTATTGTTCTCAAGTGAACGTTTCAACAAATTAATCGCTAAAGTTTACACATATACACATATATACATGTGTACATATACACTTATATTAGTGTTGTCGAGTGATAAACATACTCAACGAATTCATCGCTAAATTTTAGCTGATTAATCGTGAAATTTGCATTTTTCAACAACAAGCTTAAATTGGAACTGCGTTCATTATTTTAAAGGCTTATTAAATTCAAATTAATCTCCAAAGTTAGTGCTTTGAGTTTAACTAAAATACTATATATCAATAAAACACAACTGTGTATTGTGATTTAGTATTTTCGATAGTTTAGTCAATTTTTACTTGTAATTAATGGTTTGGATACTTTTCTGAATCGTTGTTAATGCATCTTTGTTGTGGTTAATAATAAAGTGTTAAAAAGCACAGTTTTGAAAGTAAAATGTCCAAAATGAAGGATATTCAAGAGAAGTACAGATAGATGAAGTAGTTCGAAACTATAGTATTTTTGATGCCAGTTTTTCCACAAGCCAGATCTGTCCTGCTGTGTTTTCTTTGAGGCGCCGCATCCTTTTGTCTTTGTGCGACCAAGCGTATTCGCCAGGTCGGCGTTGCCAGGAGACCGGCAAAGCGGGCCGTGTGCGAGAGGGACAGGTGAGACGCGGAGCCAGGACAGGCGGCTTTACCGAGGGGGGGGCCCTCACCTCGCCGGAACGGTACAAGCGCCATTTGTCTCGCCCTCGCAGCGCCCGGCGTCAGCTGCCCTCAGCATGCGGACGCACTGGAGTGTGCAGCTCCAGTCTGCCGCTTCCTCCGTGCCGCTCGCTTCCCGGTCGCCGCCGGGAACGCCAGCCGGGCCGAGCCGAGCCGGGCCGGGCCGGGCCACACCATTTGGTCACCCTGCGCTCGCCTTTGTTCCAAAACTAAGCCTCATTTCACATTCGCTTGCTTGGTTTGCAGGTACCTAACTTTTATATTGTCATTTTGTACATTTTTGGAGAGGCTGTACTTGGGGGCGGAGCCAGAAGATATTTTGTGGGTTACCCAGGGGCGGCATGCATAGTCAGTTTCATGAAATAAAATCGTTATTAGCAGAGATGCGCACCGTCCGTCTGTCCGTCCCTGACGGACGCCCAATTTGACAACGTCTCAACGAATGATTTCAGGTTTGGTTTCAGGTTTCTTGCTGATAAGAGCATTCTGAGAATACAGGACAAATTTGCATTCTTTCTCTGGTTGACGTTTGGCCAGGAAATGCAAGATCGAAGTTTTGAATACCCTAATTAAAGACGTTTTTTTGTAAATTCAACCTCAGCAATACTTTGTTTTACTTGTAGTGTATGTGACAGAGGAAATGTAGACAAATTCAGACAAATGTGAATGAAACCGTCTTCTATAGTTGTAGGACGGGCAGTTATGAAAAATCGAGTGCCATGATCCAGTGGACGAAAAAAACTGTATCAAATTAAATCAGTCTACATTCAAAATGTCCGCTATAAGCACTCATATACAACAAGTCCATTCCAGATTCCGCCCCTGCACTTCTGTCCATTTAATGGTTCATTTTTCTCCTAGCTATGTTGCGAACTATTGTTCTTGAATTAATGGCCTAACCATTATCAAATGTATTCTAACATTTCATGGTAAAAAAAAGTTAAGGCATATATCGTTCCTGCTGATATTGTATCATATCGATATTGGACAGTACTTCAGGCTGCAATATCGGTAATGTATCAAAAGTGAAAAAGCTGTATCAGGACAGCATGCTATTGATTTATTTGTACGTAAACAAACTATTTTGTCACGAAGCCTAGCATAATTTTGTTTTCGAGAAAATGAAAAATTATATGATTTGTAGTCATAGAACCTCCACTCATAGAACCTGCAACAAAACTATTTAATCGGATTTTGTACACAGAAAAAAAAGTTTTAAAAAAAGTTTTATTGGGAGTTACTTGTAAAAAAAAAACAAAAAAAAACACAGGACTGCGCGGACTAAAACGTCAGGCCTATATTACTTTCCCAGTCAGACTGACATGTGGTGCAATAGAAAAACAAACATTACAGGTTAAGCAACACAACCGTGAAACATTTATAGCACACGTAGCATTTTACTGCGTGTTTTACAGCCCATCTGTTCCGAGTGCTTCAATTTACTGATATGTATAAATATCCTTAACATGCAATTAAGTGTGCGCGCGTAGTTTATAAAAGTGGATTATTGCCTCGTGTTTACATTCAAATAAAATTGAGAAAAATGTACATTTTGCCCCCATGCTATCGTGCACAAAAAGGGATTTTATTCATCACTGGACAAAAAAAAAAAAAAGTCTTCTAATCTTGGAATAATTAATGGCGCCTAATTTAAGCATGTGTCTTATGATTCATGGACACATCTGTTAATGACACGATAAGCGCGCGTAATATCCTTGTCTGTGTTTTGCCATTAATCATAAAAGTCAAGGTCGTTTCATGTGCTCTCGTTCTGACAATGTCAACAATAGTAAGAATGAAGCCAAGCCAAAAGGAATTTGGATTTCCTATTAATGAAAAAAGTAGTTTGGTGTTTTAACATTGAGTTAAAAAAAGAAACAAATAAAATAAATAGAAAACATTTTTTCGCGCAAAAAATAAATAAAAATTAAAACAAGTTTCGCAATTAGTTCTGTGAAAACAGTTCAACTCCAAATTTGTTAAATTAAAATGAAAAATGTGAAATAAATATATTTGTATAATTTATATTTGAAAACATGAATGGGTAACAACAAAAAGTTAAAAAAAAAAGTTTTTTGTTCATTAGAAATACATTTTTATTGCAATAAATGTCAGGAAAAAAAACTTTCAGCAACGATTGGTAAATTATATAAAACATTAAAAATCTTTTTGTTTGCTCTGTTCTTGTTTGTGCAAGAAAAAAATACAAGAAACCTTTCGGTTGGTTGTTTTTTTTCTATAGTAAAAAATGGAAAAAGATTTTGGAAATACTATCTCAAAAAAACATTGATTTTTTTTTAATTTATTTAGAAACATGAATATATAACATTTATATTTTCTATGTATTATAATACATTTTGGACCCCCAAAAATAAATGTTTCCTTAAAAGAAAAACAGAAAATGTTGGTCGTTTATCTTCATTTTAAAAACTTTTTTTTTAATTGATTTTTTTTTTCCTTTTACCATTAAAATAAATAAATAAATGAAAATAGTTGTATTAGAGTATTTGTCTCAAATTTTTTAACATTTATTTCCTTCAAAAAAAGACCCTAAAAATAAAAAAAAATCATACTTTAGATGTTGAAAAAAAAGCAGAACAAAGATTTTTTTTTTTTTTTTTTGCGGCCACGGGAAAAAGTATTCATATTATGACATTCAAAAAAAAAAAAAAAGACCCCAAAAATGTATTTTTGTTAAAAAAAAAAAGTGTGACGAACACTTAGTGAGGAAAAGTGCGTCGACAAATGAAAACACTAGCCGTCCTTTCTACGAGGGGGGGGGGGGGGGGGGGGGGGGGGGGCATAACAAATGTTTGCAATGTGTTTTTTCATTAAAAAATAAGCACCCTCTAATATCGTCTTCGGTAAAAGCATTATTTATATTAGCTTCCCTTGATTTCCATCCGGCGTGAGGCCAGCGGGGTGCTTATAATGGACTTTGGTGTGACGACATTTAAACAGCCGGGCCCATTACGGCCTCTCACAACTTATAAAGGTTGTTCTCGGTTTGAGATAAATGTCAGCAAACGCTAGCCGGCCTTTTCTCGGACGCCGCCAGACGAGATGCTCGTCGCTGATATTTAAGCGAGGATTAGCGACGGCCAGAAAGCGCGGCCTGACCGCAAAGACAAATGTCAATCACCGGCGCGTTTGGACGAGCGCTAGATCGCCGTTCTCGGCTTTTACAGTACTTTCATATGAGGGAGGGCTTTGGCGCCGAAGCGCCGCTCATCAATTGGGCAGGGCTTTGACCTGTCGGATAGTCGAAGCTCCTCCTCTCACCTCAACTTAGCGACGTTCACGCAGCAGGCTGCAGTCCTATATTTGATTTTCATTTGAGTATTTGGGTCTCTCTCTCTCTCTCTCTCCCTCTCTCTCTCTCTCTCTCTCTCTCTCTCTCTCTCTCTCTCTCTCTCTAACATACAAAGTGATAGAAACTCCTCCCCTCGCTTCAATGTAACATCGGCGTTAAGATGGCACAGGAATGCGCCAAATCACTACTTTTCTGAGACAGTGCTCCAGTCTGTCTAAGAGAAGCTCCACTGCTTGGGTCTGATAATTAATTAGCTATTTTTAAACACCCCCTCCTCTTCTGCGCCATTGACAAGGGCTATAAACCAAAGCTGAACTCAGCCCGGTGCCATTAATCCCGACGGAACCCGAGGCGCCGCTCCGTTCGCGCGCGCAGCCCACCCCGAAAAACGTGAAGGATGAGCAAAGGGGAGAAGACAAGGAGGCCAATTTACGTTAGCCCCCCCCCCCCGCCCCAGCAGCGGCACGTGCGGCAGGACAGGCGCCCGCTTCATTCTGTGCAAGCGCATCATTATATGCACCATTTACCAGATGCCCATTTAACATGCAATAATTACACACCACTCCCCAAAAAACAGCAAAGATGAGAGGTACCTTAAAAAAGGTCCCCCAGGCATAACATTAAGACCCTCCCACACATAAAAAATGATGGGGATACCCCGTCCCCCCCCATGACAAACATAGGATGGATGTTAGGTTTACAAATTCAAAGCCATAACAGCCTTTACTGCTTTTCTATGCCATGACATTAACAGGATATGTTTGATTTCAAATTCAGAGCAAGTTAACTGGAACATGAAACAACTTATTGTTAGATGGTATTACAGTGACTCCAAATTTTGCCTTCATTACACGTTTTATACGGATGCACATTGTGATTATTGACAAAATCTTCTTGTGACAGGGATCTTGCTGACAATGTTTCCAAATGCTGGCATATCCACAGTGGAAAGCGGCACCATATCTCCCAATGAATCTTCTAATCAAGATGTCATCCATCAGCGAGAGAGCGCAATCCTCTCCGTGTTTTCGGTTCACTAACTCCACTTTACTATGGCCCCGCTCTAAATGCTTTGTCAAATTTCTGGTCCTATTTCGTAAAGTGGACAGCTTTTTAGGTGTTGCGCAACTAACGATGATATTTTTCTTGTCTTTATCTAGTAAAGTAATGGTCATACAGTAAAAAGTAATACAGTAATTAGATTACTTTTGTAATGCATGGATATATATATATATATATATATATATATATATATATATATATATATATATATATATATATATATATATATATATATATATATATATATATATGCCGGAAAGGGACGATTACACCCCGAAAAAAGCCTTTTAATAATATTCTAACCTCCTTAAACGCCACTTTGACCGAACAAAAATGAAGACAACGCGCGTCGTAACCTGTTTATGTGATTGTCCCCGAATGGACGAGAGACAACAGCCCACCTTCTTTTACATCCTTTCTGAGGCGGACATCATATTTTCCTTTTACGTGCGAGCGGGTTTCAATGGGTAACGTTCCACTGTGGGACTTTTATGTTTGATAGCGGACGCCATCCCTCGTGGCTGAACTAAGTTGCTGGCTTTTAATAGTGTCCATCCATTTCATTTCTTTTCCCGGGGAACTTTTACCAGTCCATCATATGCCGCACGGCTCACGGCGCCCATTCTCCTGAGCGGGAAGCGGATAATAAAAGAACGAGCGCACGCGCCTACTGTATATACGGTCGCTGTTGTGTGATGGGCCAAAGACGGCGCGCTCGGGCAACCTTGAGAAGCAGATGTTGAATCCTCTGTGCCTTTAAGGAGGTTTTAATGGCGTAATTTATGGGAGATATAAAGTGAAATAGGTCATCATCAGCTCTCAGCTTCATGCCGGAGTGTGTGTAGTAACGTGTGTGTACTTGGCGGACGAGGGCAGTTATCCCAGGAGCCCAACGCTACCCGAGGAGGTAAATGGCCCGAGGGGACGCCGCGGCCCACCGTGCGCAAAGTGCTTCATTTATGACCCGAGAGGCGACTGGGCGGCGGTCAGCGGATCTTCCAAAGCACTTAGATGGACTCAACGACTTGAACAAGTCGGGCCCCGAAAGGCGCCTTCTACTCGTTTGCGTCCCACACGGATGATGCAGGTTGACTCCAAACGAGGGATAAATGCAATAACGATACACATTACGTAGTTGAAGAATTTTATATATATACAGGAAAAATGATTTTTATTTACCTGTGAGTGATGTGACTTGAGCTACTTGACTAACCAATTAAAGTTTGAACTAAGCACTAAAATGCACAATAAATACGATATAGAAAGCACTCACACTCGGATCAAGTCGTTAGCATTTTAGTGATGCCAACCAATAGCAGACCAGCATCTTAGTGACGCGTTGCAGCGCAGGCAGTTTTATGTGAACAGAAAATAAGAGCAATTAGCTAAAAACGCCTGAAGAGGGAGGCAACACAACATAAAAACAGCCAACCCTATAGGTCATGACAGTTGTTGATGCTGTAAAGCGGGAAAAATGCCGTGAAAAGGGAACG
This sequence comes from Hippichthys cyanospilos, assembly GCF_059441005.1. NCBI lineage: Eukaryota > Metazoa > Chordata > Actinopteri > Syngnathiformes > Syngnathidae > Hippichthys > Hippichthys cyanospilos. The sequence goes on along the minus strand of NC_142383.1, from coordinate 15,356,770 downwards.
AAAAAACTTATTATTCCACTTCGTAACGTGTAAATAAACGTAGCGGGGGGGTTCCACTGTATTTTAATGCCCCAGTTCCAACTTTTTTGAAACATGTTGCATGTATATTTTTAAAATATTTGCACAAAACAATTATGATTATCATTCGAAACAGCTCTGTATCATCAAATGATTCAACTTCATTGAAATTGGGGTTGTACAAGAAAATAGTTCTCATAGTGAACACCATTTCACGAAAAATGAAATAAATCATTCCCTGAGGTAAACACAGTTTTAAATTTATGTATTATATGTCCATTACTCTATTTTTTGAAGCTGATGCTGATGTTCACGAAGATACCAAATACCTGCACTAAAAATGAAATAAATCATTTCCTAGGGTTAACACAGTTTTAAATGTATGTATTATATGTCAGTATATGTCTTTTTAAGATGATGCTGATGTTCACCAAAATACCAAATATCTGCACTAAAAATAGGTCTATCCAACTTTACAATCCAAATGTACTTAGCTTAGACACGTCCACATAGTTTACTATAAAAATTCATATAATCACGATCACTTAAAAATCAGATTTACATCGTGGGAGCGAATGACAAACCGCAATATAGCGGGAGAACAGATTAACAGCAATTGCGTCCCTGTCCCTGACCCCGGCGGTGACACCAAGGCAACTTCTGGCTGGCTTGTTTTGTGAGCCATTGGTGGTGTCCACCATCAGTGTCAGGCCAAGATGATGAAGCCATTTAATAATAGAAAGAATCTTTATTATACCGCCGCGGCCCTGAGATGAGAAAAGTGTGATTGGCTGGCTGGATCACTGAACAAACTACCTTCAGTCATAATTTATAGGTGAAGCCGTGAGCGTGGGCGTGCATGTACAGAAGGTTAATGAATCCGGAATATACATTTTAAAGCAACGATATTTAATAGTCTAGTCGGCAAATGCGGATTTGCAAAGTAAGGCTCAAATGAAAATTTTTGCGAGCAGAATTTATATGTATTTATGTACAGTATATCACAAAGTCAAAAAAAAAACATGGAACTGCCACATTTTGCCTCTTTGTCAAATGGTGTTCCACAGGGTTCAATTTTAGGGCCCCTGTCTGTTTTGATTGTTTTTACTGCCTCCGGGTATCAACTTGAAAAGTATCGTATTTCTTTTCACGGCTATGTTCTTCTTCAGGCTGTTTTTCTTTAAATAAATCGAACCTAGATAGCACTAAAACTCTTATAAATCAACAACAAGAAAACAAAAGTTGTGATGTTTATTCTAAATGTAGCAGAAAAACCTAAAGTCTACTAGCTTACAATGCTAACGTAACTGTGAAACACTATAAAAGAACATACTGAAATGAAGCTGTTTTTTTCTACCGTTTTTACCTTATGTTCGACATTAATTTGCATTATTTGTTTTCGCTGTGGTTGTTTTTTTAAGCGCTCCCTAAATAATGTTGACTTGAGCCGAAAGTTCACCGTCTATCAGCTGTACAAATGAGTGTCCCTGACCAGCCTTGCAAACCGCAAAAACAAAACACACGCGCACATTAGCCGCAACAAATCACATCAACAACCATTTATTTACATTACCGCGGGCTTTAAGTAGATTGTCCAGAAGTCTGTGTGGCTTTCTACTCGCGGTAATGAAGACAAACACAACATTATAAAGGCAGTCCACTTATCTTGATATGGATCACCACTAAATTGCACACTTTCATAGAAAAGCACCACTATTTTATGCCGGATTTTTGCGATTAAGGCTAAGGCATTGTTCGTTAATGAATTAAGATAAATTATATGATAAAAATGGCTTCTGTCGCTGTCACAATTAAACCTGAATCGAAATTTCTCATGCCCTGGTGCTGGGAGCAAGCTGAAACTTTTTTTTCTACACCCATACCATTACGACTACTCAATTTTTAAGTCGTCACCAACGCTGATGCCGCGTCACGATAGAAATAATATTTTTGATACATAAACTTTGGTAAAAAAACGAATAGATGCAACAGATAGTTTTAATGACAGGCTTATATATTCTAATATGGCAAATGTCCTTAAAACTGCAAGAAATTGTCAACTTTCTATTCTTCTAGTATCAATTTTTTCTAGTTCCTGATTGTCAAAATTGCACAAGCAGGTCGGTATCGATATTAGCTGGCGTCGCCAAAACGAATACCTTGAAATCAGGCTGATATCGGTAACTCATCAATACAGAATTAAAAAGAAATAAAAAATAAAATTTGTATGATCATGGTTCCTTTATCAAATTAAGGATCAATTCAAATCATACATAAATCTTTCACTTATTTTTTTAATCAGTTTTTAAAAATTGGATGGATATATATAAGGCCAATCCTGCTTCCAATGTTTGGGAGAATAAAATTTCAATAAATAATGCGCAGATTCGTGAAAAAACAACAACTAATATATATGTATATATTATTGAACTTTATAATATTTAACTTAATAACCAACAAAGTCTTACCTGGTAATATGTTAATGATTATGTAAAAATATCAAAATCTGCAAAAATGTAAAATGATAATAATAATTAAAAAAAAATGAAAATGACCAGTTTGACACGGTTCACTACGAAATTTTAAAATGACCGGATGCTGGTTATACACCGAGTCTTACCCTCCAGAACCGAATCAAATCATATAAAAATCGGGATTACGCTACGTACGGGAGAAATAGCCCTAGAAAATCCATCTGAATTCCCAATAAACATTTGAACAAATTCCCTTTGTAATCTCCTCCAGCAAGATGCGGGAGCAGAACCCGAGTGGAACATATGGCGCGTGCAGGTCCAGTGCACCGAAGGGTCCCATCACTGGAAAATGGGCTCCATTAGGGCCTCTCAGTGGGCAAACTTGCAAACATGTTTCCCGACTCCCTCCTCCCCCCCCAAAAAAAACAGCTTTTGTTGTGCCACACCTCTATTGCCCTGCGGTTGCGTTCTCATTTCCATACAAATTGATCTTGAGTTAAATCAGATGTCATTTTTTTTTTTCTGCGGGTCACGGGGAACACGCTGAGATAATGAAATCAGAGTCCGCTGAGTGCTACACTCGCAAAGCTACCAGATGGGTCTCTCTCTCTCTCTCTCTCTCTCTCGTTCTTGCTATAATGCGACGGGACTACGGCTGGGTGCACACGAGCGCGGGTGCGAAATGTGTCAAAATTGACATAACCCGCGTTGCTTTCGCCAATGACAAAATGAACGCCCGCGTTCCCGCGGCACGCTTCGATTTGCTCGCCGGTTGGAAATTCATCCTTTGTGATTTCTCGCGGGCGGTTCGGCGCACGAATGGTTAGCGGTCTGACTTACCGTTTGGAGGTTCGACTTTCGGCTTTGGCTGTCTTATATGTAGTTGGTTTAATTTTCTGGTTCCTGAGAGGAGGTTCTCCGGGTTCCTCCTACGTACAACGACAAGCATGTTAGCGTCATTGAAGATTAAATGATTATTTTTACAAATCATACCATTTACTAGTTTACTACTTTACTAAGTTTTAGTACGGTCACGGTTGGATTCATCGATTCATCGAAAAAGTAATCAGTGCTATAGGGGGCCACTTAGGACCTTCAAACAAGATGACAAAAATTACAATTTTAGTATACACAGAATACATGCTGGGACACAAAAAGTAAAATTTTAAAAAATTAATGTCTGACAAAAAAAAAAATAATCATGTAAAAATAATAGAAAATAATCAAATAAAAATAATCTAGAAAATACTTGCAAGTACTACAAATATACTTTTTACAATTGAAAATACTTGTATGCGAGATGCTAAAAACAGAATTTGTTCCTGAATGTCACGGGGTATGACGAGCATACTTAATAACGTTACGTAAAAATAGGCGATGTTTTTTGCGTTTAGCTAGCACATTTTGTTCGTTTTAACTTCCGCGCATGTTCGACCGTATTCGAAAATGTACGTATTTGAACTGTTTCTGAAAAGCGTTCGACCTTCCAAGGAGATGCGTTCAAGAGTCTTCGGGATAACATTCGACCATAATCAGGAAATGGATTTGACCGTCCTCGGGAACGCTTCCGATCTTAGACAGGAAATGCGTTCAATTATATTGGGAAATGTGTTTAAAGTCTTTCTGAAAAGTTTTTGATCGTATTCTGACATGCGTTTAACAGTCTTCGGGATAGCGTTCAAACCGTAACCAGGAAATACGTTTGAGCGTATTCGCAAATGTGTTCGGCCGTCTTCAGGAATGCGTCTTCGGGAATTCGTTCGACCGAATTCGGAAGTGTATTCGAGCGCAATCGGAAATACCCGTGACCGTATCCAAATAACGTCTCAACGCATTTGAAAATACGTCGGAACGTGTTAAAAAATACATTCTAACCGTTGTAAATATGTCCGAACGTACTCGTCCATTCGTACGAACACATTTGTAAATACATTCTAACGATTTTGACAGTCGCAAACGTTGACCCCCGAATCACAAACGTCGACCCCGAATCGGCACTTCCACGCTACCGCATCTCCACGATACCACACAAAAACCCGCAGTCCAGCGAGTGGACGTACAAATGATTAATTGCAGCGAAAACTTCCTCAAGTGAAGTTCCCCGCCTCCGACGGATTCCCGCACGCGAGCCCGGCCCCCATTTTCTTTCAACAAAAGAAACGACAGACAGTCGGGGCGCCTGACAAACGACGGAGCCGTAGGGGTGACAATTAGAAGGACAAGAACCTGATGGAGCGTCACATCCCATTAATGCCGCCTGGGGATGAATTAAAAAGCAGCGTAACGTACGAGCAATATTACTTTGGCGGGGAACGAGGTGAGCGCCGACGCAGGACTGACAGGCGATTAGCGCTGGTCAAAAAAAAATGAAACGTCAATTTTTATTTATTCCCAGGTAGCGAACGATTCTTTCCGAAACTATTTGACCTTCCTCTTTTTGAACTTTTTCCCCCGCATCTTATTAAGCCGCGCATTAATCATGCTAGCGCTCCGGCGTTGCTAGCCGGGAACTTTTCGCTCTCCTTCACGGCGTTTGGTTCGATCGCCGTACGGCGTCTTTGGCGTCGAGAAGCAATCTCATGAATACAAGAGTTATTTAAGTAAAGCAGCGTGCGGCCCAGGTGGGGAGGAGACGGCGCTATTGTTCCATTTCAAGGCTGTCAGTCTGACGGATGACTTTGGGGCCTCACATCATTCCTCACTTTCTTTTTGCTTGTATTTATGATTTGAAGGAGAGGAATTACAACGCAGACAGTCTGCGGGGCTTTAGGGTGGAATCCTCTTTTTTTTTTTTTTTTAAACCTCTCGGAAAGCTTCAGGTAGGCCGTGTGAGTTTGCGCGCAACAAAAGACTGCTGTTAGTCCATCTTTGTGCGCGGTTAATCCATTTATCACGCTTATTCAACTTACATGTTCAGGTGCAAAGATTTAAAGCTGGAAAATGCGTCCGCGCCGCCCTAACCTGCTTTGGACGAGCCAATTGGAGACACCGATTTGCGTTTGTTGCCTTTTAAAGACTGACAACGACTTTCCGGTTAATACCTCACAGCGACAACGTGGATATGCAAATAAGAAGCCTGAAGGTTGGAAGTATTATAAGGAGGATGTCACGGGGATAAAAAAAAAAAACGGGAACGGTTCGGTCGACAGGAGACTTTAGTATAATGAGCCGTACGATTTATCAAAGCAAGGAAGAAGTGTCTTGCTCATTTCTCCTTAGGCGAGGTCACATATACGCGCGAGAACAAGCTGTTAGCATCTGTCTCATGCAAGGGACACCCCGAACGCAAAAATCATATTTACTGTCGTTTCTTCACCAAATTATAATATAATATGAGAGTGATACAGTGAACAACACATCTTCTTTTTTATACTTGCACTAAAGCAGAATGGAAGTTCATGACCCGTCCTTATTACATGCCAAAGACAATAACAAAGCCGTTTTCATTTTTTGGCGCGAAATGTCATGCTAGCAATTTAGCTTCGCGTAAATCGCCGTGCATGTACGTTGGTGAGCTGGTGGTGTTTAAAGTATTTCACACAGAAATACACAAAATATTGCTTCCACACTTTTGTTGATGTGTATATATATATATATATATATATATATATATATATATATATATATATATATATATATATATATATATATATATATATATATATATATATATATATATATACATATATATCTGTGAGCCACATAAGCCGGTTGATAGCAGCTGGTGTTAGCTGAGGTTGTTACAGCATTATTTTCAATAAAAGAAGCGAGCAAACTGAACTAACGTCCGAATCCGTCCTTGTTTACACACAAAAATTTGACTAAATTTGACTTTTTATGACATGCTGATGACCATATGACTTCTCTTTGCATGTTTATTTGTCTTTATTTTACAATGAGTTTTTTAGGAGTATTTTCATTTTAACAAATAAATACATTTAGTAACATGTCACATTGAAGGTTGTGATGATGTAGGGATTTTCATATGGATAAATATATTGTCAAAATGACGTAATAGCCGAAACCCCCCCCATTTTTTATTTATTTTTTTGACTAATCACTAAATCAAGATGATAAAAATCATAGCAAATTACCACATGGACTGCTCGGATTCTTTGATTTTTACAGGATGCATTTCGAGTTTAATGACAAAGGTTTTTTTTTTTAATGGTGCACCACGCTCATCATCGCCACCTATAGCATTGGAGTGCACGCAGCCACGATCATTTTTTACACTCGCGCGTTGAAATGTGACCGCGAAAATTGCCTGTAGAGTCAATAAAGATTTTACGACGGCACTTTGTGGTCCTTCAGACTCTAAACGTGAGCAGATCCCATTTATTGATCAATTTCGCCCCGTTTGGCGGCTTTGCGGCAAATTTCTGCAGTCGGATGACTCGCTCTATCTTCCTCCTCCGTGATATTGCCGTGAGCTGACAAGGGAGCTCATAATGACCCAGTACATTATTCTCCTCTCGGTGGGCCCAGATACTCTTTCTGGTCTCCGGCCACTCCCGACGCGATGGGTCGTATAAATCAAAAGCCCAATAACAAAAAAGAAACGCGGCGCTTCAATGGGACCGGGCCGTGCCACCGGGGGGGGCCGTCCAACCAATGGCGGCGCGGCCCTGGCATAATAAATTGAAGGCAAATTGCTGGGCTTGATTGGGTTCATGATCTGTGGACTTGAGTGTTGAGAGCCTCCAGTAAAAAGGTCTGGCAAATGGGACGCGGTGATTTCCAGCACTGCTTAACGCAGTTATAAAGATCGGAAGAAAAGAAGATGGGAGATGTCGAGGGAACGCGGCCAGTCGGCGCCGACGAGGAGGGGGCCCCCGTAGAAGTACGGTGCGTTTTATTTTTAATGTTACGTAAAAAAAAAAAAAATGTCTGGAAAGCACTTCTGGTTCCCAAAGAACAACAAAGAGTAACATTAAGTAGTAGTAGTGGCACACCCTGGCCACAAGGGGGCAGTATGGTACACCCATGCAAACCCTTCCCCAAAGAAGTGCCATTGCTGTTATCAGTATTCTGAGCTTCAATATTATTAGTCATTTATTTTCACATAAAATAAGCAAAATATACCTATGAAATGTGATACTGTCAGTCTACATGTGCTGCTCCACCACTTTTAAATGATCTGTTTGCACCTTGATATTTCCCATTGCTGCTGCTCAGCAAACAACATATCATATCATTTCATTTATCATATCTTTTTTTTTTTAATAATTCAAAGTACAAATAGGCATAGTTGGGATTTAAAAGCAAGCATTTGCTTGTATCAGGCAAAATCGATACTTTAAGGCAGCAATATTACCGTTTTTTTTGTTTTTTTTCAGGATAAAAGCCCAAATGTCAAAGAGTTTGATTAACAAAATCATATGCATATACAAATCATACATAGATGAATCATATTAATGCTTCTTGATAGAAGATGTTTTTTTTAACCTAAAACCGATTTTTGGGAAATATTGTTTATCTAGATGAAGATAGCTTCTTTGAATATTATTTAGTATTTCAGTTTACAGATTATACTGGGACTATTTTAGTATTTAAACACGCCTTTGTAATGTTTCATATATTTTAGAACGACGAGATATACAGGGACATTTTAATTTATTCATTTATTTTTAAACATAAAAAATGGAGTTTGTTGAAACCCTGCTTGACTTGAAACGGGGATGTTTGGATAAAAGCACATCATTCCAAACAAAACTACAATAGATCTGAAGAGAAGATGTCGAACGTGCAGCGCGAGGACGACAATCGGCTGACACTCAACATCTGGACGCATCAGGCAAACAGCGCGGCGTCCACAAACAGCCGGCGGCAGATGGGGCGAGCCAAAACAACATCGCCGTCATTACAAAAGGTCGCTCGCATTTCGGGACGGCCCCGGACATTCTGCGTTGCGCGTTTAATGTCGGAGACGATGTCACATACGTCTCGCCTAGAAAAACGATCAAATCAACCACATCGACCAGGGTTTATATGATTGATTTCTTTTTTACCGGTTAGGTTTTGGCAAGGCTCATGATTCCATATGATGATAATTAACCTCTTCAGTGAACATGTTTCGGTTTCACCATCCCCTCCCGCGTGCGCGTGAAGGTCATTTGGCGCCCCTCCTCTCTATTTGGCAGCGCTCACCATAAATCACGGAGGAATTGGCATGATGGGTATTCATGAAGGCAGCTCCTGCCTCCTGGTCTTTCCTGCGAATCCACCCCCCCACTTCTTCGCGTCACTTCTAACCTGCACAGATGTGTCCAATAAATAACGCCATGTATGGACAACATCATCTATTACGTTGCATGGCAGATCTGCCGTGTCTTCATTTTTGTGCTGCTGACACTCGTGACATTTTAATGATGTCAGTAGTAGTACCTTGACTTGTCAGGTATCTCGTATAATCCCCCCCCCCCCCCCCCCAATGAAATGAAAAAAATGGAAATACACACACACACATATATATGTGTATATATATGTGTGTATATATATGTGTGTATATATATGTGTGTATATATATATATATATATATATATATATATATATATATATATATATATATATATGTGTGTGTGTATATATATATATATATATATATATATATATATATATATATATATATGCGTATATATATATGTGTGTGTGTATATATGTGTATATATATATATATATATATATATATATATATATATATATATGCGTATATATATATATATATATATATATATATATGTGTGTGTATATATATATATATATATGTGTGTGTATATATATATATATATATATGCGTATATATATATATATATATATATATATATATATATACAGTATATCAGTTGTTATCAGTTGTTCTCATAATACATAATGCGTAATGCGTATACATACGTAATACGCATTACATACATAATAATAAGTATTCATACATATTTCTCAAACTATTTAAAAATGACAGAAAACTGGGAAAAGACTTGACAGTTTTGATTTGTGTTATACAGTATGAAATATGCTCACCTTTTATCTCTGATGTCAGTCTGGCATTGCGGTTTTTGTCCTAAACATAAGCGGAGACAAAAAAAAAAAAAAAACAACTGAAAATCTTACTTGAGTCTGTTTTGATTCTTCTATGAATAAATCATTTTTAAAATAAATTCACTGCAGACATTTTACAGTGTTTGATATTTTCAAGGTCCATGAGATATTGATCAAAGATTATGCACTTTAAAATATAACCCATTTCATGATGAAAAAGGGAGGGGCTCAGTATTTTGGGTCCTGGTGATCTAATTTGAACCCAGTGCTTCTCTCTAGGAGGGGTGAAGTGGAATTGCAATAAAATAAGATTTTTCATTTTATTTTTGTTTGGTTTTTTTTGTTTCAGGCACTTTGATGCACTTGGCACTATTTTTGTCTGTTTTAGACAAAGCTGTAACCTGTATAAGCGCTGTAAAAAATAATACAATTGTTGAAATTTGTTAACGTTAAAAAGGATACATGTTTAGGTATACTTGTAGAATTGTTATAGATAATAATCTTATTTATAGTCAGCGCGTTGTGTGGGAGGGGCGCAAAAAGTTTTCCCTTTCCTGGGGGAGTTTGGCAAAATGTAATCGAGAAGCATTGTTTTAATCCGAGCTTTGAGGTTATTTTTTTACAAACTCACCCATTTTTGTGCAAAACAACCCAGAACGTTGGGCCGAATCAACAAAAAATTGGGTGTCCTTTTTGATTTTAGTTGTTTTATGAGTTCTTTTTAAATCACATCGTTTTAGAATTTTTGTAAATCTTAAAAATAAACCCTTGCCTTTTGACAGTAAAAAAAATGTTTGACTGCTTTTTCCTATTTTTTTTTTTTTATAATCAGCAGTCGAAAAGTTTGTTTGACTAAATGGCAGCCATTTGTCCCAGCGGACTCAAAAACTGGTCTGCTCTTAAAAGTGTGTTCCGATGCCATCTACTGGTAAGTGTGCATCAGTGACGTTTGACATTTTCTGTGGAGCAGGACCCACTCCAAAAATATAATCGAGTACCGCACTAGAAAAACATGCCAATTAAAGAAGTCTGTCAAGCGGGCGGAGTTTCATAAATTACGTGGGGCTTGGTTCTGAAAAATGATTGTATTGATCCTTCCTGTGTGTTTTTTTTTTTTTTCTAATAGTCAACCCAACAGACAACAAAGGCTTTTAGTCATGGACTTGCTCACCTGCTCAAACAAAGTGCAGCTGACGTGCGTGCGCCAACGTGCGTCCATCTGTCTGTGTCAATAAGTGCGTGCCGGCGGAGGCGGCGGTTCCGGTGAGAGGCGAGTTCAGCCCCCGAGGCGATGACAAAGCGATCAAAGTCTATGTGTCACGTAGAAATTGCTTTGACCTTTTTTCCCCACCCCCGGCCTTTTTCTTCGTCGCTGAGAGACTCGTGGCCGGCTGGCGACGAGGGACGACTGGAAAGAGTGCTCCGGTCTGCAAAAACATGAGCAAATGCCAAATGAGGAAATTAACGGCGCCGCTTGTCCTTTACGGGGTCAAAAAAAACATGATCTTCAATCAAGATGATGCTTTGAGAATTTTACACGACCTTCACGACAACTAATGCTGTTCCATATTAGCATAAAATCGACACGGGAATTCTTTTGATCGTTTCATTCAGGGAAAGGAAAAAAATTCATAGATACGCATACAGTTTAGCTTAATGCTAACAAACAATGCAAAACAGCACTGACATGCTCATGAATAGTTGTGGTGCTCTACAGTACAGAAAAGTTATAAAAAATAAATAAATAAATAAATCTCATTCTTACATTAACTCTTTCAGTGCCATTGACGGCTATAGACGTCAATTATCCGATTTTACCAGTAAGAAATAAGGCCATTTTTCTACCGAAACATTACTAGCAAATATTGGTAAGTATTCTGCTTTGACCGCATTCAGTTATACTGGCGAGGCTTTCACTGCCCGCTCACAATGTGGGAAATCTAAAACATGCATAACTTAATGCGCAGCAAATATATAACTTACGAATATAAGAAAATATGAAGCGTTTACAAAAGAGGAGATTGTGTTTCGCTATCATTTTTACATTGTTGCCAAATGTTGGAGCGTCTTATACGGGGTAACACAGAAAACACCAAAATTTGACACTAAAATAACGGTGTGTCTTCGGGCTGCACAATTAATATTCACAATTATTTTGGTCAATATTGAAACCATGATTATTAATTACGATTGTTCATCATGTTTGGTCAAACATGCCCTTTTTTAGTGCCCTTTTTTTTCAAACAAGCAGCACATAAACAAGGCTTAAAGGCTTAATACTTACAAATAATAATAACAAACTAAAATAAATAAATAGAGGAAATAATAATTCATGGCAAAAACCTGGCTCACAGGGCAAGACAGCTAACTTACTTGTTGAGTGCAAACCAATGAAAAAAACGAAGCCTACTTAGAACCAATTTTAAGCAAATTTTAATCAATTCAAGGAGCAGTCAAAATGTAATTTTCGGTCATTTCAAACCGAATTTATTTCAACGTTTTTTGCCAATCGGATCTCAATTGACAGCTAGCATGGTATATATTGGGAATCAGGTGAGAAACTCAGTGTCATTTCACAGTGGTAAATAACATATTAGGGTGAGAAAATCAGAGACATTGCCCCCTAGTGGTAGGATGATGCAGTGCTTAATTTGGCATGTACGGAAGCAGGCTTTTTAAATGTTAATATCGCCGAGGATCATCTTAATTAACCATGATGAGGGATTAAAATTTTTTAAAAAACAGCCGTGTCTTACATTTGGGTAATTATGGTACATCTTCGGCATGATTATTGATATGTTATTGCATCAAAAAAAAGAGAGAGAACCAGCAGGGAAAATTCAAGCATTCTGACAGACAAGTTAGTGTTTTGTTTTTAAATTTTACTCAAAAAAAAAAAATGTTGGCGGCCAATACAGCTCAGCCCCTTTAGCAAAAAGATTCACCCGGCTCCCGTGACAGGGAGAAGGGCGCCATTTTGTGCAAATAGCCGACCCCGACGAGCACGCGGGTCACCGGTGTTAATTCAAGTGTATGTGAGCGGCCCACTTCCACCATTCATTACGCCTCGTCAGCCCATTAACTAAAGTGGGCATTTTTGCATGGGGGGCCCTGCGAGGCCACGCTCTTGACCACTTAAATACACTTGGCTTCTTGATGGCTGCATAAGTAGTCTTCATTGCTGGGACCTGTTGTCTGCGGCCATCTGCCCACCACGAGGCTAGAAATGCCCCCCCCCCCCCACACCCCATCTTCGGACATTTGACGCCGATGCAATATTCATGCGTATTATAAAAAAAAAGGGGGGGGGGGTGAGGTGGTTTTGCCTCTCTCCTCTTCAAGCTGCCGTCGCTAATTGAAATTTCTGATGTGCAGCGTGTTTAATAATGGAATTAATTTCCCGTGCAAAGTGCATCAGATTGAGCGTCGCGCCGCGCCGTGCGGGAAGTGAGCTCCGGGCAGAGATGGAGAGGAAACAGCGGGGGGGGGGGGGGGTAAAAAAAAAAAAAAAAGTGTGACGGAAATAATCATTATATTCTCACTAGATGCTCATTCATTAGTTTTATTTATCGTAAAGGGCAATTTCGACAACAGTGGTGCTTTGACTTACAAGTTTAATTTGTTCTAGGAGCAGTGGTGCGCAAAAGAAGGGGGGGGGGGTGACAAGGCTGCGGAAGCCCCGCCTCCCTCACACCCACCCTCATGACCTCATCATTCTGAGCATGTCTGAACAGATTATATTGTAATTCATTTATTTAATTTATATCTGGTAGCATAAAATTCCAATAACCACTTTTTAAGGCAATTTGTTTTTTTTTTTTTTTGGTTCTTTAGAGTTTGTAACAATCAAAATACAAATTCCATTAATGTTTATTAAATTACATTTTACAAAAATAGACAAAAACTTGTAAAAAAAATGTATAGAAAAAAATTAATATTGGTTTGTGTTATATTAATAAAGTTTGAGTGACTTTGATTGTTTTGTTGACATTCTTTTTAGCGCACCTCCATCTTGTGGACGCATAACGCAACCCCAGCCACTACTGTAGCTTCTATTCTATGCGCCTTATAATGCGGTGTACCCCCTATTATGAAAACAGTTTAAATATAGGCCATTCATCAAAGCTGCGCCTTATAATCCGGTGCGCCTTATAGTGCAGAAAATACGGAAACAAACGCAAATTGCGAATGCTTTTGTTAATTTGCACCATAGCTATTGTTTAAAAAAAAAGGCCCTAGCGTAAACACATGCAAAGCACTACAAACATGCTTTGTACGCCCAACTCGGCTTTCTCTGATTAACAACTCACAAAGCCGAAAAGAAATGAAATTAAAAGCGCTAATAATATTAGTTTGTTGGTCCTCAAATCTCTTTTGAATTTAATGCTGTTGTTGCCTTTACATAATGAAGGAATCCCTCTGGGGGAATCTAAAGTTATTTTCTGATTTCTTCTAATTAATGCCACTTTAAGAACCACTGGTCTACACTATACATTCCGCCGTAGATTCATGTAAAATTGCAAATTGCGGCGGCGTGGAAATGAAGAAAACAACTATCTACGAGCCGCCTGCAACAAATTAATTTGCCAAGAAGGCGTCACATTGGAACACTTAATTAATTGTGTTGCTTTCTGAAGAGCTTGTGGGGGTGGGCGCTTTTTATTTTCCTCTTTTTTTTTTTTTTTACTGCTATGCAACGCGATGAAAACGGTGCACTCAGCACAATAATGTCACACCCGACCGAGCCAAGACATATTAGCCTAATGAAATGTTCACAGGCTGCATTTGTCGTAGGATTGCGCTGGACTGAAAGAAAAAAAAAAAAAGAAAAATCTCAAATTAAAGATCCGGAAAGAGATGTTAAGGACACGGCGGGGGAGAGCGGTGGTCCGCTGGCCGTGAGGTGAACGATCGCGGGGACGCGGAGACACTGAGCGGAGTTCAAACACTCAATGATTACACCTCTTTAGATGTCAAGTACATTTCCATTTAAAGTGCTTGCTTAAACAGCCATGAAACGCGATCTCCAGCTGCTGCGTGCACGCTGGGAAATGAACGAGGACGCCCCCCCCCCCCCCCCCCCCCCCCCCCCCCCCAAGACCCTGGAGCTGTGCAATTGTTGGATTAAACGAGACCTGAGAGACAGTGGCTGTCCACGCAGCTGCTAAAAGGATCATATCGGCCATGTGGAGAGCGTTGTTTGCTTAATTCGACCTCACAAGATGAATAAAGCTCATCGGTGACTGTATTTTTATTTGTTCTTTTTTTTTAGGTTTACTTTCGATTTAGAGGAGGTCATTATAAATTATGCATCTCAATATCCTGAAAATAAACAACAACTCGGGTGTTGAATGAAAAGTGAATGTAGCTTGTTTTCAACCCTTGTGGCATCATGTGAGAAATTATGGAAATTCATTTGATTGTTTTTTTTTTAATCATAAAATAATCAATGGGAAAAAAAAACGGCAAGGAGCTGAAATTTCCAGCAGATGATTAAAACAGCGAAAATTTCTAATTGCAACGATTCTGGCATTTCTATGTGATTGCAGCTGGACGTGCGAGATTTTGTATCCAAAAAAAAATAATTGTCCAAACTTTGGACCATATAAAACAATATAATAATCACAATTTTTGAGTTGCATTTCGAAAGGATTTATGACACAGGTGTGGAACTCCAGTCCTCGAGGGCCGGTATCCTACATGTTTTCAAAACTTTTCCCTCAAAAACACCTGATTCAAATGATTGGGATCATTTCGAAGCTCCCGCAGAGCTTGCTAATGAGCTAATTATTTGAATCAGGTGTGTTGGGGAAAGAAAACCGGAAAACATGCAGGATGCCGGCCCTCGAGGACTGGAGTTCCACACCTATGATTTATGACATTGACTTTCCTGCGACATTCTGTTGAGCGGAGGTCGAAATATGTAAGCACACAGAAAATTCTTTGACTTGTGTTTCACCTCAAGACAGTAGGTGGCGGTAGTGTAATCATCACATCACAGACTACAAAGACAGACCATACCAGTTTTCAATCTTTTTGTGGGCGTTAATAATTTTAAACTACATACGTATGTATAAAACTGATGCCACTACTTTAAGTGGTTGAAGGAAAAAATAACTTTATACAGTAAATAACTTTAATAACTAATTATCACGCCTTAAAAGAGTTTTAAAAAATGTGGAAAAAAGTCATGTGTATAGTTTGCAAAGGGTTAAGATTACAAGCATAAAAAGTGTAAATTAGAATATCAGGTTATTGTTCAGCTAATTTTCAACAAGCTTTACTTTAAGTCAACCGGGAGCACTCGGAATTGTTGCAAATGTGCGCTGCCTTCTATTTAGCGCGTCGGATTCTATACAGCCGCGTGCCGAGTTTGTTAAGAAGAAACTGTTGCTTAGTAACAGTAACTCTAACTAATGAAGCAAAGTAAATTAAGCATGAGTCATGAAAAATCAACCGAAGAAGTTTCACTTCATTTGAGGTTAATCATAGGCACCTTAAATAGAGACTGTTATTCTGAACAGCTTCACATTCTGACATTTATTTTTACCTCCTGTCTCTCAAATATTCATGTTTGTTTCTTCTCTTGTACGCATTTTGCACTAAAAAAAAAAGTGTTCCCAATATTAACATTTCACTTTTTGTATGTTAATTAGCAGCTAGCTGAGCTCACCTGCAAATTTGTGCTTTGTAATTGGTTTATTCTGAACACGGCCACATCCCTGGTTAAAAAGGGGGTGCACACTTACGCAACTACATCCCAGTCATTTATTTTACTTCACCCGTCATTTATTTATTTATTATTTTATTTATTTGTTTATTTATTGGTCAATTTATAAGTCAATTGCATCGCATCCAAACATCATTGAAAAGGCCAGGATGTCCTCCGCTGAGCACATTAGGACTATGTCGGGTAGCTACAAAGTGTTGAAAGATCAAAAACAACTTAGATAAACTCCAGCTGTTCTAGTAGGCTTTTCCTGTCATTTATTTTGTTTTTTAATGGCAAAAACCTATCATTCGAGCTGCTAGCCCGGTTCACCTGCAAGCCGGCGGCCGTCGTTGTAAACAACATGAATGATGCGCGGACCCGGCGAGCGTTTTATTAAATTACGCATTTCGGGCCGGCGTCAGCGTGCGGCTCTTTGATTCATTCCCTTTAATGACTTTGCTGATGTAGACTGTCATGCTGTAATGAAAAGGTAAAGACAAGCAAGCGGCGGCGCCGTAAATAAGTCGGAGGCGCATGAGGAATAATGACAGGAGTTTAATGTCCAATTAGATTAAAAGGCTCTCTGACACAAAAGCGGGATGCTGAGTGCACTGCTCAATGAGCCCGCGCGAGACATTGATTAACGCTAAACAGATCTATTATTCCCGCGCAAGGTAGTGAACAACAGCGCTACCTGCCACGCCGCCGCACGTCGTAAAACGCCGGACGACGTGTCCGCTCGCCCTCCCGCCCGCCCGCCGGGTTTGATAAAGATTAACGGAGCAGGCCGCTAACGGACGGGCGAAGCCGTCGAAACGTGAACTTGCCAAGGACGTTGGCGCAAAACGCGCAAAAGGGCGCAAGTTGAACGCAAGTGCTCCCGCAGGAAATCATGTCAATTACGATTCATTTGTTCCATAAAAGACTTATGAAGTGAACGGCTATAAGAAGTTAACCAGGCGTCAAGCTAAATAACATTGAGGTTGACTTTCAGGCCCTTATTAGATGGCGTCTGCAAAAAACTAAAGTTATGCTAGCTTTACTCAAAATGGCTGCCTGAAAACAAGATGGCTGACTTTCTGTTCGGTGTCACTACACTTCAGTCGGGTCATCCAATTATGATATGCATTACGAGAATCGTCATCCAGTATCGATATGATATCAGCAAGAAAGAGTGATGGGAAAATGAAGCTTCACGAAGCACCTGTGATGTATTTTCGCTCCTCTAGATGGTGCTCCTGGAAACTTATTAAAGTTCCTTTGTCTCTTTGAACCAAGCCATTTAGAGCAGTGGTCCGCTACAGGTTTGAGATCAGAACGAAGAAGAGATGGGAAAATGAAGCTTCATGAAGCACCTGTGATGTATTTTCGCTCCTCTAGATGGTGCTGCTGGAAACGTATTAAATTTCCTTTGTCTTTATGAACCAAGCCATTTAGAGCAGTGGTCCGCTACAGGTTGGAGATCAGAACGAAAGAGCGATGGGAAAATGAAGCTTCATGAAGCACCTGTGATGTATTTTTACTCCTCTAGATGGTGCTCCCGGCTTAAAGATGAACACTTGCGCAGTGAAAATTTATTAAATTTAAAAAACCTTTTACTTTGAAAGCTGGCTGGATTCTATTAGTCCAACAAGTCCACGATGAATTTCTCAAGAGTTAGAGCGTGTATGAGGATTAAAAAAAAAGTGCTTCATGAAACTTCATTTGCTCATCACTAGGATCGGATTTGATTGGTCTGCATCCAAATTCTCTTGTTCCCGCCATCAACCAAAATGTAAAAAAAAAAAAAAAGATTATCAATGCACTGATATAAACTTGAATTATTATTTTGCAATTCAAAGCGTAAAATTACACTTTAATATGTTGACTATATTAGTTGGGTCCTTGAATTGTGGCTCATATTGTTAATGCCTGTTAAATATTTGTATTTGTTTGAAAAGCACCACTTGAATTCTCTCGTAAAATTTCATATGACAACATTAGAAAATGTGAAAATGTGAAATAATGTTTTGTAGGGTCGGTATTGCAATTTTCTAAAAGTGCCTCAGTAGCGCCCCCATTCATTTTTAATCAACCAATCAAACGTTATCATATAAAAAAAGCTTTTGGCGCCATATGCTAAAGCTAACAGAAATGTCATTGTTTGATCATGAATCCTCCCATTTCCCTCCAATAAAATGTCTTATGGAAGACACAAAATTGTCCATAAGACTAAATTTGCCTGTGGATTCTTTTTGTCAACGTTAAAAGTATGATAATAAGATGCGTTCTGCATGTTAAAAACACCAAACTATTTTATTCATCGCTAGTAGCATTGTTTCATATGTTTATTTTTTATTTTTGGGTCACACTTAGGCACCCGCCCACACTTAAAAGACTATATCTGAATTCCTCACAGCATTAAATAGTTTGCTTCTCGGGAAAAAAAAAAAACGCATCTTTTTTTTTTTCCCTCCCGTCGCTTGAACTGCGTTAAACCTCCTGAAAGCGTTTAAAGTGTTGCCGTGTATTTCAACAACAATTCCGGCGCCGCTTGCCTCGTTCCACACAAACAAAAGGTATAATGAGGGAGGGGAAAAAATAAAGGGTCTCATTCGCCGAGCGGAGAATTAGCCGAGAAAGTTGCGCGGCTCTAATAGAAGAAATGGAGAGGGAAAAAAGTTAATTAACTAGGTGAGCCTTGGGGGGGCTACAAAATCGCATCCCCAAGCAACGGCTGAGAGCCAGAATGACCTCCGGCTACATCAGACCTGCTTACTGATACAGAAAATGTGATTGCTTTTCATATTTCCGACATGGAATTTTTTTTTTTCTTTCGGCCCCTTGGGAGTCAGTCACTCAGAACATATTACAATAGGTACGCTTTCAAAAATGTTAAAAAAAAGGAAAATATAGTTCAAGTGGGAATCAGCTAGCTATATGTATGCTAATAAAATTGCATAATTAAACATGGAGACAGCGGCAGGAAAAGAATTAAAATCTTGCCCTGATACGGAGGCAAGATCACATGAGGTGAGGATCATATTTGCCTCTCACGGTAAAAACAAATCTTTCATAATCATCAAAAGCCTCTCACTCGCCAAGAACTCTCTCCTAATATACATGTAAACCTAAAAGAACTTGACATACTTAAAAAAAATACTCAAAAAATACTCAAAAATTAACGCTTTCATTCACAATAAACAACCTCTCATAGATTAAAAAAAAAATCACACACCATAAACCTCTCACACATAAAGAATATAAGGAAATTACACACCAATTATTCCTTCGTTTACACCGCCAAAAATCTGACACGGAAACAACACCCACCCAAAGACCTTACACACAAAAATTCTCACACATAAAAAAATCCCCAATATACGCATGTTTACACACCCAAAATTTTTTTCACAACTACCCAAAAAAATAACTAAAAATCATCTCGCTCACACCAAAAACAATCATTCAAATAAAATAAATCATGACCTAAAATAAGCCTGCACCAATGCTCCCAAAAAAATCTCCCACACAAAAACATTGCTAATAAACCTAAAAACTCACTCCCATTCAATAAATCTCACACACACACACACACACACCAAAATAGTGTTTCAACCACACACACATACAAAATCTCAAACTCTCCGGAGTCCATTAAAAAACTCTCACCAAAAACTGGTCCAAAATGCGGCTATTCTCTGTATCATGACCTTTCACCTACTGCGGATGGATATGCAATTTATCAATTTCCTTCTATGAATGAGAATTTACCATATGTAAATAAATCTCCAGAGAGTCGGGAAAAAAAAAAAAAAAAACTTTTTTTTTTTTGCTATGTACATTTTTGGGGTACTTCAGGGATGAGTTTGCCATTAGAGGACACGCTAATGAGGCCATTTGTTTGCAGGAAGAGCGTCGAATACACAGCGTCTGGCCACATAACTAACAGGAAGCCAGTTGCCCTCTTCACCCGAGCGCGTACGCGTGCGTGCGCGTGTGATGTATGCCCGTCACCTTCTTGTTAGGGCGACAGTAGAGGATAACAATCGGCAGAAGACAAATGATGTGCTCCCCGATGGCCCGCTGTGTCACCCTTGACCCCCCCATGCGCACTCCCCGTCTACCTGATGATGTCTGTCTGACACCACACTGAATTTATTTTGCACATCCAGGATGAAGACACACAAGCTTATTACTGCCTTGCAATATATAACATGGATCTATACTGTGCATGTTATGTATTTTAGACGGAATTTAAAACGGAGAAAACCAAAATCAATAAATATCCCAGGGAAAGTTTCCAGAAACTTCCTGGAGATTCCTCAAACTGGTAGCGTTAGCAGTTAGCAAGTCAAACTCCCCAATGGGGAAATAAGAAACCTTCAGAAAGGACCACAGGTGGGAGGCATGTATCGTTGATCAGCATAGCGATAAAACTAACGGCATGTTTACGTATAATATCACGTCGATGTTAAGCGGTAAAAGACCAAGTACTGACCCCTGTGGGACACCACATGAAACGGAGAAAGAGTCAGAAATCGCAGTGCCATAAAAGACACTATGTGTCTTTTCTGAGATGGGAGATGTTTTTTGATGTTCACCAACATTAGGTGCCATTTTTAGCTGCAGCTGCCGTAGAAAGTTTGTAGATGGTTTCTATAAATTTACCAGGGATTTTCCGATTCAAGTCACAGCAGTAAACCGGTTGCCTCCGCCTTAAAGTCAAGTCTGGTTGAGAATCTTCATTGGAAAGTGTTCTACGTTCCCAAAATTCGTCATCTAATCAACCCAGATAAACTGTAGGGAAAGTTTTATGGAAATTTACCAATGAAGAACTAAAGAGGCTAAGAATGGTTCTTGGAACATCTCTGGTGTTTCCCTTGTCAGCTCACAGTGGCCATTAGCAGGTGGTATGTCAGCTACTTTGTTTTGGGATTTGGACACATGATGGGTGTCCTCTAAGTAGTGTCCTCACACATCGAGAGGGGTGCTAAAAAAAAAAAAAGCAGTGTTGGGTTAGGGGTGCGGCGCTGTTAATGGCCATCTGCTCAGAGTGGACCGTTTTAATGAAGACGGATGAGGGGGTGGGGGTGGGGGTTGACTGGCCAGGGGGGGGCGACAGCCCGGGGACTAATGACACACCCATGTCCATCGATGTCAACTTGAACCTTAGATGAAAAATATGTCATCTCCCAAGAAAGGCGTTTGATCAACATGTTGTAGAAGGTTTTTAACGATTTGTGTTAAAACTATTGAATAAAATATCGATGCTAACCACAAACATGTCAATGGAGTTTACAATTGACGTTAGCATTAAGCTAACTGGATCGTTTCAATTGACTTGTCGTAAATACCCATCGTGTCATCCAGTTGAAACGAGTTTACTAAAGTTTGTGCTTGCGAGTCAAAGTGAAAAGGTAGATGAATGAGACTCTAAGTCTCGCGGGCGCCGGCGTTATCGCATTCCCTTCCCAACGACGAGCGCAAGAGCCGTACCTCGGTTCTCAATCACGGTCTCATTACTTCGCCGTTAATAACGCCCAAGATGAGGAAGTGTGAGCTTGCAGCATCGGCACCCCGTGGCCTCACCTCGCTGATGCTGCGCTAAAATTAAAAAGGAGGCCCACGGCCATGGCGACAAGCTCCAAACAGCGCAGCGGCGCTTCTTATTACTAGGAGTCATCCTGTTCGGAAACGCACACCGGGGGAGAGTTGAATAAAGCGGTTAAGTCTACAGAGGACATTACTTTTAAAGCAAAGGTTGTCGGAAGTGTCCGCGCCGGATTGATGGATGGAGATTGAGGAGGCTCGGAAGAACATTTCCCGCGCACTCGTCTTCATCTTCTGACAGGAGAAGAAGAGGTGGATCAACGCAAGGAAGCTGGTTACACATAGATTTGCAGTCTGTTTATTTGCGTATAAAAAAAGCTATGGAAAAGACATCAGGCATTATGCGAAATGCACACCACGCGGTGTGGGAACAGTGACTATCGCCGCCTATGGCATGGAGTGGTACTACAACAAACACATGCGCAGAAGATACGTAGTGAACCCATCTGCCTAAAGTACCATATTTTTCGAAATGTAAGCCGCACTAGCAAAAATTCAGCAAAAACAAAATCGTCACAAATGGGTCAAAGGTCAAAACATCAGACATTTACGTAAATAGATGGTGTACGGAATTTTTAAACATGTTTTTCTTTTAATCTTTTAATTGCCCACTTAGAGAAACATCCTATTTTCAAAAGACTGAACACGCCTGCATGTTTAGCGCCATAAGATTTATCAAAATTTGGTAGGCGAATAGATATTTACAACAAAACACCAATAAAATACCGCAGAGTAAAATAGCAGTTCAAACTCAAAATCAATATTATGATTGGGTCCTTCGTCTCTCTTAATTATTTTAGTGAGCATATAACCACACTGAACATAAATAGGATAAAACCGCGCATATACATTCATTTATACAAATCAAATTTACACATCACAAACTTTTATCCACGATCTAATTCAAGTTGTACATAATTTTGAAACTTTAAAAACAATTTTGGAATACGGCCACATTTCCATTAATAGACCCCTTGAACAGATACACGCATTTGCATTACCAAAAAATAACCCGGCGGATGAGCAGCACTGGACTATAAGCCACAGGGCTCAAATCATGAGAAAAAAGTTGCTGCTTATATTCGGAAAAATGTGATAAAATGCCCGCGGCGTCTCATGGTGGGCCTAACGCGGCACCCGGCTGTACCACGGAGTCGTAGCGAGCGAGTCGAGCGGGCAAAAACAATAACCCGGCGGATGAGCAGCACTGGACTATAAGCCACAGGGTTCAAATCATGAGAAAAAAGTTGCTGCTTATAGCCGTAAAAATGCGGTAAAATGCCCGCGGCGTCTCACGGTGGGCCTAACGCGGCGCCCGGCTGTACCAGGGAGTCGTTCTGAAGAGGGATGACGCCAATACGCTGACATCTCGCACACTTAGCGCGGCCCTCTTAAAAGGATTGACTCAGCTTTCACTGACCTTGCGTTATTAGCAAATCAAAAGCAGATTAATTAATCACGGCTGCGCCCTGCGAAAACGCGTGTGTGCGCGCATTACCCTAAGTGACTGCTGCAGTATAACTTTCAGAGAAATCGGGCCGTCCTGACACCTCAGGGAGCGCCGATACTGTCACCTAAATGGATCCTGTGAGTGCTGGAGTGCCTATTAGTGCATTAATTCCGCCGCAGAGCTTTTAACTCGGCGCTTATGAATCATCTCCCTCGAATTTTACCTCAGACATATTGTACTTTTATGTGAGGGCTGAAAAGGAAGGTGAAAAGAAGGGAGAAGAAAAAAAAAAAAACGACTCTTGGCTTGTCTAGTATTGCAGGAGTTACGTGCACCAAGGCGCTGCTGCGGGCGTTTGGATGTTGACTAGAAGAGCGAACACGTGTGATGTTATTCTTCCCGCAGCTTTCGAAGCTATTCCCTCCTGTTACTCTCTGACATTTGGAAAACACAACACTCGGTTTGGAAGATGGAGGGGAGCCAAGAAGTGCTTTTTTTTTTTTTTTTGGGGGTGCGGAGAAGCAGAAGCCGACTGATCTGTCGTACAAATACGTCGACTTCATCCGTCTGGATGTGCGCTTGATCTCTCAAATGCACTCACCAGCCGCAAAGAAAACTGGACAAAATATACTGTTTAAAGGTCCCATGATAGAACTGAGAAAAAAATATATAGTCCGAGTCAAAAGTTTGGAAACACTCTGAGTCTGCATTGTATTGTACTCATCTCATGATAAATAAAAAACGTCGAACTTTTTTTTTTTTTTAATAATAGTAATATTACACCTTTCTGACTCGAGGCCTCAAAAAGTTCCAAAATTTGATAAAAAGGCGGCACCTGCAGCAGATGGGTGGAGTGTTTTAATATTCCACCTTATAATAGAAAAAATGTGGGCTATTTCATGAGAAAAATAACAAAAAATGACAACAGTGTTATTCAAGTCTAATGTATTGAACAATTTATGGAAATGACTCTTACGACAACTGGAAATCGAATATAAAATGTTGTTTTTAGTGAGTGACTCTTACGACAACTGGAAATCGAAAATAAAATGTTGTT
Source organism: Hippichthys cyanospilos (assembly GCF_059441005.1). Classification (NCBI taxonomy): domain Eukaryota; kingdom Metazoa; phylum Chordata; class Actinopteri; order Syngnathiformes; family Syngnathidae; genus Hippichthys; species Hippichthys cyanospilos. Next base: position 15,332,429 of record NC_142383.1, on the reverse strand, counting down.
TTTAGTGACAGGTGCTGTTTTAAAGCACTAATAGTTTGCCTATTCTTCAGGATATTAACGTTATTGTTCTCTCTCTCTCTCTCTCTCTCTCTCTCTCTCTCTATATATATATATATATATATATATATATATATATATATATATATATATATAATTATCATTATATTGACTTATTCATGTTGCATAAACACAAGGTGAAGTGGGCTTCTTCACATTTTTCTATACGTAAAACACAATGAAAAAGGTTTTGCATTTCCTTAGGGATGAACTCGTTTATAAATTCAAAACACAAGACTTTAGAGTTACAAATGTATTCCTCATCCACGATTGACCTGGCCCATCCGACTGTTTTAAAACCAAGCGGAAATGTTTACAAAGCAGAAGTTGTTTATGACTGTTGTACTTGAGTGGTGCAGTATGATGCAGTGCAGTTGTGCGTCACTGCAGACTACAAGCACAATAACAGCAGAGTGTTAATTAATACCTCTCTGACAGCGCTGTTTTGGATCTCATTAGAATGTGCAGGCGTTCATACGGTGCGGTTGCTGCGTTTCTTCAAACTCGCCAAGCTGACGACGCATCGGTGTGACAACACTACCCCCTGCTGGCCAAATGCGGGACATCCCTCGCGATTACGGTTACGAAAAAAAAAAACATGCGTTTCATGAGGTAGATGTAGTGAGAATATTTTGATCAAATGAAGTGGGGGAGAAAAAAAAAATGAAGCTTGGATTCTTGCCGAATAAGAAGTTGAAAGCTGATGTTACTGAGGGGGCCACAAGAGGTTGCTAGAATAAAATATTATGAATGTGAAGCTCCGTATGAGTAGAAAGAGCTGAACTGATTGAAATTGGAATCGCTTCAAGAAATGTAGAAGAGGGAGATAAATTTGTCAAACGTTTGCATTCGTTTAGGAATGTCGTCAAATATTGAAAAATATTCTGTATTCAGTAAATTTTCTGCCAAAAAACAGCATTAGCCTAAAAAAGAAAAAAAAAATTCTCGTCAGTCAGGCTTGAGTTCTAAGGATGTTCGGAAAGAACAGAAATTTGAATCCGTGAAGGAATGTGAAAGTCGAATGGAAAACATCTGCAACATATCTTGATCTAACAATTCTTTACAAAAAACAAGTGGAAAAAAAATCGTGAAATTTAAGGGTGTTTTCACATGTTTGACCAGAACTCTGTCATTTCTGAGAGTGCATTTGTGTGTTGATGCAAAAATGAATCAGTATTTCTCAAAAAGGGAAAAATGTTCAACACGAATGACAGTATAAGGAGGAGGCAAAAAAAAAAAAAAAAGGTTAATAGAGATAGAAAAGTGTGGCTGAGATATGCACACCCACCCATCCAAACCACGGCGCGTGTGTTACACCAACCGCCGTTGCTCTCTTTGCACTCTGAGCGGAGGAGGAGACGCCTAATCGGGACATGTCACCGTGGGGATCAGCCACAACAAATACAAAATCAAGTGAGTTTCACTCTTCTATTCAACATGCAACTGAGCCAATCCATAAAGTACGGGTGTGCGTCTTGCCTCGAAATTATCATTTTTGATCTGTATTCTGGCGAGTGTGATACCATCCAAGTGTGATTTATTAAAGGGGAACCATTTACTGCAATATATATATATATATATATATATATATATATATATATATATATATATATATATATATATATATATAAATATATACATATGTATATATATATACACAATTATATATACATATACATATACATACATATACATATATATATATATATATATATATATATATATATATATATACATACATATATATATACGTATACATACATATATATATATATATATACATATATATATATATATATATATATATATATATATATATATATATATATATATATATATATGTATATGTATATATAATTGTGTATATGTATGTATATGTATTTGTATATATAATTGTGTATATATATATATATATATATATATATATATATATATATATATATACATATATATATATATATATATATATATACATATATATATATATATATACATATATATATATATATATATATATACATATATATATATATATATATATATATATACATATATATATATATATATACATATATATATATATATATATATATATATATACATATATATATATATATATATGTATATATATATATATATATATGTATATATGTATATACATATATATATATATATGTATACATACATATATATATATATATATATATATATATATATATATATATATATATATATATATATATATATATATATATATATATATATATATATATATGTATATGTATATATAATTGTGTATATGTATGTATATGTATTTGTATATATAATTGTGTATATATATATATATATATATATATATATATATATATATATATATACATATATATATATATATATATATATATATACATATATATATATATATATACATATATATATATATATATATATACATATATATATATATATATATATATATATACATATATATATATATATATATATACATATATATATATATATACATATATATATATATATATATATATATATATATATATATATATATATGTATATGTATATATAATTGTGTATATGTATGTATATGTATTTGTATATATAATTGTGTATATATATATATATATATATATATATATATATATATATATATATATATATATATATATATATATATATATATATATATATATATATATATATATGTATATATATATATATATATATATATGTATATATATATATATATATATATATATATATATATATATATACATATATATATATATACATATATATATATATATATATATATATATATATATATATATACATATATATATATATATATATACATATATTTATATTTTACAACTGCTGTAAATTGTTACTGTACATAAAGGTAAAAATTTAAAATAATTGGAAAATATCGGCAATTTTGCCAAGGCCAACATTTGAAGGTCCGTGATCGACCAATTGAATCAACCGGCTGATTAATCGGCCCGAAGGCCGCCTAGCTGTGGGAAACGTAAGAATAGATAGATTTCACGCAAAAGCATGCCAGGCGGGTTCATAGTCCAAAAGTCAACCAAGCTGGTTTAATATTACGTTTTGCGCTTGATTTTACAACAGGTACGAGCCAAAAAGCGACATGCCTAACTTCAAAGACGCCAGATCTACGTAAGCTCCCGGCGAGCGTTCGGCCTCGGCCATGAGCGGGAAAGGCTGCCGGCTCCTGGTGTCGCCGTGCGGCGTGTCCCCGTCGCTGGGGAAGATGAGAGGGCACCGGTCCCGGGCCGTCAAGGTGCCCGCGACTCCGCCTCGGTGGCTCGGTCTTCCCTTCGCGGGCGCCGACAAAGTAAGCGACGGGGCGCCCGACGCCGACCCCGAGACGAGCCTGAGCCTCCGCGGGAACGTGTTGACAAATGGCAAGCCGACAACATCGCTTCTAAGTCCAGCCGCCGCCGCTCAAGGAGGCGCTTCCGAAAAAGGTGATGACCTCATCCGGACATGAATAATACCAATCCTATAACGGGGACACACGTACTGATAACCGGATCAAATTTGAGCTTTTTTTTCCTCCCTTTTGATTGTCAGCAAATGTGCAATCTTCGGATCTTTCTGAAAGATTAGCCCAACTGTTTATCTTGTGATAACTGGTTATTTTTTTCCCCCACCAAGAACCGTAAATGATACCCTTGTCAAATATGTTATCTTTTGAGCATTTTAGCGTGCTTGTGACATCTACTGATGGCTATATATATATATATATATATATATATATATATATATATATATATATATATATATATATATATATATATATATATATATATAAAAATTTTGTCATTTCTACTCATAAAAGCGATTTGAGAGATATGACCGTCACAAAACCTAGAAATAGATTAGGCATTGTTCCACTTGATATCGGTACTCACTCTCCCCTACTGTCATCAAAGTAACAATTATTGGATGTCGCAAAAAAAATATATGCCTTATATCTTCCCGATTGCTCACAAATATATACCGTATTTTCCGTACTATAAGGCGCACTGGATTATAAGGCGCAACCCCAATTAATGACAAATCTGAAAACTTTTTCCATATATAAGGCACACCGGATTATAAGGCGCACCCTCAGTTAATGACATATTTTAAAACTTTTCCAATCACAATATAGTCATACTCAAAGTAATAACAATAATAACTCAAATAATACTCCAATCTCTCAATAGCATAACAACTCAATGACAATATGAGCAACCTTGTTCAACTGTAAACACACAAAAGAAACTGGTATAGCTTACTTTATCGGTTCGTTCCCAATCTACGAATCCCAATCTCAATATTGATCCATATATAAGGCGCACCTGATTATAAGGCGCACCTTCAGCTTTTTAAAAAAATTAAGGCTTTTAGGTGCGCCTTATAGTGCGGAAAATACAGTGTATTATATATATATATATATATATATATATATATATATATATATATATATATATATATATATATATATATATAGCAAATCTTGGAAGTCGTTTCGTGTTTTAGTCAAGACCTCACCAACTAAAATCAATATATTACAGAGTAGAAATTATCAAGATGGGAATCAGCATAAAGATTGGTGCAGGGCCTTTGTTGTAATCGGAGATATCATGTACATACGAATAACATGGGGTGTGAAATGTGTTAAAAATGATCCCTCCTCCTGATCTAGCTGAAAACGATTGGCCCAGCCGTAGTAAGTGTCAAATATGTTCAATATTTTTGGCTTTTGAAGCTGGAAAATGACGATTTTTAGCGCAGGCATATTGGACACCTTGAATAACAAAGTAATTAGCCGTTTTATTTTTTTTCTCTCTAGCTGTTTGACCTCAAATGAAGTTTCGCGCGCCGCAGGTTGAAATATGTAATCAACCAACCGCCACCTTTTCCTCCCCTTGATGCGGTCATCTCATCCAACCTCTCTGTCTTTTTTTTTTTTTTTTTTTGATAATTAACCAAAGCTTGAAGTAAGTTTGCACAGAGAGGATGTCGGAACGAGCCGAAGCGCTCATTAGCGATTAACAGAGCTGAAGGTGTCTGCGCCTGCTCAGGTTGTCAAGGGAAATTCCGTAGCTAAAAACAAACTCGATTTATATTTGTTTGGAGGTCGGGCGGTTAACATTTTCCAAGCAGGCTCCTGTTTGATTGAAATCGAGCCATGGGTACAACCAACTTCTGTAAATTGTCAAGTACTATATGTGGATTATGAAGCGGAGTACGCTCATAACAATTTTTAACATCTAAACTGATATCAGCACCAACCAGTAATGGTTGTAGAAAGTTTGAGGAAACCCAGGGTTTTTTTTTCTTTACTGCTCTGATCATACTTTATTGCTGGTTCTCAACCTTTTAATGATGCACCCCAAAGGCTGACAACATATTGCAAAGGAGTCATTGTAACACAATTTAGTAATAATATGTTCCATTCAATTTGCTCTTAATTTGAAAACTGTGATCTTCTTGCACTCTGTATTCATTCTGAGGATTTTCGTCCAACAGGTAGTGACACTTCCAGACTAGTCATTGAAGCTGCTGGACAACCTGCCGGTTCGAACCTCACAGTAACCAACATTCCAACGTCAGTTGTCCTAGGCCATCAACACGACGCCGTGTCTTATCTTCCGCCTCTGGATACCAGGTGGGAGACAAAATCACCTTAACCCTGACAAGTGTAGTGAACAATATTGTTGTTTCAGGTCAGTGCTGTCCAGAGAATCCCTGACATCCACCACCCTCGGTCTATTTGAGACCCAGTCCGTGTTTAGCGGTCGAAACGACTGGCCGTTTGGCTACCGTGTGCTTCCCCCACTGGGGCAGGCACAGTGTTCCGTTCTGGCCAGCGAGGGCGGCGAGCAACAGGGCCTCCCCCCTGGAACGGCCACGTCCCGCACCGGGGCATCCAGCGGCGCTAGCACCTCGGCCTCCCTGCCTTCGTACCTTTTCACAGGTGATCCCGGAAGCCCCGGTCGCCATACCGCAAGGAAGAGAGCTCTTTCCGCGTCGCCTTTGTCGGATGTGATGGGCATCGATTTCAACTCCATCATACGCACCTCGCCTACATCGCTTGTGGCTTATATCAACAGTTCCCCGGCCTCCCACCCAACCATCTCCCCTGTCCAGTCCGAGGGCTATGGACACTTTCTGGGTGTGAGGGGTTCCTGCATTCCTCAGGTTCTTCCCTACACTATTCCAGAATCTTCACAAGCTCTGATTCCACCGGGTGGGTGTAGCCCCAAGAAGGTTCTGCAAGAAGGTGAGCCTCTGGAGAGTCAGATGGCTAACATGGTGATGGAACAACAGTGCCTCCCAATTTCACAGGAAGTGGGTGGATTGGGAAAGATTTCAGGGACCAGCAGAGAAGAACCCAACAACCTGATGCCATCTCTGCAGATGCAATCAGCTCCATTGCCAGGTCAAGAAGCTACGATTCCTCAGGGACCTCCACCACCTTACCACTCCCACCGGCACGTCCATCTTCATAGAAATCTCCACAAAATAAGGACTCAGGATACCCTCAAGCTACGTCCCATGATTCCACCCCGGCACAGCCTCAGTTTTTTACCCCAGATTCCGATGCTGGAGGAAGTAGAGGGCGAAACGGAGGACTATGTTGCCCACTGCTGCTTGTGGATGGACTGCAGTGCCGTCTATGACCAAAAAGAGGAGCTGGTGAGGCACATAGAGAAGACACACGTGGACCAGAGGAAGACAGAGGACTTCATATGCTACTGGGCGGGATGTCCTCGGAACCGCAAAGCGTTCAATGCCCGTTACAAACTTCTGATCCACATGAGGATCCATTCGGGAGAGAAGCCCAACAAGTGCACGGTAAACAAATAGTGGTCCTCAACTGTTTTGCAATGATAGCATGATCCCATGGCTTGATTAATTTATCAGCCGATTATGGCGCTTTATACATAAGCCAAATGGTCGATATTTGCCAATTATATAAATCTTTAAACTTCATTACTTTAACCATTAACAGTAATTGCATACAAGGTAGATTTAGTAAGTTGCTTAATGTTCCAATTCATTTCCTCTCAATTTGGAAAGAAAAGGTATTGTTCTCGTTGCATTAAAAAGCATGTGATATCCGTCAGAACCCTGTTAAAATCTCACAAAACCCCTTAAGTGCCTCCATGTACCCCCCCAAGGGTACTCATACTCCTGTTTAAGAACGGCTGGTCTCCTTTAGGGTATAAATACATTAGCCAAATGGTCGATATTTGCCAATTATATAAATCTTTAAACATCATTACTTTAACCATTAACAGTAATTGCATACAAGGTAGATTTAGTAAGTTGCTTAATGTTCCAATTCATTTCCTCTCAATTTGGAAAGAAAAGGTATTGTTCTCGTTGCATTAAAAAGCATGTGATATCCGTCAGATCCCTGTTAAAATCTCACAAAACCCCCTAAGTGCCTTCATGTACCCCCCCAGGGGTACTCATACTCCTGTTTAAGAACGGCTGGTCTCCTTTAGGGTCCCTGGCTAACTGGACCTCAGCAAATGTTAGGCAAAGCTGCCAGTCAATCAAAGAAGTCTAAAAAGTGGCGATGAGAGTGTCCGCTAGCCAGCAAATTTAGTCATGAATTTGTAGTATGGTATGAGCAAATCAAAAATGTCATTGTCCGCCCATTCAAAACACATCAATGCAATCTCCATCTTCCTTTACCAAAAAGTACAACTTTTTTTTTTTTTTCTTTTAACAGTTCAACCTCGGTTGCACTCTGAATGACATTCCGGTTGATTGAGTTCCTTCAGACACGCTGCAAACTTTTCCTTTAATATTTTCTTAAATGTACCATGAAATATTTCCCCATTGTCGAGACTCCGATTTTGCATTCCTTTCCCCCCCGTTTCTTTTCGCTCACTGCCCACTGGGAAATTACATAGGACGCAGACGGGTAATACACAACTCCGGCCGAGACACGCTTCATGCGTCTGCCATCAACGAGTCAATTATTAACAGCGTGCATAGCGGCTGGCGACCTTTTGTGAGAAAATATGCACTTATTGTTCCGAGCAGCTGATGTTGCCATGGTTGTGGCAACTTCTTGTCTCCGTCACTCTTTCATTTGCACTTTAATCAGTTTTCTTGTATAATACATCAAGAATGCATATTTTGGACAAAACCTACAGGAACACTGTGTGGAAAATCTCACGCAGGACTATACTAAAAACTGTCGTTTATGTTGGGGAACAACAAGCAGGTGAAGAATAAGATATGTGGTATGGAAAGTAGAAGCGTTGGGGAACAATGGAGGCGGCTCTTGTTACATTGTGAACAGAAAGAACAGGCCCGAACTTGTACCTGCTATGCTAGCATTTGTGTAGTCCAGGACTGGTTAAACTATTAGTGTATGTCATGATCTTATGTACCGGTATATATATATATATATATATATATATATATATATATATATATATATATATATATATATATATATATATATATATATATATATATATATATATATATATATATATATAAAACGATACATAGTACAATATATTAATGGAAATTGTTTAAGCTTGGCCAAGCACCATCAACATCAACTGTTTTCAGAGTATTTCAGCAGAGATTCTTCATGAAGTATCTCAACTATTTCCAAATACGTGGCGAGCGAAAGTGTGCTGTTAGTGAATAACAAATGACGGAATGGTGAGAGTATGTGAGGAATCCACACAAAAACAAAATAGGACACGCTCTGTGTAGTTTCTCCATCGGGCCTAAACGGGGAGGACATTCCAACCCCCTGCGAACAGGAAGACAGAGACTAAATGTCTGGCCTTGGAATTGAAAACTTTGCTGAGTCGCATATTTGAACGATGTGCTCATCGAGTTGGCATGACGTTGCTAAAAATAAAAAAATCTTGGTATCATCTGAGACATACTTTTTCATCTAAGCTCATACAGAGGCTATCTCAGGAGAAACTATGGTGCAGACACAACACTGTCTGTGTGCGAACACTGCCCTCTGCTGGCAGCTTAATAGTACTATAATCAAAGCGCTGTCCACTTGGCAAAAAATTAAAGTGTTCATTAGGCAATTTTGGTCAGCGATAGATAAAGATGTTTAACGGGGATGAAAAGAAAATAATAATTATCAGCTGTGAGATTTTTAAAAGTGCCTTAATTTAGTTACAGGTTTATTTCAAAAAAGGACATCTTCAGTTCTTGATTGCTATTTATTACGCGCAGGTGATGTGCGGTACTTTATTCGTCACGTAGATTTCTGCGTATCTTCCTTTTTGAGTACAAGTGAAGGCAGCGGTGAGTCCGGTTTCAAACCAAGATCTGTTCTGAGCCTTCTCCATTCATCAAATGCCTTTACGATGTTTACTCTCGTCGTATGCTAGATTCGAGGAAGATGGGATACGGGACTTTTCCAATCTTCGACTAGGAAAAGTGCACTCGAATGTCCCTTTGAACCGGGAAGTCCTATTTGTGAATTCAGAAAATAAAAAGACTCGACTATTGCTGTAAGACGTTTTTTTTCTGTTTACGTTCGCCTAGAACTCTTTTGAGATCGGAACCGGTACATATTGCAACTTCCCACCTTCAGTGAATGCAGCATTTGTGTCTGCGATATTGAATCATTTTATTTGCGGTTGTTCGCGTGACTATGTCACGGCCATTCCTATTTTAAATTGACATTAAATATCCATTACATTAGTAACATAGCTAGCGGCCTGCTCACATATTAACATAAACAACCTTGCACTGTGATGCGCTAATATGAAATGATGAGTGCAAGATTTGATAATGAATGGCTACAATATTATGAAGGCTTCACATCATTCGAAAAAAAAGGCATAAAGATCATATTAAACACCCATTTTAAACATATATCAGAGAGATCGTGATAAGCAACGATTTTTTTTGTGTTCATGCTTCAGTGTTCATAGGGGACTGCATCAATTTTGGATTTTTAAGGATTTCTTTTTTCAAAATTAGCATTTCCACCCACACATCAAGGCCAAGCTGCCTGTGTTGTGCTGAGTTCTTTCAGTTCCTCTCAAAGGAGGACAAAAGAGGCTGAGGTCCTTCTCCGCCAGACTATCTTCAAACAAATAAAAATATGCAGTAGAAATACCACACCGTGATTAAAGTGCTGCTCCTATTTATTCATTTTTTTCCCCCCCGCCTCGCAGTTCAAGGGCTGCAAGAAGGCTTTCTCCCGCCTGGAAAACCTCAAGATCCACCTGCGCAGCCACACGGGAGAGAAACCGTACCCGTGCCAGCATCCGGGATGCTTCAAGGCCTTCAGCAATTCCAGCGACAGGGCCAAGCACCAGCGCACCCACCTGGACACGGTGAGCGGCGCACTTCCAACGAATCGGGGGGGGGGGGGGGGTCATTGAAAAGCTTTCAAATCCGATTTTTGCGGTTAGAAGCCGTATGCGTGCCAAGTGCCGGGCTGTATGAAACGCTACACTGATCCCAGCTCCTTGAGGAAGCACATCAAGTCCCATTCGGCTGCAGAGAGACAGCTCCGGAAAAAGGTAGGACGCGGGGTGTATTCGATCAAATCAACAACAGTACTATTATGATAATAATAATAATAGTGAGTTTGCGGAAAAGGAATTGAGCCGCAAAATCCAGCCATGAAAATGATATCACAGTTGCTCATGAAGCAGATAGCCACCAACTGCAACGCAGCTTGCAAATGTCATGTGACCAAACTGTGAAAGAAGGTGAGCTGCGATAGGCCTGATCATACTGTGATGTCATTTCGAGGCAGCAGCTCGGCAAAATGGCCACCAGATAAGATGTTTTTTTTTGTTTTTAAATGGGTGGAATTTGCTTCTTCACACTCATATTCCACAAACGTATTATGAACTATACAAATATACATTCAATCCCAGGTTTTTTTGTGTTTTTTTTCAGTTGTTTAGCTAGATGGTGGAAAAATAGCTGAACTTTATGAATTAAGTAATAAAGTAATGAATTACTTAGGTAATAAGTACAAAAGTAAAAGTAAAATTACTAAAGTAATCTATTACTTCATTACGTAAAATGAATTATTTTAGGTGAATTTACTGTAGTACTTAAGCACTATAAGTACTTAAGTCGTAAGTATTTTAGTAGTAAATTAACTGATTACAAAGGTAGTTGATTACTTTGGTATTTAAATACTCAATGACTTAATTTATTTAGGACCATTCATTTTTAGATCCTTCCAAACACTCAAATGTTTTTTTTAAACGTATATATAAATACAGTACTTGCGATTAAATATCTGGACTTTTGAAAAAAAAAAAAAAAGTCTGAGATTGGTTGACTTCTTTTTTAAAAAAAGCACATAGTGCACTGATTAAAAAAAAAAAAAAAAAGTAGCGGTGCCTTGTGACCAATTAAAAAGTCAAATATTCATTTGCCAGTGTGAAAGATAATGATGTCACATTCATCCAAAACATCAAAAAGAAACTAAAATAGAGCACTAAACTTTTCGTTTGAAGTACATAACTCATCTCTGGGAATAATTGCTTATTCGATTCTATTTATGATATTGTGACACACTGATAAATTTGACCCCAGCGACATAACATTTTCTTTGAATGATTTACTGAAAATATCAAACATTTCTTTGTTTAAATACCCACCCACAAAACGTTAACAAAGTCTTGAGGTCGTAAACTACTTTGTCGCCATAGAAACAATCTCTGTTTGATAATGGTCCCCGTGGAACATAATTGGGATTTTTTTTTTTTTAATCAATGTCATAAAAGTGTATTAGCCTCAAAATTCAGATCTGGTATAAATTTGACCCATAATTGCCTACTAAAAGTACAGAGACTTTAATAAATAACATTTTAGATGGCTAGATAAATATAAATCGATCCTTCAAACTAGTCATCCAGTACAACCAATGAAATGTCCCCAAAATGTCTGCTTCTCACTGGAATGGCCAACTTCCTGTTGAATTTTGGTTATGGATCCATGTGACTTTTTTTTTTTAACCTTCTTATTAATACAAACATGAAACAGTTTCCTTCTATTTATTATTTTTATTTTTTCTAACTTTACACGGCATAAAGTGAGTTTCCGTTAGTCCGGTAAATCAGTGGTTCTCAAAGTGGGGTACGCATCTGGGATTTAAAGTACCGACTCGTTAAAAAAACGTGAAAATACGTCCCTGGCATTGAATGAGTTCATATATTTTTAAAAACGATAATATAGAAATTTATCAAAATGTGTTTTGTGCCTACAATTGCTTGCTAACGAGGCGACTAGCTAAAGTGGCGTTTTTTTGTTGTTGTTTTTTTTTTTTATAATGCTATCTTGGACTAAATAATTGGAAATCGACCTGGTTTGTTATAAGGAGGCGTGCAAATTGCAATTTTTATTCTCTAACCTTCAGTATAGCTGAAAAGTAACAAATATACTTGTCTGATGAATAAAAAGGGTACTTTTTCACACTTTTTACATTTAATAACGCTAATAACGCTTGTTTTGTTTCCACAAATATTTGCAATGGGGGTCCTTGGAAAATTTGCTCTCTAAAAGGAGGCCTTGACTCGAAAAAAAATTGACAGCCCCTGCGCTCAATATGAAACATTTTCACCGGTATGATAATATCCATGCTTTGACATGGAATTCAGTGGTTCTGAAAAGTCTACACACCCCTGTTCAAATACACACTAAAACATCACAGTCATTTCTTTTTACTTCCTACTGAGAAGATGTAATTATTCAACTGAGATGTGCAGATTAGAACCCACCATAACGGTTGAAAAGGTTTACCTGATTTCAAAAAAAAAAAATGCAATTTCAACTAGGATGCATGCAAATGCTTTTAACACTACTGTCCAACGTTTCATTTTTTTTTTAGATAAAATCCAGCACCCATGTGACCCAGGAGACTCTAACAGACTGTTTAACTATCCACCATCTGCACCCTAGCCTCTCGCAAGCAGCCAGTGGAGACAACTTGATCGCGTCCTCCACAGCCTCTCGAGAGCCATATACAAGTAAGTTTGAAGAAAAGAAAAAAAAAATGGAGTTTTTTTCCCCCCCACATATTCCTAGCAGATATTTATACACTATGTGCGATCCATTAGACTTACTCTGCGGTTGGCTGCACTCTAAGTGTATGTCGTTCTTTTTTTTTTTCCCCCTCTCAGCAGCTCCACAGGAAGTAGACTCTCCCCACAATCCTCACTCGGCTTTTATGTGCACCCTGCAAGACAGACGCAGGTAATGGCATGTTCTTTAAATAGCATTTAATCACGCTTATTTTCGATGAATGCACAGAATGAAATAAGTTTGTAATATAGATATGAAGACTAACTAATTTGGTACGTATGTGTGTGTTTGTTACTCACCAGCTTCATTAAGACTCAGTAGTGTTCAAAAATTTTTTATTGAATTGTATCCTGAATTCTAACTAACTGAATCAAATTCATTTACATAATCCATCCAGCAGAAGTTCTCAAATGTGGGTATGAGTATTACAATTTCTGCAGGTATGAGTAGATTTCATTGAACGCCTTTTAATGCCGTGACAGGAACAGTACGTTCTTTTCAAATTAAGGGCAAATAAATTACAACATGAAGCAACTTATTGCTGTGTTATAGTGACTCTTTTGCAAAATGTGTTAAATCTTATACAAGTGCGCACTGTAGGTAGTGATGGCAGAAATCAAAAAGAATTGTTGAACTTTTTTTTTTTAATCCAAAATTGTTACGCTTTGATCAGGGGAACTTGGCAGAAAAAAATATTTGCAAGTTGTAAATAACTGAAAAAACGTTGAGAACTACTGTTAGTGGCTATACGGGCTATATGTACCGGATGTACTTTCTCTTCATATGTTTCAGTTTTAAATTCTACAGTTCTGTCAATGAAAAACCAAAGGGATTTCGTAAAAGGGGGACAATTCGAATTTGTCTTCTTTTTAAGTGCTTCCGAGGCCGTAGTAAAGGATTTCTGTGTCAGGGCGGCCAGATGCTTCACGGCTCCTCGCTGGCTGCGATTGTTCTCCGAGCAGCGGTAGGCCCCGAATCCACACCGCGGGACGCGGGTAGACAATCGGCCCGTAAAAGCGGAGCTCGCCTCGCCTCATTGGTCTGGACTAGGCGCCGTTAATGGATGCTATAGCCACCGACGGGAGCGGCCGAGGAATTTGATAAGTGAATCGTAAAATGTAAAAGAAAATGCCATCAATGGGAGAGCGAGGTCGGGGTTGTAATTACTTCTTAGAGGTTAAATCAATTGTAAAATCCTTGTTGCTGGTTTCACTTGGTTCTTATCCAAAGTCCGCGCTCTGTCAGAATAACTTTGGCGTTAAGCGGGGCGCCTTCGGCCAATCAAACGGCGCCAAGCGGTCGCATGACTGCATTTGAAGTCTGCGGTTTTCAAAGTGAGCAAAAATGCACGATATATTCGGTGTACAGTCGACACAGGAAAAAAAAAAATACAGGATTCCTTCTTGGAACTTGAAAAAAAGAAAAAGTGGGGGCAAAAAAAAATGGTTGGATGGATTCAAGAGTATTCACGTACATGTTTGTGTGATATTTCAGGTTTGCCGATCCTCCCCCCGGGCAGCTCTTCGACCCCTGCCCGCCACCTCCGTGCCTCTTGCGCCCTCCCAACGGCGCATCCGCGCAGACTGGCGGGACCCCCGATTCGGCGGCAGACCGCAGCCCAGGTACTCTTGGGAGCTCATCGCCAGCGTAGACCTCAGGCTTTGAAAACAAGATGATGGCGCGTAGCCAAAGGAAAGGTTCAAGTGCAAGTTTGGCATGTGAAGAGCTTATTAGCGGTTGTGTGGGCGGCGGTTTGACAATCTGTTTTGAGCAGTTTATTGTCACATAGTGGAATAGCTTAATGATGATGATGAAGTGAGGCTGGTGGGGGTTCTCAATTCTGTGTACCTTTAAATAGAAAACATCATCTAGCGCTGGTTTGACAGGTGAGGTGAAAAAAAAAAAAACAAAAAAAAAAACGTTTTGCATCACACTAATAAGAACAACGTTATAAATGGTGGGCTGTGGATCAAAATGGGTAATTAACTCATTTACTGCCATCCCAGTTAAACTGGATTTTTAATTTTTATAACCGTGAATGGCAGACTGTGAGTTAACTCGGTAAAAATGGATCTTTGACATCTATGTCCGTCAATGGCAGCGAATGAGTACATTTTGCCAATTGCTGATGCCTTCACTCATTCGATTCTTTACATGTATTTATTTATTTTGGGGGGTAAACACATTTCTACAGGTGACTTGGTACGAAATGCATTACGGACTAATATAATGAATAATTTTTGGTAGATACGAATGTAATCAACTATCTAATGTAATTCATTATTTTGAATAGTAAAGTAATTTATTGCAAGTAACACATATTACATAAAGTAACTTGTTTACATTAAGTGTTGTTTAGTTTAATACTTAATTTAGTACCAGACATTTTTAGACCCTCTTTTAGCCATATTCTTGAAATAAATTAGTATTCATTGTCTGGAATTCTAAAAATAAAAAAAAAGGAAAAATATGTTTTTGAGACAGTTAAAATGACATCAGGTGACCACCAATCACGGCTCAGCTTATGGATATCACATGGCCAACCTCAGAAAACGGGTGAGCTCACTGGTTGTTTAATGAGCCTTGAAAAAGTTTGACAGCGCGCCCAGGGAGAACCCACGCAGGCACGGGGAGAGCATGCAAACTTGATGTTTCTGTAAGATATTACGATGCCAAAAATACTAGCTTGCTGCAGCCCTACAATGTTCGTTTTAACTTTACGAGAATTCTCCAAAAGCTCCTCCTACATAAGCTGCGCAAGCTCAAATGCTTGACGACGAGCACACATGCTTGAAATGAGTTTTAATCGAGAGTGTTACAAGTTAGCATACGATATGTTACCTGGGTGCTTGTAGAGCTCTCAGGACGAATGGAGGCGATTTTTCCCTGTGATGCAATGTCAGCCCAGGCGGACTCCAGCAACCTTATGCGAGCGGACACCTTTGGAGGCAGCAGGGTCTGCAACACAGGTGATGACCGCCTTGTGGATATTATCGTCACCAATTTGCACATTTTCTCAAGGGTGTGAATCCACCTGCAGGGTTTGACATCCAAATATCAGGAGGTGGCTTCTTCGACGTGGCGGACCCGCATGCCGGCCATACAGAGGAGTGACAACAGCCACTTGTGGATTTTATTTTTTTTCCACTATATTTTTGGAGAGCTTGCAAAAAATAGACATCTACTTTATACGTATGGAAAATAATGTATTTTAGATGTAGAATACTTTTGTCTGTACATCTGGCCCATCAATTTCCACCTCAGCCCCTCCAGGAGACTTACATTAGTAACTATAGTAACAAGATAGACTTATTTCACTGCAGTGTTCCTTGACATATTCTGTGCTGGGGAAAAAAAAAAACAATAAAAAGATTTCACGTAGAAAGACGATTTCTTTTTTCACACTTAATGCATGTTATTGTTCATATGACAAAAATCAATGGAGTCAACGATTTGCACAGCACACATAATCTTTACAGTCACTTGAAATGATGATAAGATTAGATTAAATTTTGGGCTATTGCTGCTGTTTGCCAAGTTGAGATATTTAATTTTAAAATAAAATCTAAAAATTTGGCTTGCACCTGATGGTCTTTGAAAAGTCACAGAGAAACTTGAAAGCCACACATATATATATATATATATATATATATATATATATATATATATATATATATATATATATATATATATATATAGATATATATATATGAATACATATAGATATATAGATATATATATAGATATAGATATATAGATATAGATATAGATATAGACACATACATATATACATATATATACATATATATATATATATATATATATATATATATAATATAGATATAGATATAGACACATACATATATATACACACATATATATATATATATATATATATATTTAAAAAAATAAAAAATAAACAGTCCAGTTTGCAGTCTCTTGAAGTCACCCTGAGGCTAAGCATTCAGTGCAACCACTTTTGCGATGTAAATGTGAAATAGTGGCGGCAATACCTGAACGTGACTGACAAGGTTTGAGAGTTGAAGCCGTGCTGCAGGTCCGGCAGGCATCACTCGTCGCAGCGGTGTGTTTTTGTGTTTCTTCATCTAGAAGTCGAAAGGACAAACTGTTTTACTTGAGAACAATTCTTCCAGCAAGACTCTCTTGATTTAGGCAGGAGTTCGGCTTGTTGCCTAGCAACAACAGCTTTATCCAAAAAAGCGTTTGCCTAGCTAACAATCTTGGGTTTATTAGGTGACCGTTTCGTACAAATATCCAGCATGTTAATTACTGTTATTTTTTTTTGAAGCTCCACTGAACTAAGGCACGTTCATATTTAAAAAAAATTCACAGCACACCAAAGAAAAATGTCAACATCATATCCTTGATATTCAAGTTTTAATGTGTTCAATGACAACATCAGTGACACAATACATTTTTATCTCAAATCATGTTTCTCCAATGGATGAACAGAAATGCACTCTGTCCCAAAAACAAAAAATAAACGATCAAAAAGTCTAAGTATAACTCATTTGTGTGAAATTGTCATTTTGAGCAGTTATAAATTAAGTTATAAATGATAATACATTTATAACTAAATATTTTTCAGGTATTATTATATACCTAAAAATACATTCTTCTACTTACTGTTGACTGAAAATGACACCACCTCTGGACCAAGGCTTGGTCAGCCAATCACGGATCACCTGTTGGTCACGTGACATTTCCAAGCATAGATGCGATTGGTCATTACCTGATCCTTAAGCGCACGTGATATCATTTTCAGTTGACGTCAAGTGGCAAAATGTGTGTTTTCTAAAAGTATTAGTTGAAAATGAAAAAAAAAAATTAGTCATCAAGTTTTTTTTTTTTTTTTTTAAATAATGTTAATCTTTAATGATTTATAGTGATGTTGTGCTTGGGTTATTTTGAATAGTATTAAAAAGAAGACATTTGTTGTTGTTTTCACATAAATATACAATGATTTTATTGACATCCAAACAGGGAATACATTTTCCTCCATGCAGCCCACAAGCTAAAATGAGTTTGACACCCATATTAAAAATCTATCATTAGCTTTTTTTTCTTTCTTTTTTTTTAAGTATCTGCCGTGGGCCACTTCAAAATGGCTGGAGGGTGGGAAAATGGCCCCCCGGCCATGGTTTGGACACCCCTTGACTAGATCCTCCTGAGATCCAGACTATATTATCTACTTCAGCAAGATAGCAGTTGCATCCCAAACACGAGAAACTTCGTTGGAAAGGCCAGGATGTCCTCTACTGAGGACACTCGGGCTTAATAGGGTCGATGGAATGACTCAAAAGATGTACAGTACGGTAGATCAAAAACAGATGTCAGGCGCATCTCTGAGTTTTTACCTTTGCACTTTTTTACTTTCACTTTCCTTTTTTTTCACGGTTATTTGCTACAGCCTAAATTAGAAGGATTCGTGACTTTTCCCCCCCACCTCTGCTTAGTTAAAAATATGTATCGTTGGAATGATGAGCGTCGCCGATTGTGTCTTATTTGACGCTATTAAAACATTGTGATGTTCGCCTCCAAACCACCACGAGCGGAAAACATGAAAGCGCTGCCCACGTATTGATGTATGAAATGTCAAATGAGCCAAAAGGCGTGTATTGTTATTATTATTCTTGTTATTTCCGCGAAGTGAGAGCGAGCTAATCTCCTCCCAGTTCGCTGGGAGTTTTCTAGCAACTGTTGCCCGGTGAGGCAGCGCCATAGCCACCGTAGTCGTGGCGACTGTAACCCACCAACAACAAGCTCTCGCTTCATCATTACCACCTCCTCCACCATCCTCATACTCACCCGCCGCTCCACAAGCAGGTTTGGAAACAACCTTTCATTTTTTTTTAATTTTGCTACCCCCTCTCTCATTTGCTGCTTTCGTCCACCTTCAAACGCTTCTTCTTATTTCTTTAAGACGCGATCGCGGTGCTTGGGAGTTGTTGTTTTTTCTTTCCTTTTTTTTTCGCTCGCTCGGGTGGCTGGTAGCAGTTTTTGCTAGCGAGGGTGCTTCTTTGTAACGTGTTAGCTTCCGTGCTAACGCCGCCTCGGTTGTGTTTTTTTTCTGCGTGGGGATCGTGTGCCGACTGCCTGGCGATACGAATGCGTTTTGAGAGCACGTTTTGGGGGTAGAATTGTGGAAATAAAAGTGGCGAGTCAGGTGCTAGCTCCGGGTTAGCCCCCCCCCCCCCCCCCCCCCCCCTTTCCAGTCTCCCTGATGCTAGCTAGTCAGCTGGAGCAGGTGTCTCCCCCTTCACCCCTCCCCTCACCCCCACTCACAATGCATGCATCGGGTGAGATATTTGAGCAAGATTTCGTATTCAACTTCGATAGCCACGCCGAAGCGAAGTGGGGTTTTTTTCCCTTTCTTTTTCGGACGGGCTTCTCCGTGTCTGATAACAGCAAAGATATTACTTTCCCTTTTGTCTTAAGGGGTGGGAAAAGCGTGATAGCAGCGTGGCTAGCTGCTCCACCTGCCTGCCCCTCTTTGTGGTTTCGGAAGCCGATAAGATGCCTGATAACGCGAGGCTAAATTGCCGATACGTTTTTTTTTTTGTTTTTTTTTTTTGGGTGGTTGAAGGGGGTTATAAAAAGCAACAGCTGTCCGTTTCATGGCAATGTGGCCTTTTTAGTGGAGGATCACGCTCAATCTGGAACGATTCTGTTTGAGAATTTATCAATATGGCAATACGCGGAATCAAGACGAAAGAATCAGATATAGATATCGTTACCATGTTATTACTACTATTGTTGGTATGTACTATGTAGTACTATTGATACTAGTACAAATCAAGTTTTTCATTGCTCTGGAATGTCCTGTGGACAGATTTGAGCATACTTTAATCATACTTTAAACATCAGATATGTTTTTGATCATCATATCAATCCCCAGTACAGAAATGTGTTGTTTTACTGTTTTATATAAGTATATCTTGCAGTCAATACTGTTGGTTTTTTTTCATAAGGTACTTGTCTTCATTACAACATTGTTGAAAAAATACCTGATGTTTATGCTGCTTTTAAGTGGAATATAGTCATCAATTTGGAACCAGTCCTGGTTGAAAATACAGTATGTTGATACTGCCATGCAGTGTACTGATTATAGTATCAGTGTATAAGCATCTAATGTCAATATAGAGTCTTAAAAGGAGGACCAGGGTCATCTTGGATCCATTCCGTCAGACTCAGTGGGTGGCAAAACAATACCGATCTACAGTATATGGTTTGAGTGTTTGATATCACTTTTTTAAACCGATACCATTATGAGTGCTAAACTCAAGCAGTCACAGATACAAAGTATAGTGAGCACTAGTACTTTTGATACATAACATTTCCACAGATTATTTTAAATAGGGACATATTCCAACATAGCTTTAAAACGTCATTGAATTAATGGCAATTTACTATAGTTGGCATTGGTCATTACTCGTTGATGATTGTAAAACTGCTCCAAGAGAGTGTCCCACACTAATATCGTCTGCCATTGCTTCCCCGTGCCTTAAAATAAGGCCAGGTTTAGGCCCAATTCCGATATTTGGTATTGGTACTCACCCATCCCAAATCATATCATTTACTATCACATGTCAGTATCGCAACAGTCCTGTGAGGGCTTTTTTTATTTTATTTTTTTCAGATATTGTATGATATGAACTTGAACCAGCATAATATTATGATATTGCTACCTTATGTAAGTTGTGTCCCCATGAATTTGATATGTTAGAGCTGTCTTAGTGGAAGATCGTTCATTTTGAGGGAGAAAAAAATTGATAGATAACGTAATGATCTAATAGTAATATATCGTCAATTTTCTTTGCGCTGCCATTTTTTTCACTCGTGTTGAGTCTTTTACAAGCTGCTGCCTTTTTTTTTTTTATCAAGGGAGAGTGGGAGCAGGTGAAGGGGGCGGGCGCAAGGGTGTTTTGTTTTTTTGCCACAGGTGGTACTAGCCTGATGGACTTGAATGCATCTCGAATGCAAGTCTCAGCGACCGTGCAAAACCGAAGTAATTAAAGTGACACGGGAGTAAATAATACAAAGACATTGATCTGTTGGCATTTGCCACCGAAAATGGGGGTGCAAAGACCCCCCCCCCCCCGTCTCCCTGTTCGGCAACACACGCACAATTTTGGGGGCCGCTAGATGTCAGCTCATGTTACTTCTTACCTGTCATCTGGCGGGGCCGGAATAACGTGGTGCCACCTGCCGCCGGATCCTGTTGCATTTCCAATCAGTAAAAGAGGGGGACTGATGAATTCAATTATGCAGACATCCATTTTCATGGCTCAGCAGAATGCAGCTTGGATTCCGTTTGCTTTCCGTCCCGACCCAAGCGCACAGACATGTTAGGTTGTCAGTGAAAGTGGAGAGCGTGTTCTGGCCCCAAGCCACATCTGCCAATTTAAGCTCGCTGGGATCTTATGACCTCGCGAGTTGGGATTTTTTTATTTATTTTTTTTTTTTTTGAAGTGAAATGTTGCAATGAAAAATGTACCGGGGCCACATTCAGAGGGGGAAAAAAAAAATAATTGCAAAATGTTTACTAAATAAAAGTTATAACATTATAACCAGGCTACAGTTGTAATAGTCAGGCAATTTAAGTGTACAATTATAGACACTGGTCTAAAAAATTAACTGTTGATATTTTTCCGGTTAATCAATGATTCAACCCTTTAGCCAAAAACTGCTTATTATTTCAAATAGACAGTGCAGAAATTATGACGATATTACAAGAATCGATAGTTTTGAAAGAGGCCTTGTATCAGCCCAATATCAATATATGGTAAGTATGCTCGCCTTTCCCGTGAAAATGTTGATTATTCTCCCAAGTCAAATTAGATGTTTGTTGATGTCTTGTTGTGATTCAACATAGACAATCATTCTGATTTTACTGAGGACTACAGGATAATCGATTAGTTGTGGAGTCATTGAGTAATAGTTGCACCTGTTGTAAACATGTTACCCCCCCCCCCCCCCGAAAAAGTCAAACAGGGTTATTTATTTGTTATGGAATATTTTATACGCATTAGAACTATGTTTACTTTTTTGAGAAAATTGCACAAAGATGGTGGCCACTTTTCACATTGCTATTTTTTTAACTATTATAAAACAAGCTTTAATAAAAAGCAAAAAATGAAAATGGAAAAAAAAATGGATGTTTAATACCACTTAATACAGCTGTTGAGTAGTGACCTAACCCCCTCAAAAAACAATGGCAGATCATTTGAGGGAAAAAAAAAAAAGAAGAGTTGCCTATTCCAATGTGCTAAAATACAGGTAAAATGTACCATTGTATCCATCACATTTTTAAATATTAACATCGTAATTCCTCTGTCAAAACGGCCTTCGCTTGCTTTCTTTGGCTTGGCCGCAGTGCTGTCACCAGATCCCCTGCCTCGCCTCGCCTCGCCTCGCCTCGGCTTAAAGTTGTTCAACTGCTCTGAAAAGTCATGACTCAGTCGAGCCAACTTCCTAAAAAAGTACACCGGCGAGCATTTTCTTAAAGGGGCAACCTTGCGCTTGTCGTCATTGTCACGTTAGAGAGAGGAATTGAATTGGGCGTGCGGGTGCAGGGCTCAAAAATGTTGCCCTCCTCGATCTCTTTTGTTCCTGTGTGCCTTTGTAGGGCTTGCACTTGCTCGGCGGAGCACAGCGTTTAAGTGGGCCACGAGGGAGTGCGCCTGAATGGTGAGGCAGAAGGTGTGTTTTAGTGTGTGTGGGGGGAGGGCGTGGGGTGAGGCAACCCGGCAATTTAGTTTTGTGATGCAGGGCTTCTCTTTTTATTTATTTTTTCCAAACCGATGTTTGCTTGCTTTTTCCTTCAAAAATTGCACAGTGTCTTTATTTCTAATTATTACCCGACTAAAGTCCTTCATGAAAACGGACTGATTATAATCTTTTGCGTTTAATGAAAGTAAGACATTTGCTTATATTGGAAAACTATTGACCAAACTAGTAAATGAATCAGTTTGAAAAGGGTTGGTGAAAACGTCAAACTATTTTTTTTTCACTTAACGTGACCAATAATAATCTTGAAAAAATGGTTTGGAATAAACTTTCATTCAAAATACCATTTGACTGCATTCGAAATAAGAAATAGAATCATTTATTCTAAAACTATTCAATAGTGACAGATGTACTGCCAACAATTCTGACTTTAATTATGGATGGGCGAGCACCGATACTAGGTAGCCGATACCTAGCCTTATCTCAAGCTGATGCGATGGACGATGGAGGCCGATATCAGCTTTCTTATATAATAGAAAATTTGCACTTTGTGTAATCTTAAAAGGAGGATATGATGGGATGTAGGGGTGTTTCTTTAAAAGTATTTTTTAACCTTTTTGGGGGGGATGGTCGGTTGCATCAAAATTACCAGTAGTATCGGGACTTGGTTTCGATAACGGTGACAACTGAAGATTTGAGCACTTTTATTGATATCAGCCCCAAAAATGATGCGGTATGAAACATCCCCGGTGATGATAAAAGCGTATGATAAAAGAACGATGATTTGAAACTAGTGTTTTGAGATAAAACTATGGCCACAAAACAAATTCAACTTGTTCCCTAAGGCATCACTGTAGTCTTTAGAACATCTCAAATGTGGGTGTAGGTACCCTGGGGGTAGGTGAGGGTCCTTTGGAGGTATATAAGATTTTAACAGGGTTTCTGCAGGTATCAGCAAATCTAATGCCATGATAGAACCAGTACGTTCTTTTTCAAATTAAGTGCAAATTAATTGGAACGCTTTCTGCTGACTTACTGCTAAACTGTTTTGTCTCCACACATTTTTATGTCTGCAATTCTTACACCAGAAGACTTACACCAGAAGGAGCGAATGTTCACTGATTTTTTTTCTTCTTTACACCCTTTTTAATTCTCTATGCCTTTTAAAAATAGTTGAGAATACAAAACTGAAGGAAAATAACGGCGATTCTTTCCCCCCCGCACCCCGGTGCAGAGATTGACTCTGCTTTGTATTGTAACTCGGAGGTCAGCCGCCCTAACTGCTAATGCGAGCGAAAGCTCAAAAAGACACCCACAGAAAAAGGCCCAGTGTGAAACGGAAGATAAAGGGGAAGAAGCAGGCTGTCCCCAGAGAGACTGCTGGCTGTAAGGATTCCTGACAGCCTTCCTTACTAAGGAAACCCAGCTTAATTAACCAAGAGAGGTTTGTTCATGGAAACTGTGATGGGGGAGGAGCCACACCCCCCCCCCCCCCCTCAGGAACAGCAACCCACAACTAAATACTACTCTATTATTAACTCCCGATTCCAAATGATCGCCGAGCGGTATTCATGCTCTTGGCAGGATTGACGCCATAACGGCCCCGCCGATGAGCGAGTTTCCTGCGCCGAGCGGTGTCCAAACGCGCCGGCTGGCAAAGCAAAGAGGAGCCGCGTGTATTTGGAGTTTGTTACATATTAACCGGCTTTATGGCCGCCGACCTGGAGACGGGACCATGTGCCGCTGATGCATGAGCTGCTCGGTACATTGAGTACGGCGCCGCACAGAACAGGTGCCATCGATTCCGCCAAGACGGATGAGCCTGTTACGGGGCCTGCTTTGGCCAGACAACACTTTGGTTTACAAATATTTCCCATCCTCTTTTCCCTGCGTATTAAGGCCACGGTGATGAGAATCAAACCCAAATTGGGAACGTCGAAACTTCGCTGATGATCTTCCAGTTTTAGGCTGAAAGCTGAATCGGAGTAGTACCTGAGCCTGCAACTATCAAGTTTAATAATTTGTCAATTCATCTGATTTCCCCCTTTCCTTTTGCCTAAGTTTTCTTTTTTTCCCGAATTGACAATGCAGACATTCTACAAAACATAAATTATGACATGTCAAAATATCAACAAAAAACATGCTCGATTTCCAAAGTGCAGTGCACGCTTTTCTATGATTCAACAAAAGGAATCAGTTTGCTACTGACTATATTTCATATCTTAATTATTTGCACAGAATAAATAAAAAAGCTCATGTCTGGATGAGTGCGTACCGATACAAAGTTTTGTTTCAGGCGGATAACAGGCCTCATTTAAAGAACGGTGTCAGTACTTGTCAGCCACTTCATTAAATTGCAAGGAAAACATTGGTCTCCATTTTAACTAGACTGCCGGTGAATGAGTTAAAAAAAAGGTATTGTAATAATAATAAAATAATGGGCATGTTTTGTGCCTCCCTAGGCGCCATGCAGACCCCTGAAGCAGGCGCTGACTCCACCTCCACCGTCCCTATTCAGACCACCGTGCCTGTCCAGCCAGCCGGCTCCACCCAGCAGCTGCCCGTCCAGCAACAGGTAACGGCGTCACGGTACCGCACAAGCGCGGCCGTCCGCGCTCCGGCTTCTCAAACGCGCGTCTCGGCTATTGCATTCCAGACGCAGACAGTTCAACAGGTCCAGCATGTTTACCCGGCGCAGGTGCAGTACGTGGAAGAAAACAGTGGCGTCTACACCAACGGCAACATGTGAGTCAGGCCTCCGCCCCTGCGCGCTCACACGCGCACGAGTAGCGAGGGATTACGTCCCCTAGAGCCTTCTGGGGCCGCCATTGATGTCACCGGCACATGGTGGCGGCGGCCAGAGCGCGCAGTCACCTGAACATGACCAGAAGTAGGCTTTTTTTTTTTTTTTTAAAGTGCTAAGGTTAAGATGGCGTCCCCCTAGGGGGCTTGCCATTAAGGAGCTGAGCTGCCAATGCGTGCTCAGACATCAACACACCAACCGTCAAACACAGATTTTGACTGACATGCAAGTACGAGCGCGGAGCCACTGGTGGCACGGTATGCCGCAAACCACTAAATCGCTCAAAGGCCCATAACTGTCACAATTAAGCTGTCAAGCGTCCTATGCAGTATTTTTTTATGCAATATGACTGGTTCATCATATAAAATGTATACCTTCTTATTTACTATCCATACGGGACGGCCGAGTATCGATGCCTCATGTCATATCGGTGCTGAGGTATCGGTACTTTTCCTGATAGTAGTATTTACTGTTCGCATGTGGTTGTTGTACAACCCGACTTAAAACTAGAAATTGGAATAGAAAATGTACATTTCTTGCTGTATTTCTTTGAAAAATGCTACATTGGAATGTATAGGTCTATCTTTAATGGGGGGTTTTTTTCGGGGGGGGATACTTTATTGTTCATAGGTACCGATACCGAAACTTGCACTGGTACCAATTGCATCCCTCCTATTGATTTGGTCCTTCAAATTAATGATTTATCATCTGACCAATCTAATGGAGCACTATTAGCTTAATTTGAAACCTGCACATAAACCTAGAGTAATGTTCGATACCGGTCTGATCCAATGAGGAATAATAAATGTTTTAAGTTTTTAGTGTGAAATGTTAGAAAACATTCAAGCAAGTGGATACCATTCAAACAAATAACGATAATCAGCGACAGTAGATAAGAGAAAATGTGACCTGTTTATTGTATAATTACTAATAATCGTAATAATGTGCAGCAATTGACTGAAATACATTAGAATAAATAACAATAAATACAATAAAATAAAATCAATTTGAAAAAATAACTGACCCCTGTATACGAGTGATAATATCAGAGATTTTGGATGTAGGCTGCTATAACGTGAAACTTTTTTTTGGGTGGGGTTGACATCAGACCAAAATCTGGTATTAAGATCAATTCGGGATACGCTTATCAAAATTACTCATCGTCTCTATGTTCCCAAACAGAAGAACCTACTCGTACTCGGAGCCACAGCTGTACAGCCAGAACAGTGGCGGGAGCTACTTTGACACCCAAGGGAGCTCGTCCCAGGTGTCCACGGTGGTCACCTCGCACGGCATGGCCAATAACGGCGGCGGGGGGAACGGAGGCATGAGTATGGGCCTGGCTGGGAGTCAGGTAATCGGCGGCGGTTCCGGGGCCTACCTCATGGACAACGCCGGCGCGCACCCCGCCGCCCAGACCGCGCGGGCCTCCCCGGCGACTGTAAGTGGACCAACCAACGGCTTCTTCACTTCCAAAGTTCTCCTATCTAATTCTAGCCCCTGTTAGGGATCACCGTTTTTTTTTTTATTGTACCGTAGTACAATTGTAATTCACGCTAACGCGGAATAGGGGAAAATGCTTGTCAGAAAAAGGCGGAGGATGAATGGCTACAGCATGCAATTGTTACACGTATTTTTGGAATGTGCGTATGGAAATTGCGATCGTCAAATCCGTCACAATGGAATCTTGAAGGTTTGGTCGAGTGCAAGTGTTCTATTAATAACAGTTGCATCCCTTTCAACTTCATTTCCTGTTTACACACATGTGCATGTCACTCAATTAGTACAATTTAAAAGTTTATTTATTGACATACTTCATTTCTAAAGATGAAACAGGTGTTTTTACTTTTTTTTTCTTGACTGATCAACATTTTTCGTGTTGGAAGGGTTCTAAAATGGCTGGTACTGAATAAATCAAGTAATTGATTACTTTAGTATATAATCACCTAAGTAATTGATTATTGCACAAAGTAGTACTTATTTACCGAAATTAATCCTTTACTTTACTAGTACTTAGCTCATTTTGTACCTTACATTTTTAGTCTCTCCTTTAGCCAAAAAACTGAAGAAAAAAAACTGAGAAAAATGAATAAATAGCCGAGATTTAATGTCTGGGATTTGAAAAACGTAAAAATAGGTCTTTGGGATTGAATGCGTTAAGGCCATTCTTCAGATTTCTTGATAGTAAAGTTCAGGTTTATGTCAGCTGTATTCTAAATTAAACTCAGGTTATCAAAGTCCTGACATGTTTTATTTGGAAATTTCTCATCTGTAAATAACTACTAATTAAATAACTCTAATTTTCAACATATTGCAGCTAAATTTGAGTTGTGCTCTGCTTGGGTTTACCAGCGCTTGCTCTGTGGTCTTCTCCACGACTGTCTTTATTTTAGCCAGCAGCTACAAACTGTTTATTTATTTCTTTATTTACTTTACCTTCCTGTCTTTATTTTTGTTTAGTTTTTGTTTCCCTCCTCTTACATTTTGTTGTCCTGTGCTTGGTGGTTTTTGTCAGATTGAAATGGCGATTGAGACGCTCCAAAAATCTGAGGGCTTATCAAGTCAGAGAAGCTCGCTGCTCAACAGCCATGTAAGTTGCAACGCTGTGCCTTCTTCTGCTTGGACCTTGACCTGTCGTCAAATGGCTCTTTCCTCTTTCTTGTTGGCTCGCTTTCTTGCTACTCTCAACTCCACACCGCCACCTTGGTTCGCCACTTGCCTCTTTTGCTCACTGACGTTCAGGTTTAAGTTTGGTTTTTCATCACAGGCTGGTGGTTTTCCTTTTTTTTTGTGTTTTATCCTGAATTCTTGTTCAATTGCTAAGTAAGGATGCTGAAAAAATATATATGCTGACATGGTACAATACTGCACCTGGCATTAGCGGCTAATGGCTAACAGGTAGCTGTTAAATAAGTTCCCCGAAATGATTGGAAAGAGTCGTCAGACTACTTTTTAAAGACCGTTTAATTGGCCAAAATTACTCTCGCACTCTTTAATGTTGACAACTTGGCACATTTGTAGTTCTTGGTTAGCTTTTTTTTTTTTTAAGCTACCGTGGGTATGAAGTCACTTTTCGGGTTAGGGTTCCCATATTCACTTCCGTTTTGCACATTTAAACTTTATGTTAAAAAACATGTTGATTATCTAAATATGTTTTGCAATTAGTTGTTTGCTATCCGGTTGTATTTTCTTATTTGAAACAGTTTTTTCAACTCATGTCTTATACCTTGCCAGAGGCCTCCAATATTTAAAAATGTTTTATTATATATATATATATATATATATATATATATATATATATATATATATATATATATATATATATATATATATATATATAAATTTCATCAACATATTCAATGACTTTGAATATTTAATAGAATAAACTGACTTTATTTGTGTCCATAAGTGTACTCTTTTAGTGAGGCTCAAAGATGCCACAAGATGGCGCCAAAGCCTTGGAAAAAAGAAAGTCATTTGAGTCAACAGAGTACAGTTTTGTTAAAATTGCTACATTTTGTTAGATAGTATCATGTGTAAAATGTCGTGTTGAAGTTGTGAAAATGTAGTTGAAGTTGTGGCATATTCACACCAGTATATGTTTGGTAAATTTATTCTTTTGTAAGCTATATCCTCCTGAGAGCCAGCCTATCTTAGCTTAGTTTAGTGTGACTTGGTTGAGTAGTTCCAAAAAAAAGACCAAAATCAAATGCCCATCATAATGGACACAGATGAATAGATCAGGATAATACGAGTTTGAAATGATATC
The DNA here is from genome assembly GCF_059441005.1 of Hippichthys cyanospilos. Classification (NCBI taxonomy): domain Eukaryota; kingdom Metazoa; phylum Chordata; class Actinopteri; order Syngnathiformes; family Syngnathidae; genus Hippichthys; species Hippichthys cyanospilos. The sequence goes on along the minus strand of NC_142383.1, from coordinate 15,302,952 downwards.
AATCGGTTTTAGGAACTACTTTATTTCGGCGCGTGGTTGGGTCCCAATCTAAATCAACGCGTGTCTTTCTTTCTAGCTGCAATGGCTGCTGGACAACTACGAGACAGCAGAGGGCGTGAGTCTGCCGCGATCCACCCTCTACAATCACTACCTGCGCCACTGCCAGGAGCAGAAGCTGGACCCCGTAAACGCGGCGTCCTTCGGCAAACTCATCCGCTCCATCTTCATGGGACTCCGCACGAGACGCCTCGGGACGAGGTCGGCTCTCGCGGGCCCGCTGGGACTTAAGGCCGTCGCTTCTTATTGCGTGACATTCTGCTCGTGTCTCGCAGGGGGAACTCCAAATATCATTACTACGGCATACGTGTGAAGCCCGACTCGCCTCTCAACCGACTCCAGGAGGACATGCAGTACATGGCCCTCAGACAGCAGCCCGTTCAGCAGAAACAGAGGTGACGCCGGGTCCTCGTGCAAACCTCCTTCAGTTTTTCTCCAAACTGACACGTCCCGCCATTTCAGGTTCAAACCGGTGCAGAAGTTTGACACCAGCCCCACAGAAAACTACTCGAGCGGGGGCCACAACCAGCCGGGGGCGGCGGAGCAGACCGTCATCGCGCAGAGTCAGCACCACCAGCAGTTCTTGGGTCCGTCGCCAGATTGAAAAGCGATCAAATCTCATAAACCGTTTAAAAGTACCCTTACAGGACAGCTCGTCCCGCAGCGAATCGTTTTAACTGTCACTATGGCAACAGACGCATCGCGGGCACTCCCGGACTTCGCAGAGCTGGACCTGGGGCCTAGCAATCCGGAGAACATCAGCACGGAGGACGTCAAGGCTCTTCAATCACTTTACAGGGAGCACTGTGAGGTATAACGCCTTTTTGTTTTTTGCTATACAACAGCTTATCAAACGCTATAAATTAAAATATTATGTAAACAAATGAGTTCTATCACCAACATTTTTTTCACATATAATTGTAGGTCAAATAATCGCTAATTATACTACAGATACTGCTCAGATGGAGGCCATCATGTTTCTTTTGTCTACAGAAAGCCAAAGAAACTTGATTTTAATTGCCTTTTGAATATCTTTTTGCATCTTCTGCAGCCATTTATGCAATGGTAAATAAAAAGATGGAAGAGATGAAAAGAAAGAATGAGAAGTGGGAGGGGGTCCGCTCTATGCTAAACTCCTCTAGATTCTACACACTGCGGCTTTGCGTTAAAATCTGTATTTTGCTCTTAATTTATGACCCTCTATTAAAAATTAACATTTGCTCCAAATATTTTTAGTGTTATAAATATTTTCTCTGCACTTCAAGTGCCTGAGTCAGTGTGAATTCGTAGGCGTTTCCAAACTTTTGACTGGCACTGTAAACTCGCATCAAGCGCCAAGTGTCTTAAGTAAAAGCAATAAACACACAATCAAAAATGGTCACGATCCACGCAGTGAAAAGGTTGCGTGTGTTGACTGAGATCTTCTTTTAAATGCCAACTGCTGGCATTTGGAATATTCTCATCATAAAAGTTTTGAAAAAAAAAAAAATCGTCATCGGGTCGTTGAGTGTATGGAGGAGTTTTTCACTGCTCACCGTTCGTTGCCGTTTTCTTCTCAGGCCATCTTGGACGTGGTCATCAACCTGCAGTTTAGTCTCATCGAGAAGCTCTGGCAAACATTCTGGCGCTATACTCCGCCCGACTCTGTAGATGGCGCCACTATAACAGAAAACAGGTGCGTACATGTGGATGATGTCATTCAAAGCACCTCTGAAAAACGACGGCGTTTTTATGTCCGACACGCAGCAGCATAAGCGAGATCGAAGCCCGACTGCCGCAGTCGCAGCTGCTGGCGCTGTGCAGACACGACGCCGTGCTCAAGTGGATGAGCACCTGCGACCATCTGATGTACCAGGCCCTTGTGGAGATCCTCATCCCTGATGTCCTCAGACCCATTCCCAGTGAGCCGCCGACTCGAACCCTCTCGAGCAATCACGTCGATAAAAATAAAAATGTTTCGGGGGTTTTGCAGGTGCCTTGACTCAAGCCATTCGCAATTTTGCCAAAAGCCTGGAAAGTTGGCTCAATAATGCCATGAATGCGATTCCGCAAAGGATGATCCAGACCAAGGTGGTTATATTGTTACACTCCGGTCCTCTGGGTGGCGCTAGTGAATATAACAGTTGAAAAAGAAGTTTGTTGTGTGCCTGTTTGTTTTTTGAGCAGGTTGCCGCTGTTAGTGCCTTTGCGCAAACACTACGCAGATACACATCTCTGAACCACCTGGCTCAAGCGGCACGCGCCGTATTGCAGAACACGTCGCAGATCAACCAGATGCTCAGCGACCTCAACCGGGTCGACTTTGCCAACGTGCAGGTCCGTGTCGTGCATTGTTTAAATGAGTTTGGGTTTTCACTTCGTTTGGATTTTTTTTCCAGTTAGTTTTAAGATTTTTCATGCAGAATTTTTTTTTAATAGTTTTTATCTTTTTATTTTTTCAAATAGTTTTAGTTAGGTGTTCTTCGGTTGTGGGTTTAGTTATGCGATGATTAATCAATCAATCGGCAATCTATTGGTTACAGAATTAATCGAAAATTATTTTGAGATGTTTAGAAATAAAAGCAGAACCAACCCTACTTCAATGTACACACCAGCAGAATCAACATATTCATAACACATTTGGATCGTTAGAATACTGCGCCAACACAACAGTGACGCGCCTGATTGCATTTACTTGTGGCGAGTGGTTGCATATAAAATAGCTTTTCAAACTCAAAATCAATATGTCGATAGGGTCTTCTGTCTGCCTTTTTTATCAGGAGATTGCCCCCTTGTGGCTCTTAGCGGCAGATAAGCCACAGTGTTCAAAAAGTTGAGGCTTATAGTCTGAAATTTACAGTGTAATAATTGACAAGGACAAGATTTTCAACATTTTCACAAGGTAGTTAAATGTAAGATGCCATTTCAGTAGGTTTTATGAACTTGTTTTTGTTGTTATAGTTATTGCGTTAGTAACACACAGTCGGTATTTCATCGACCTCGGAGAATTGACGCCCCGTTGTCGACGCCGACAGGAGCAAGCGTCGTGGGTGTGCCAGTGCGAGGAGAGTACGGTTCAGCACTTGGAGCAGGACTTCAAGGCTACCCTACAGCAGCAAAGCTCTCTGGAGCAGTGGGCGGCCTGGCTGGACAACGTGGTCACGCAAGTCCTCAAGCCCTACGAGCAGCGGCCCAGCTTCCCCAAGGCCGCCCGCCAGTTCCTACTCAAGTGGTCTTTCTACAGGTGGGAAAACGCACGAGCGGGGCCCCAGGGAAGGAACATATCATTTTTTTTTTCTCCTCCTCGTCAGTTCGATGGTCATCAGGGACCTGACCCTGCGCAGTGCTGCAAGCTTCGGTTCTTTTCACCTGATCCGCCTGCTCTACGACGAGTACATGTTCTACCTGGTGGAGCATCGGGTGGCCCAAGCTACCGGAGAAACTCCCATCGGCGTCATGGGCGAGGTATAACGCTCGTTAGATTATTTGGGTACGGGACAAGAGAACGGGACCCTTTTTTTTTTTTAACTACCTGAGTTGAGAAAAACCCAAAACATGTTTGCAGCGTATTAGTTAATTTTATTCTGCGTTTCGCGATTTAAAACGTACATTTTACCAAGTGGTCCTCTCCCACTGGCCCGTACCCTTTTATCACTAATATTGATTTATTCGGAGGACTAAAAATCATTTTCTATTTTCAGTTCGACAACCTGAACAGCCTGTCGCTTACGAACATCGATAAAGGTACGCGATTCTTGCACGCGTTGAGTCCTGGCTAACAGTCGACAAAACGACGTGCAACGGGGTCAGGTTTGCGTCCTAAAACTGTCAACTTCCTTCATTCCGGCCCCTCCCCAGACGAAACCAGCGGCATGGACAGCGATTTAGACGAGGAGTCCGAGGAATCCGGCGAGCCGCTGGCCAAGCGGGAGAAGTCGGAGCACGAGGTGATCCAGGTGATCCAGGTGGGCGCCATGGAGGACGGCTCCCACCCTGTGGTGGGCGTGGTCCAGCCCGGCGTCCTGCACTCGCTCCCGCAGCCCCCCCGGGACCACGGCGAGCACGTCCTGACCCCTTCGGCCGGCACCCCCGCCATCCGCCACTGCGGCGCCGCGGGCAACACCTACGCCCCCGTTTGACGGCGACGCACAACCCCGTCCCGCGTTTCCGACATATCCGTCAGCCGCCACGTTTCCGTCCGTCCGTCCGCGCGCTCGGGTCCCACGCCGGATCGATGCGGTTTACCCGCGTTTGTTCTGAATGCTGCGTCCTCCCTAAAGTCTTTACGGAATTTGCTGGAGGAATTTGAAACACAGGGTCTAAGAAAAATCCACTTTCTACTACTGATGTCTATGAGCTCAAACGCGGCCCCGCTGTATTTGAATTTTATTTTGTTTCGTACACGCCCCAAAATCATGGTGCTATTATTTGGTTTTATTAAACCTGTTACAGTTTCCCAAGGCATATGCACTACTCATAAAAAAATTGGGGATTTTCCATTTTCAGGTGAAATTTCGGGATGGATTAAAATTGCTGTAGAACATTGACAAGTGAATTTAACAGTAAAGGAGTGCCAAATTTACATTTTCATTTTAAGCATTTTTTGCTGAAAACTTGCCTATTTTATTGTTTTTGCGGGGGTTGCAAAAATTCTGCGCAATCCCTCTTATTCACATTTTTTTTTTTTTACTCAATTCCCTGCTTATTGCTAGAGTGCCATCTAGAGGAGTCAAAGAATATCACAAGTGCTTCATGAAGCACCATCACTGCTAATTGGTATTTTGGGGACCTAATTACACTTATTAGCAATGCCCGACTCGTCCACTTTTTTTTTTTTTTTTTTTTAAGTCTAAGCAAAGCTGCGTCAATTCTTGAATTTTTGCTATCCGTATCCCCAAATTTTTGGGAGTAGTGCACTTGACATTTGAATAATCTAAATCACCGCCATAATTGTCCATTTAAAAAAAGTAAATTTTCTTTACATTCAAACGCTCTGCTAGTCGCTTTGTATTTCCGGCAGATGGATGAACAAAAGTTATTTTTTCGTTTCGTTTTTTTGAAAAATGAGGTGAAACGATCATTTTTCACCGCGTTATCACGACCGACTTCTTTTCGGAGGATTGTACGTTATGTAGCCGTACGTGTGGCGTATGACCAGCGGTAGCCTTGTACCACAAGCTGCATCGTGAAAATAATTTCGCCCCTAGTGTGAGACGGAACCCCCCCCCAAATCCCTTTTGAGAAAAACGTGTGCCGCTGCTACTCCTGTAAATAGAATCGATAGCGTTAGGACGACCCGGCTGTACAAACTCCTCCCCCTTTCATCCTCGCCGCTAGCCTATTATGCACTCGGAATGGAACGTTTTTGCCTTTGTCCACGTAATCGTGAAATCAGCCTACTGGACACGTCCGACCCCCCCTCCCTTGTTTTTTGCAGTTTTCTGTCTCAATCAAATCTCTCGCAAAGGACCAAAAAAATTCAAATTAAAAAAAAAAAAAATCAAAAAAAAAAAAAAAGGAAGCGGCTGAGGGAGAGCCACTCGATGTTGTGCCATGTTACGGAGCAGAAGGAATGTCAGGGATTTAATGTACCTCGGCTTTATCACAGTGCCTTATCCTTACATGCAGCTCTTCTTGGAGTCCAGTTTTTTCTTTTTTTTGGGGGGGGGGGGGGGGGTTGCTTCCTTTGGTCCATTTAGCCTGGCTGCATCCCGTCCACTGAGAAGGCTTTCGGATTTGGGCCGTTTGGACCGAGGAGCCTTCGCCGCAGACGCGCCAGATTAGCGAAGCGCTAAGCGTTTTAATTCTCTCAATCGCATCACGCCGGTTAGCCTTTTCGCCCCTTTTCCGCCTTTCACCTTCTGCTAACTCCCGCCAGTTTTCTTTTACTCCTTTTGTAGATCGTCGAGAAATCCCAATTTTTTTTCTCTCCATCCTTTCATTCAAATACAAAACATTATTTCATAATGACAGCACGGAAAATGCACAAACATGTCCAAAAATCCCGCAAAGAAATCATTAATAATCAATCTTATTTTGAAAAACCACATTATTTAGTCTGCTCTCATGAAAGACTACAAGAAATCTAAATTAAGTCTCTAAAGTGTGATTCGCCTAATTTGATAATTGTCGACAAAAATCCCGCAAAAAAATCATTAATAATCAATCTTATTTTGAAAAACCACAACGTTATTTTGTCTGCTCTCATGAAAGACTACAAGAAATCTGAATTCATTTTCTAAAATGTGATTCGCCAAGTTTGATAATCGATGAGTTGTCGATTAATCGTCGCAGCTTTACTTGCTACTGTACTAGATTTGTTAACCGACTCCGCGCTCGATTTCACGCTGTTGCCATTTTACGTCGTCGATATTTTTTTTTTCTTGACGTACGTGTTGTTTTGCGTTGTCGGAACACATCCATCAGTCACCCTACCTCAAGCCAGCGGTGCCAGCCCCCCCCCCCCCCCCCCCCCACCTGCCCCGCCCCCTTCTCCTTAACACCTGCAGCACAGTCTGTCCAAAACTTATTGCACACGCACAAAACTACACAAAAGCGTCGCCACTGTACCACAGAGAAAAAAAAACTGCTTTTTGCTTTTCTCACACGTTTGATTTTCATTTTTAATGCTGTTTTTACACCCATCAAACACCCTGAACTCCAGCTCCCTTTTTTTGGTCATCTTTGTACAGTAAGGACCAAAAGTAGATATTTTCTGATATTCAAAGAGATATATGAATAGAGATCTATATGTATAGTATATATGCTATATAATGCTACATATATGTGTTGCTTTCTGATTGTGGAGGTAGTTGTGTGAAGTAGACTGAAAAGGGAAGGAAAAAAAAAAAGGCACGTGGACTGTACCATCTATACTTGAACTGTTTAAAGCCTTCAACGTTTTGGACACTACTAAGATTAAGCCTCATTCCAGGAAATTTATTTTGGTCTGGACCACTTGGCTGCGTTCTTATTTATTGTTATTTATTGAGTTTGGCTCATTGCCACACAGTCGGTGTAGTTAAGGACCGTAAAAGTGCAAAACTACTGTACAGAAAGAGCCCTTTTGTTGAAAAATATGCGTCAGATAGGACTGGACTGGATTTTTGCCTTACGCAAAAGTTTTATTTTGGGGGAGGGGGGGGGGGGGGTCAGTGGTTTCAATGTAAATCTCAAACTCCCTTTTTGTATAAATCCACAACACGTCGATGGTAAACTTGTATTTGTGCCTGACAAAAACAAAAAACAAAAAAAAGGCTTTGCTTTGAAATCGTATGGATGTGCTTTGGGAGCATTAAGTGCTTTCTGGTCTGTGCTGCTAGATTTTTTTTTTTTTTTTTTATGGACTGTAGTGCCAGACAGTGATTTTTTTTTAAATTATGCTAATGCTGCGAACACAACTCGTTTTGTTTGTGTTCAAAAATTTTGGGGGGAGCTGAGAATTCCCAAGCAGAAAACACTACAGATATTTCTTTAAAAAAAAAGAATAAAATCAAATAAAAACAGACGAGGCAGCTTCACTTGACCCTCAGCAAAACTCCAGTGCCTTTAACTCGGCCCCGCCCCCAACCCGACAGATGGACGCCATCAAGAGACATTTTGTTGCGACGACGGGGTACCGAAGCAGCATGGGATTATTATTTATTATTCATAACGGTAGATCGAGAGTGTGCTAGATGAAGCTCGGTTTGAAATAAGTGTACAGAACCAAGTCAAACTTTTTTTGTTTCCTTATTTCTCATGATGGTGAATAAATGTCGCTCTTTTGTTTTTTGTTTTTTTTGGGTTGCTGTGATTAGTATTTGGATGTTTTCAAGTGCCATTGGACCGTCAAGAGTGAGTTCATCTGTAGCACGCTCAAATGCAAGCACAAGCATTTTGGCAGGAGGCTTTTTCTTTTTTTCCCCCCCCCTCAATCAAGCCAAGATTGAAAAGTAAAAAATGTAAATAACCCCAAGTGAAGGTATATTTATTTGTCCTGGTTATTAGATTTTTTTTTTTTTTTTTGGGGGGGGGTCCTTTTTTTTGATCATGTATAATATATAATATATCCACATAATTTCCATGTCTTTCTTTCTGTGCTGTTTTTATTCTTCTTGAACTTGGCGAGCGTGTAGGGTGATTTGTATCGTTGTATTTTGCATATAAAACAAGGACGACCGGGGGGAATTTTATATTTATAAAAAAGAAAAAAAAAAAGATTTAGTGTGTCGTACTGCTGAATTTAGAAACTATTAAAAAGACACATGTAGTTTGTTTGTTTTTTCTGAATATTTCAGATCTCAGCTCAGGCTAGCTTAGTGTTGTTCCCTCCCCTTCAATTTTGTGAATTTGTCTTTGCTGTAATAAACGTTTTCTTGTCAAAATTATGCCTCTTGTGTGTTAAAAAAAACCCTGACAGTTAGCCCATGACATTTTATTCATTTTCACCGTTTTCATAACATCATTTGAATTCTGCACGTACTTGATGCAAGTTAAAGCTGGAAGCATTTTTGTAGCAAAAGTAGTAGTAAAATACTGCAAAGCTGTCAGTTCTGAATCCCACATTTTTTTTTAATCGTGTTGAGCGAAAAATAAAAGCAGTTTAAAAAAACAACACTTCAGTAACAATCAGCACAACACTGAAATAACCGCTTTTGCGTGGCTATGGCTTCTACTTCCCATTACATTTCTCTTTGGGATTGTGCGATTTTTTTTTTCTTCCAAATTTCAAGCAGCAAGAAACCAGTGAAGCTAACTCTCAGCTACCGCCATATTTGCGGTTTTAAACTTGATTGTCTTACATTTTGGGCCTTGGGAGTGTTTTTCCGTACAAATAAATGCCGTAATTATGAATGCTTGATTCAAAAGGACAGGTTAAGATTGTTAGTTTACTTATTTAGCCATTTTCACCCGTGCAAAAAAATATTAGTTTGTCTATAATTGATTATCTCGTCGCCGACTCGGTGCGTTTGGTCACGTGACACTCAAGCCGCGTAATCAACGGGGCATGAAAAATATTAACTAATACAAACAAAATATTACTTCTAATGCTGAAAATGGCTAAATAAATAAACTTCCTCTTAGACCACCTACTATAATATTTGTAAATTTGGCAAAAAAAAAAAAATACATCATACAGTAGTCCAACAAAAATTAAACGATCCACACCTGCTGTAGAAAAAAACGTACAAAGCAATACGCCATGTTGACTTTTTGGAAAACATATCCGAAGTTCAAAATACAGAAACGTTTTAACTTTTAAATTAAAATAACTTACTTTAACCTCCATACCTTGGCAACGTCAGAATCCCGGGTGGTTTTTCCACATCCGTGACGTCCATGTATGAGCTAGTTAGCTAACGCTAAGCTAGCATAGGAGCCTTTTTACGGTCCAGCGTGCAAAGTTGCAAACTTTGTTTCGTGTCAGCGTTAATACACTGCCGAAATATACTTTATTGACTGATTGCTTAACAATTTAACATGTAACTCAAGAGTCGGCTAACACATTTCCATTCAAGGTGCACTTCCGGGTGTAGCGTCTTCTTGGCTTCAAACAGCGCGCTTCACGATACGCCGTTCACGTCGTTACGTCACGCACGTTGCCATCCAACAATATTCCTCCCTGACGTTTACGTAATGACGCATTCTGACTCGAATGGGAAAATTCGAATTCGAGGTTGAATTATTCGTTCATGACAGGGAAAAAAAAAATATGGGTGGGACCACGTTTGACTCCACCTACCAAACGTTTGGCTCCGCCCAGGCGATCAAATCTTTTCATCTTAACATTTCATCTTGAGCAGTTTGGGGATATCTTTTTACACTTCTTATTTTCAACACTTTATTCCAAATCAACAATAGCAAATTTCTCAAATGTGCTTTTCACCCAGAATGGATGTCAAAACAGCCATTTGCAATACTGTTAGTGGGCGGAGTCAAACACTTGGGGCTACTTGAGAATCAAATACTGGATATACAGCTGCATCTCTGCAACTTGGAATTTGATGGAAAAACATATTTCAGCAGTTCAATTCAAAAAGTAATTTTACCTGCGAGCCTAATGACAAATTACTTTTTTTTCATAAGACATTTGCAAACAATGAATATTTTTGATGGGGGTGTCCCAATACAACTTTTTCACTTCTGACATACAACACTGCAGCCTTGCGTACAGCACGATACCTATATTGATCCAAAATGATATCATCACCAGTGATAGATGTTTGTTTGTTTTTTTTTAATGTTAATTTTAGAAGAGATTTGATCGTACGAACAAGACAACAGTGAATTAGAGGGAAAAAATGACTAAATGATTTTTCTTTTTTTGTGCCGATATCAGATTGAAATCCTATCACAGTGGGCCCCACTAATTACAGCGTTTTCTGCTGTGTCAATTTAAAATATCGCCCTATTTGTTTGACAATAGATGCAAATTAAATCGATTAATCAATAAAAAAAAGAATAACAACCATAATCATCGGCTGTTTCCCTAATATGACTCATTCACTTTTTGAACTGAACTGCAGAAATAAACGCACCATATTGTCCATGTTTTGATATGCGTGCGCACTTGGTGTCTTCCCTTCATTTCCGAGCGGTCAAAATTCCAACTGGCGTCAATACGCCAAGCGGCCGATCTCCAGTGTACGGCCGCGCTCGTGGCGCCGCCCACTCGCGTCCTCGCCTCCGCTAACCCGATCCCCCCCGAGCTTAGTCCGGCGCGGGCGTATTCAGTCGAGGGGTTGGGGGTCGGCGATGGGCATGGTGTGCAGCACCTCGTCCAGCAGCTGCAGGGCGCGGTGGAGGTGGATCTCGATCCAGCAGGGCGTCTCCTTGATGCTTTGCCGCGGGTAGTCGGGCCCCCAGCCCTTGACGAAGCTCATGCGAAGGATGCAGAGCCGGCGCAGGTCGTCCACGCCGATGCCCGCCGCCGCCGACAAACCTGCGGAGGGAAGGCGGCCGGGCTCGGAAACACAAATTTCAAACAGGCTCATGGGGTAAAAGATCGCGAAACCTGAAGAAAAAGTGTGCGGGAAATAGAAAATGTGTTATGACGTTTTACAACTATTTCAATGGGGCGATAAGTGGAAAAAAAAATCATTTTATTACTTGAAATAAGTAAGTCTAATACTAAATGATAACCATTTTATTTCTGAACCCTGCATTATCAATTTAATAATTAACTGGAAATTTATTTTTTTAATTCTTAAATAATTCCCTAATACCTCGTTTACTTATAATGATAATAAATACAAATATTTAGTCATCAAAAAAACAATAGAAAATGTGTTATGACGTTTTAAAACTATTTCAATGGGGCGATAAGTGGAAAAAAAAATCATTTTATTACTTGAAATAAGTAAGTCTAATACTAAATGATAACCATTTTATTTCTGAACCCTGCATTATCAATTTAATAATTAACTGGAAATTTATTTTTTTAATTCTTAAATAATTCCCTAATACCTCGTTTACTTATAATGATAATAAATACAAATATTTAAAAAAACATTCAAAAAAACGTTAAATGTAGATGGGAATTTTAAAATACCGGTAATACTGTTTTTGTTTCGTACTTGAAATTTTTTAATAAGTTTTAGGTCAAGAAATACATGTTAAATGTAAAATTGCTCATATTAATACTCAAATTAAAATTCAGTCTCCCTTTCTTAAATTATTTGTAATTGAGACACTATTTTATTAAAAAAAAGTTAAATATTATAGTTTAATTATATTGTTTAATTATTCTATTCAACAGAGAATAAAAACTGCTAAATGATAACGCAATAAAAATATTTCTCCCCGTTGAGGAGTAATAATGCATCCATGATTTCTTAGAGGGACAATTTACAATCTGTAGTATGTTAAACAAAAAGTGGCCAAGCACAGAGCCTTGAAGGACACCAAGCGGCATTGTGCACGAATGGAAATGTTTTTAACAATTTTCTTGGACATTTTGGGGACGGGCACTCACTGATGGCAGGAGCGATGCCGCCCACGGAACCCGGGCCAGGTATATTCCCCGCCACCGCCGCCGCCTGGGCCGCCGCCGCCGCCTGGGCGGTGGCCGCCTGCTGCTGCATCTGCCTATGGCACTGTCGCAGGTCGAACACCTGGCAAAGGAGACGGACGCCGGCGGCTTGAGCGAACCTCGGAGAAGGGAGCAGGGCCCCGCTCCCACCTTGATGTAAGCGCTGGGGTAGATCTTGTGCACGGCGTCCCCGGGGGCGCGCCCCGCCTCGCGATCCAGGTAGTAACTCTGCACAAAGACGGCGTGGTCGCTCAAGCAGCGCACCCACACGTCTCCTTCGCCTTTGCACTCCAGCTGCACGCCTTTGCCAATGTGGAGCCTGAGAAGCAAAGCGAAAAATATGTATACTTATCGAACTTCTTGTTTTTATATAGCGTACAAAAAACAAAACAAAAAAATCGTAATAGTTTTAGTTTCTTTAATATGTGGAGCATTTGTCGAGTGGAAGATTGAAAAAAAGTTTTCTTTTAATTAAAAAAAAAAAATACATATATAATGTCCAAACCACTATTTGAACTTCCTGTTTCCATATAGCGTACAGCAATCATAACAAAACAAAAAAAATAGTATGAGTTTTAGTTTCTTTAATATGTGGAGCATTTGTCGAGTGGAAGATTGAAAAGTTTTTTTTTTCCAATTAAAAAAAAAATATATATATATATAATGTCCAAACCACTATTTGAACTTCCTGTTTCCATATAGCGTACAGCAATTAAAAAAAAAAAAAAATATATATATATATATATATATATATATATATATATATATGTAAACATTCCATTTTTTTCGTGAACTTTAAATAAAAATGGTGTCTTTTTTTCTAATCTGTCTAAAGCGCGTCTCACATTATAATAATAAGCGTGAGTTTCTCCGCCAATCAAAATGGTTGGCTAGGCTGGGTGAAGGTTCAGATTGGCTTTCAAGCAACCCGAGGCAGCATCCTGCACAAACAGGCAGGCCTGTTAACTAAAATGGATCTTTGATGTCTTTAGCCACAATTGATTTTCACATTACAGGTCCTTTTAAATCCACGTTTTGTGGTCGGCCTCTTGCGCCGCATGACTTTGAACGTGTATTGGATTGGAAACAACCATAGTTGACACCCACCCGACACACTTAGCTTACCGAGAGGAGTTCTAATTTGCCCATTGCCGTTATCTGCTTCCGACTCTTCACAGCGGCGGTTAAGTGATGATGTGCCATGGATTATTTGTACACTTGCCCGGGGGCGCTCGATAAGGTCGGGCCGGTCGGAAAAAAGCAAGTGGGAAGGCTCTTAAAGACCTTTCGTTCAGACCCGATATTCCTTTTAAATTCCGGGGGGGGAAAAAAAGCAAGTTTGTGACCTTTAAAAGTTGCAGACGGGGCTCAAGCACCTGGCTCTCTCGATGTTTTCCGTCCTGTGCACGTTGCTGAGCTGGCCCAGGCAGAAGCGGTCGCCGCCGGAGGGGTCCACGTAACCGTCCACCGTCACGATCGGGCACGTGGAGGGAACCTTAAAGGTCTCGCCCACTTGGACGTCCATCTCAAAGTACGCGATGGAGCACCAGTATTCTGGAGCTGCCGCCAAGCGGCGGGCGGGGAAAACGGCTTGGTGACATCTCAAGTGTTGCGAGTGGGACACGCTGGAGGTAAAATCTCACCTGGGTGGTTCGATATCGGAGGCTGGAATGCGATTTCGTTGCTGACGGACCCTGTGGGTATCATACAGAAAAGGACATTGTAGTTGTGTTAATTTATGTTACCATTCTACTTAAAACTAAATATGTGCACCGTATTTTCCGCACTATAAGGCGCACCGGATTATAAGGCGCAACCTCAATTAATGACATTTTAAAACGTCTTCCATATATAAGGCGCATCGGATTATAAGGCGCACCCTCAATTAATGACATATTTTACAACTTTTTCGATCACAATACAGTAATACTTAAAGTAATCACAATAATAACTCAAATAATAACTGTAATGTCAAAATGAGCAACCTTGTTCAGCTGTAAACACACAAAAGAAAAAGGTAAAGCTTACTTTATCAGTTCATTCCCCATCTACGAATCCCAATCTCAATATTGAGCCATATATACGGCGCGCCTGATTATAAGGCGCACCATCAGCTTTTTAAAAAAAATTAAGGCTTCTAGGTGCGCCTTACAGTGTGGAAAATACAGTATATGTTTTTTTTTTTTTTCCCAGTTGCCTCATTATAAGGTCTGTGAAAGTCCAAGTCAAAATAACCAAAGGACTAAGGATAACAGCACAATTTATATCCAATTGCTACGTTAGTGTTGAAATTAGCGGACAAAAAAAAACAAATTAATTCGATCAATTTGTCATTTTAAAAATCAAAGATTTGAAATGAGCCAAATCGTGGAATCAATTTTTTTTGCAAAAGTCGAGTGTTTTTAAAGACACAATTACAATACTTACACACTTTCCCTTCTTTACCTTAACGATTGAAAATAAACACATAAATACGATTTCATAACTAGAATGACGAAAGCTACGTTAAAAACGTTTTTGCAATTGAGTGAGCTAATTGTGACATTTAAGAAAGTAATGCATTCGCGAAAACAGATTGAAAATCGGTATATATTATTATTCCACAGGATTTATTTTATTAAAATCATTTATTTATTTATATTAACAAATCAAACCTTTGAATAAATGTTTGCTGTGTTTATGACTTCAATTAAAATCGTAATTGCCCAGAATGACTGGTGGAAATGTAGATTTTATTTTTGGGTCAGTACTAGAAATTACCATTGTTTTGGTTGCCATGGTTACTAAGGCAGTCTTATACTAGCAAAAAAGCTCAAAGTAAAAGCTCGTCGTCCCCGCGAAGCATAATCAATGAAAAATGAACTTTTCCAAATTGACATAAAAATACACGTACAGTAATGTCCCGTGTGAGGCATGGGCGTATGGTGCTGTAGGTGGCCATTTTGATGCGGCGCGAAGCCGCTGTTCCTGTTCCAGTTGCAGGTGGAATCTGGAAACGCAAAAGTTAGCGATGATCATCGGAACCCTTCTTTGGATTTGCGCGGTTGAGAGCCCTCGGGTCTTACTTGAGGGTACCGCGCCAATGGCGGAGAAGGCGGAGGCGGAAGCCGAGCCGCCGCCCTCTGGTGGCGGGAGGAGCGCGGAGCTGCCGAAAGCGTCCGGCGGGCCGGGCCTGGACGGAGGATGCTGGATGGTCTGCAGGTGGCCGTCGGCGCCGGGGAGCGATTGCTGGTTGTCGTAGTCGTACTCGTCTTTTACCATGAGAGGGCCTGGTGAGCGCGAGAGACAACCGCGCTGAAGGGAGGCCAGAAAAATCAACGCGGCGAGCGCTAAGGACGTGTCGAATGACATACCTGTGCTTGAAAGCGTCAGTCCGGAGAGGTCTGCAAAAAAAAAAGAGAGAAAACGCATGGCAGAAATGTTGAGGGAATCCAAACGAGTTCACTGGGTTGGTAACTTAGCAATAGTAATATATTCATTAACAGGCTTCTTTTATTGGACAATATTATATGAATATAAATAAAGAAACATTGGTCATTTTTTTTCCTTCCATTTTTTAGCATATTAAAAAAATATTTCAAGTTTTTTTTTTTAATTCCTATTTTTTTTAAATTCCCTTTTTAAAAAACATTAGCAAAAAGGTTCAAAGTCAATAAGCAAATCCTGTACATAAATACATTAAAATCCAATCTCAGAAAATTAAAAGAAAAAAAGTATTTGAATCTAATATCAGATTTGTTGGGGGTATTATTAAATAAACACATTTACACTTTACAAAAAGACCTGGGAAGACAAAGAAAAAAAAAAACGTCCGTTTTTTTGGTCGATTGTTTTTCCAACTGATTTTTTTTCGGGATATTAACACATTACAAGCTTACAGATAATATTCAAACATTCCTCTCATAAAACGAACTGTGGGAAAGCCAGAAATAAATTAATTAATTAATTGAAGGCCTGCTACTGCGCGCGAACAACAAATAAGACAATACCTTAAAAACTTACAATTGTAGCTATTAGTACTTAAAATATCCTGCAGCTACTTTTTGAGCATTCTGCCACTTTTGCTTAGTTTTCAAATCTTCGATTTTTAAAATAATGAATTATGGTCATATATCATGGTCATATAAATCAGAAGATGTTTCCAAATTTTTGACTGGTACTGTAAAAAATGAACATGATGGATTTTCCTTGCTCTTCCATCAATATTCAGGCAATTGGCTGGATTTTCTTTTTTTTCGTGCAATTTACCTATGCCTGGCGAGACCACTCTCTCGTAGTGATAGGGATTGACGCAAACGTTGTCACATTTGAGGTCGAAGGCATACTGGCAGTATTTGACGTGTTTTAACTCGTTCTTGTGCAGGTCGGGCCACCGCCACAGTCGCGCATAGACCACATGCGGGAAGCCTTTCCGCCCCGCCACCTAAAACAAAAACATCCGTGTTGCAATTCGTATATATATAAAAAAAAAAAACGCCGCAATGCGAATGCTTTATTGTATACGATCGCGACCTGCAGGCGGCCGTCCAAAGTGCGCTGTATGGTCACGCACTTGCTGGGATGCGCTCCGTTGGTGGTGATGGCGGCGATGAGGGAGTCCAGCTCGTCCTTCTTCTCCTTCAGCTTCTTGACCAGGCTCTCGATGGCTCGCTTGGCGAAGCTCTCGCTCTCGCCGCCTTGCCTGTGGCACATCAGGCTGTGCACGATGCTGAGGCAGGCGTCGTTGCTCGTGGGCGCGTTGGCGATGGACATCCTGCTCCTCGGGTTTCGGCCTCCGGGGAGGCGTTACCGTCGATATAAAGCGGGGCTGGAAAAAAGAGATGCCGTGAATTATTTATATGTCATTCTGGCATACAAAGGATGAACAGTTTGTGAAATCCTACTAATTACTCCGCACACAGAAAAAAAACGGGCTATGACTATTCATTTTTTTAATATCCTAAAGTTGAGAGTGAGTTTATTTTTTTTTTAACATCTGAACGTGAATTCAAGTGAGTGGATATGACTTTACATGTGAATTTTTAGACACAGCCAAAATCTGCTTAGCAATCAAGATTAGCATTAGGATGCTAGCCAGTCAACAAACACTAACTACCATTTAGTTCACACATTATATGTACATTATACATGTAAAAGTGTCCTTAAACTCAATTACAGACAATGCTTGAAAAATATACCATGAATATGCAGCCTGTTGTTGGCTACAATGAGGTCAATGACTTCCTGTTGTTCTTCCTTTTCTTCTTGACGAGCAGACTGGTCATGTTTCATGCTTGACTGCCCCCTACTGGTTAAAATTTGACCAGCTAAAATTGAGCCACTGATTGTTTGTAGTCACATGTTAAATCTAGCCTTTTGAGATGTTCTCGACTTCATTTTGGGATGCAACATACTGTCAATACTGAAAGCCTGTTAACTACTAAATCAGTGTGTCTAAGCAGACAAATAGCATCCGCCATTAGGCCTCTACAGAAAGCACCAAAGACAAAAGCAATGGAGCCCTTTGTCAAGACAGTCTTTGCATATGACTTTTTTTCCCCTGAAGTACTGTTGTGATTTGCCTTTCTCACTTTGCAATCGTTTAACACGACTTTATATGAGAAAAGATCCCAAATTTGTCCCATCCCCAATTTTTTTGGAGGAGTCTTCGCGCTTGTAACTGCATACATCAGCAAAAAATGTCCGTGTAAAACAAAGTGGTGCAAACATTGCTCCGAGGGAGCTTCGAGAGGGATAATTTGGTCAAACTATTTTTAAAGTCGACGTACCCCTCTTGGTCAACTTCCCCCCCAGCACCATTCAAACGCTAACAAATTGTTAGCCTCTTGTGGGGGTTGATGCTGAAGAACACGGGCAAGTAAGCTTATCAAGATGAGACAAACTGACATCTGATCGACTCCAAAAGTAGGATGGGTTTGAAATTTGAAACTACATATTTTTGCTTCTCGTAAACGCACATACTTGTGGGCTAATAGTTAAAACTACTTTTAAGGTATAAAACTGGGATAAGCCCTCGGTCTCTTGCTCCCAAAAATAACAAGACTTTACTGTATTGCAAAAGAAGTAGTAATTTTCTCTCTGACAGTGTCGATCAATAATGCGCATTGTCTTTATGCATTTACTGACCTTCTTCTCCTGTAGCGTGACTTACAATTAAACTGAATTAAAGTATAATTACAAGAAGACATATTTGTATAGGCAGTTTTTGAAGAGCTCTTGCACAAGACAGATGTACCTAATGAAGTGTCCTTTGTTTACAGTAATACATCACGCATGTTTACTAAATATTCATTTCCAAACATTTCACGTAACGCGCTGTAGCGCACTATACTTATACATATAACTATTGCCAATTTTATTTTACACAATTATTGGACTTTGAATTTTAAAAGTTTTAGACATATTAATTAGCTCGCAAAGTGACAAGCTTGCTAAGGCCTGAGTTGATTTATAATAACCCAAATTGAGTTGTAAAATAAAACCCACGCCGAATACAAACCGAATCATGAAATTACAGCCTTATTGTCTTTAAACATACCTCCGCCCCAAAAGAAGCGCAAAAACAGGTAGTTTTTACATTTCTGATAGGGGTGTTGCAGTATAGCGTTTAGCTAGCTAGCAGAGGGCAGAAAGTCTAAAAGTAACTTCGAAGTCACTAACCTTTTTTTCGGTGACGGTCTTTCGCAGCCCATTTAGTGCATGGCTGTTGTTTCGAGTGTCCTGAGTGCGGTTTATCCGTCGCCGAGCGTGCAAACGGCGACGCGTACGAGAGATCGGTGAAGCTAACAGCGGCACGTTTGCCAAGCTAGCAAAGTAGCAGCAAGGAAAATAAACAAATTCCTCCCCGCCCCACAAGCGTCAATAATGCGCATGCGTCAACACCCCTAAAAAAAATCTTAAAAACAAGTTTGTTTGTTTTTTTTTTTTTTTACGAAGTAACTTGTAAAGACTTACAAATAGATTATCGATTGTTTTCTTTACAGATAATGAGAAAATAAATGTTGTAATTTGGAAAAAAAAAGTAAGACTCCTTCCTGTTTCCATGTCAACGAATCATGGAAAATGAAGTCAGAACTTAGTGAGTTGAACATTCTGGCAGCGCGTTTTCTAAGTGAGACGATGACATATGTTGTGACAAATGATTTTCACTTTTACGATGAAGAAAGTTTTGCAAAAAAAAAAGAAAATTCCTCAGATTCAACAATTGAAAGCAAATGCTCACTCGCTTGACTGGAGATGCATTCAATGACCACTCACACAGCACGAGACGTCAAATTTCAAAAGAAATACTAATTCAAAGCAACAAGCAGCAATGACTAGTTTGAGAGCACATTGCATGGGGTACGTGGAAACATTTTATTCATGTATTTGACAAACCCAAATCAAAACAGTCACGTGTCA
Source organism: Hippichthys cyanospilos (assembly GCF_059441005.1). Taxonomy (NCBI): domain Eukaryota; kingdom Metazoa; phylum Chordata; class Actinopteri; order Syngnathiformes; family Syngnathidae; genus Hippichthys; species Hippichthys cyanospilos. The sequence goes on along the minus strand of NC_142383.1, from coordinate 15,283,502 downwards.
GCTCAAGTTGCAGGGACGATGGATGCAAATTTTACTACAGTGCCACAACAAAGTTGAATTTTGGCGAGTGCATTGGCCAGTTTAGTACTGTTGAACTGTTATTCAAGCTAGCATTTAGCATTAGCTGAAATAATTACCCAACTGCTGGTCACTAGCTTGATTTGTAAATAAAAAAAAAATGAATGAATGGCAAGGTTCATTTTCAGCTAGCTTGTCGTGTCCCAGATTTAATTCTTGAATTAATTTTATCTATCATTTATACGTCTTGGATTGAGATTAAATACTCATTGACATCCACTTGGCCGACTGCAGTGCTTCTCCATTATATTTTGCCAAGGAACAACAAAACGTTTCACCCCCCACTCGACGCGCTAATATAAATAAGATTACTATCCGTAAAAATTGTGTAAGTATACCTAAACGTAACATTAACAAAAGAAAAAAAGCAAATATTTTAATTATTTTTTACAGTGTTTATACGGGTTACAGCTTAGTCTAAAACTGAAAAAAAAATAACCAAGTGGATAAAAGTGCCTGAAACTGCAAAAAAATGATGAAAATCATTATTTTTAATTACAGTTCACGTGACAAAAACGAAGCCTTTTTCCCGGGGTCGTCCGCCCCACTATTTTAGAAGCACTGGCCTACTGGAAGTACCACACTAATCCTCAATTGTTTCCACTGTGTTATTCCACCATTACTCTTATCTACTTCCGACTGTTAACAGCCCGAGTGAAGCGATGCCTCATATTGTATTTTTTTTCCATCCGTACAGTCGCCGAGCCGGGGGGGCCTCGATAAGGTTGTTGCGGCGCCCGGGCGGAGTCAGAAAAAGTAAGCGCGAGGGCTCCGAGGTCAAGCCGACGCTGGCGATGGGGACCAGGAATCTGACACCACCCTCTCACAAAGGTTGCCACTTGGAGCGGCGTCCCGGCCTGAGTGACGGCCCACAAGACTCCAGGCTCTGACACCTCGTTATCGCCGTGGCATGGCAGCGGGCAGAGAGGCCCGTCAGGCATGTGATGCAAGAAGGGGTGGAGGGGATTAAGGTTGTCGATAGATAAATTCTATCAAATCTATTTACAGTAGTGTGTTTTTTTTCCCCGTATTTTATAATGCTATAATAGGGAAAATCAAGGACAGGAATCAACGGCGGTAGAAGAATTGAACTGATGACGTGTGCGTCAAAAGTGCATTTTCCGCAAAGGAAAGGGAGTTTTCAGCCGTCATCGTGTTCGTCAATAACGGGCGCCGTTAACAACGAACCAGAAACATTTTTGTTTTCCCACCGATTGGTGATGAAAGGGTAAATAAAACGGGGATACAATTATATGACGGGTTGACGAAACTGACGATTGGTTCTGCTTAAAAAAACCATCATGAAAGGGGGCCTCGTTGTAGGAAAATTAACGGACCAGCAAAAAATTTGTGAAAAGCCCATCTATTGAACATAATTCCCCCAAGCCTTTACTAGGCCGCCCATTTCATGAAATTTGGTTCTTGTAATGAATCTCATAAGATTGTTCTAGTGTACATCCACAAAGGCAGTTATTTTCAAATCGAAAATATAACGTCACGCAAAATTGATACGCATTTAGTTCCATAATCTATCTAACCATTTCTGATACTTTTTATTCGGTATTGGTGGGTATACCAGCGCTATATAAAGCGCTATATAAGTGATAGTCCGTTTACCATTTACCATTTACCAATACCGGACGGCGTTACTACCGTTTATTATATATTGGTAAGTCTTTGAAATGATCTTTCTTCTAGCAAATGTTTAGGTATCAAAAGTATTTGAGGAATCGGTACTAAGTTTTGGTGACTACTTAAGAATTCGATACTGGGACAAGTATCGATCTGAAAGAAAGTAGCATCAAATATCTTTTACTTTTACAATGTGAGGACTGACAAAAACTGTCAATTCATGGAAAAAAATGTCCAAATTCTGGAGGTTTTTGACCCAATGCCGGCGATGTGTAAAACAATAAATCATTTTTGGGATAATCACATTGAATACTTACCTAACGGTGGGTGGTCGAGAATCAGCGGTCTATGCGTATGAAATATAACAAAGTTGTATCCTGCTATAACATTTACATAACATTAAATATACTGTACTCACAATTGGTGGATTTGCAATGATATCATTTACGCCAATTATACTTGGTTAACCCTCGTGCAGTATTGAAAGCATTGAAAGAAGACAGCAGGGAGCTGAAATTTCACCCGGGTGACAACAACATGTCCAATTTCCAATTGGCACGACCACTTAGCTATCACGCTGGCTTGAATGCCGCGAGAACGCGTGGAAGAAAATGACCCCACAATGATCGAAATACAACGCAAGGGTTAAAGCGTGACTATGCGTGGATACAACAAGCACACGTTCGAATCCATCGGTGCCCAGTCTCTATCTCTGTGAGTGTACGCGTGTGCGTCACTATCTACAGCCACACTCTGCCACGACCATGCCCTCGTATTTGTGGTTGAAGGTGATCACCCCGTTATCGTAATAAAGGAGCGAAATGGGCTCCAGCTTAGTGGGTACGCAGCAGGCACGCGATGCCCTCTCCGGACTCTTAACGCTCAGCAGTGTCTGCACGATGGCGTGTTTGGTGGGCGAGACCTCCGAGGTCATGGGCGGGCCGCACACTCCGTTGCACATGTAGGCTTCGTAGCCCACCGGCTGGATGATCCACGTATCCCAGCCGATGTCTTTAAAATCCACGAAGAGCGGAGTTCTCTTACAGGTTTCGCCCTTGGCGGCGCGGCGGATCCGTGCGGGGGTTTCGTAGATAAGCTTCGGCTCGTCCGCGTCGTGGTTAACGAACGGTCGGAAGGGATTCTCGGGACGGTTATCCCGTTTGTTGGCTTCGTCCGAGAAAACGATGATCACGGCGTTGTGTTTGGCGTTTCGATCCAGGTCGACCGAGGCGGCGCCCTCGTCCCGCGCGACCGCCTCCTCGGGCCCCAAGATGGCGATGCGGACCTCCAGCTTGTGCGCGGCTTGGCCGTACTTCCGCCAGAGTGCGAGCGAATGAGTCAAATCCAAGGTCACCGAGTTGTTATCTTTGACGCGGATGCGCGTGGTCACCAGTTCCTCCGGATCCTCGGAGTCCTCCTCTTGATCCCGTCTTCTCACCTCTTTCCCGACCTCCCTGGTCCAAACGACGCCATCGTGCACCTTGTAAATGGTCACCTTGCACTCAAGGCCGCCTAAGGGTCGTCGGGCTTTCTGGACCAGGGTGAAAAGGCGAAGCTCGGCTCTGGTGATGTGCTCGTGCTCGGGCACCGAGATGTTGAAGAGCAAGGGATAACTCCTTACACCCCTGCCGGTCACCACCGAGGGAGAAGAATCTGGAAAAATATATAAATATATATATATGGTGTCTCTTCAGGACAGGAGTGACCAAGTCCGGTCCTTGAGAGTCACAATCCAGGCTGTTTTGGATGTTCCCCTCCACAAACACACCTGATTCAAATCAGTGTCGTTATCAGGATTCTGTAAAGCATGCTGATGAGCTAATCGTTTTAATCAAGTGTGTTGGTTTGAGGGAAACATCAAAAACAGGCTGGACTGTGGCTCTCGAGGACCGGACTTGGCCACCTTTGTCCTAGAAGAACTGTGACTGTATTTGCAATTCTAGAGTTTGGTTTTAAGGACTTATACTACCGATATTACTGATAATTCAGGGAACCTTTTGGGGTTCAATAATTTTTCCATCGAGTGGTACCCTCAAAAAGTCAAGAGTTCACGAGGGTCTTTGTGTCCAAGTTTTTCTTTGCAATGCACCTGATTCAAATGATTAGCTCATCAGCAAGCTCTGCAGGAGCTTCGTAATGATCGTGACCATTTGAAAACACCCAGAACAAGGGCCATTGTGGACTAGAGTTTGACACTTCGGGACAAACAGGATTATTATAACAGGGGTGTTCAAACCCGGTCCTCGAGGGCTCGTATTTTCCAGGTTTCTCACCTGACACACCATGAGCAAACTCAGCAGAAGCCTGAAAAGGATCCTGATTATTTTAATCAGGTATGTTGGGGTGACAAAACCGGAAAACATGCAGGATACCGACCCTAGATGATGAAGTTTGGACATCCCTGCACGAGAAGAACCGTGACTATTCTCAATTGTGGATTTTGGTAATCGGGACATACTGAGAGTTCAGTGAACATTTTTGGCTACAATGACGTCTCCATGGGGTCGTACCCTCAAAGAAGTCAAATAGAGTCTATCTTTAATCGCTGAGAAACCTTTTAAAGAAGAAAAGTTTTTGTAAGAAAGACCTGTGACATTTTTTACCGTGGTAACGTACCCCTTGGATCGAAGGGCGCGATCCAATTTAGCTTCTCAATGACCAGTTTGCAAAACTTTGGAACAGATCAGGGACAACCAAGTAAAGCACGGTGCAGTATTCTAGAAATACCGAGAGGTACCTCCTCCAGAGTATAAGAAAAACTTTAACCTTTACAGAGAATTTTTCAAAAAATGTAAGCAATATCCACGTTATAAAGCATAGAATGAGGTGCGGGTGTGTACCTTGGTTCTTGAAACTGCGCACGATATTGGCGGAGGGGACGGCCGTGCGGTCCTTGGCGAATCGCTCAAAGAGTTCCAGCATGTACTCGGCCGGCTCCTTGGGAGAAGCCGAGGACCTCTGTTCCGGTTGCCTCTGCCCCGTGAGGTTCAACGTGGACAGAAAGTGGCTGAGAAAGTCCTGCGCATCCCGCGGCGCGTTGTCACGCGCATCTCCGACGAGGGGAGGCCTTCGGGGACGACTCCGGGTCGGCCTGACGGGACCGCTCAAGCTCAAGGCGGTCAACGTGACCAGGGAGACACTCAAGGAGAGGATCAGGGACTCCGGGGTCATGGCGTAAGGTTATCCAAAAAGTAGCGGGTGACAAGATGCGAGCGGAAGGATTCAAACAAGGTTGGCGTCCGGGCCCAGACGAGACAAAGCAGCTTTGCCCTTGTCGATGGCGTGCTTTGGTTCTGAGGGCAGGGCCGCGTTGTCCAATGCGTGCTGCTGACATGTTTGGAGATGTCACCGGGGTCCTGCCCGGCCCTCCTCTAAAACACGCCAACCCACCCCCTTGCACGCCACTTACGCCTGTCCACCTCTTACCTTCCACGTTTGAACCCTCCTTGCAATGACGTTGAATTCACATTCCGGCAAGAGCATTTTTTTTTTTTTTTTGTCCTGCATATCATTCCAAATCCGGACAAAAATTATGAGTCTACTTAGGATGTAATTTAAGGCAGTCAAAAAAAAAAAAAATGGTTTTCAGCATGTGTTGCCATCTAGTGGTGAATGGTGATATTACAACTTAAGATTGCTTGTTGCCTGCTTATTCTCAGATTGGCATTTTAAATCGTATATTCATATGCTTTTTTCTCAATTTTTATCTTCATATAGCATTTTGGATTTTTTTGTTTTTTTTTATTTTGAGATCACTAATTACTAATAATTCATGAAAAACGTCTATTGAATGTTTAGCAGTGATTTTTCAAGAATATTGGGGGTTTGGAAAAAAAACATTAAAAACAGTTTTTCAAAAAAGTTATAGAGTCAACCCTGCATACTCAGTTTCCTTCAGATTCACGAATATTTTTTTTCATACAGTATTATTATTATTATTACAGTATTGTAATTATTATTTATTATTACTGTTAAATTACTATTACTTTCTTAATTTATTTCACATATATAAAAAGCTTATATTTGTACATATATATATTATATATATATATATATATATATATATATATATATATATATATATATATATATATATATATATGTGTATATAACATGCCATATTATTCCAAACTTTTTTTTAATTAGTCCAGGGGCTGCACGCTTAAAAAGATTTTAGCCGTACTAGAATTCATCGTAATAATAATCTATATTTAATTTAATTATGATTTTACCTTTATGTCTAGCAAAGGTTTGTCAGTTACTATGACACGTTAGCGCTTAGCATTTCCCAT